>NC_083584.1:32401404-32743904 GCF_027579695.1 Neoarius graeffei | reverse complement strand
GAGTAATACTAGATAAATTTGACTATGTTCAAGATATTTCCTCTTACTAAGATGTCATTTTTTTGCAGCATAGGGAACATTTCTTCAGATGCATATCCAGCTTGGCCCGAGACTGGACCACCAATGCCGCAAATGTCTCAATGATTTCAAAAGAAAACTAAGTGATTCCTCGACCATTGAATAGAGGAAATGGGGGGCTCTGGTAATTTTTTTTTTCCTCCAGTCTCTACAGTAAGAATGTAAACATCCTTAATTGCATTCAAAAAAAAAATCCCTGGGCACCAATGGCACATGATACACATGGGATTTTCACTGTAGTAGATACCTTGAAGTCAGTTACCATAGCTAATGGTGACCCATTGCAAACAATCAGAGCACTTTTACAGCAATGTGGCTCAGTTCCCCTTCCTAACCCTCCTTCACAATGTAGTTAGGAAATCACAGAATAACAGAGAGAGATACTTTGGCTCTCTCTGACAGTAATGACAAGAATTTGCTGTAACCATGGATGCCCATCTCTGGGGTGGCCTGTTTCTTCACTGTCTGCTTTTATGATGCTAGTTAGTGCTGTCATGCAGGGGCTTTTGAAAAGTATGTAATGCTTTATTGCACTCCCAGCCATCTGACTCTGGCCTTGATATATGGACTGGTCATATTCAGTGCTCACTGCCTGATGGAGAAGCTTCTACTCCTCAACAAACCACCTGTGTGGTTAAATTTAGGCAATATATTCTCAATGAAGCTATTTCATAAGCTTTTAAGTCCAGAAACCATATCTATCTTGGGAAGGTTTTTAAACAGCTCGTGTTTTCCTCTTCTCTAGCACTCTTTTTCTTCTGAGGAGTGGATGCGAAAATTCTTTGGCATGGTCGCCTGCTCTGGAGAGGCTGAATACATGAAAAAGAAAAGAATAAGACTTGTATCCAATCCATTATGGATTTTTTTTTTCATTCAGTCTGTAATGGAGAACTGCAGTTTTACTTCCCTGTTGAGATTTTTCCATGCTGAAGGAGTCAGTCATGAGACCCATGGAGACCCAGTACAACTGGATAAACTAGCAGGTTGAACTTGTGCACTCCCTAAAATTTGGGCCAAAAGATAAAAGTTAAAATATGGATGGAGAGTTTTACTGCAAGAACAGACTACCCATCTTGCATCGCATGACTTACAGTAAAACGTGCAAATATATCCACTCCAAATCCATCAGAAAGTATGCTAAATGCACACTCTGATGTGGAAGTCTCTCACTATTTGTCAATAAGAAAAACTCAAAATATTTTACTGTCCTTTAAAATGATTTAGGTGTATTTTGTGAATGTATGCTTCTAAAGGAAAATGACCTCCACTCTCTTTCACAAGGCACAGAATGAGGCAGACAATTTGCTGTTATATGGCTCCTACATGAGTAACCTATTATTTCTGCTGATAAAGAACAGAATGCAAATTTGGGATTAGTTTACAGCTTCACTTATGTGAAGTGATGCACTGAGTAGACTTGATCTGGAAGTCTATTTTGTATATAATTGGACCAGTATGTGTAGGAACAAAGAAAAGCTATTACAGCAAGCATCGTATAACCAGAAAACAGTTAAATAATGGCTTGATACCATAAGGTTAGGCAAAACATTATAGCTTCATACTTTTTTATATTTGTCATAACCATTCTGAGTACAAGAAAAATGGGGAAATATATCTGAAGTATTTATATTTAGTTTGCTATTATTTTATTTATTGATTAAACAATTGTTGTTTTTTAATCTCCTCTAAAGTGGTCACAAAAGTTGCTTCCCAGTAATCCCACAAGAGGGCAGCATTTTTGACATGTTACTTCAGAAGGGAACCGTGTTTCAGAGGAATGTTACAAACACTGTCCCACCCCAGCCTGTGCCAAAACTTTTATAAGTCTAGCCATTTTAAAGCATAGCTCTGTCTTTCTCCTACATC
Source organism: Neoarius graeffei (assembly GCF_027579695.1). Taxonomy (NCBI): domain Eukaryota; kingdom Metazoa; phylum Chordata; class Actinopteri; order Siluriformes; family Ariidae; genus Neoarius; species Neoarius graeffei. Next base: position 32,741,960 of record NC_083584.1, on the reverse strand, counting down.
ACAGTTGTGCCAATCAAGAGCATTACCACATTACTTATTGAGTTGTGTTATGATTTTCCTTTAGCTTTGTTCGCTTCATTTACTTTGTTGTTGTTGTTTATATCATGAAAATGATATTGATGGAGATTGGAATTTGTACATATTCATACACACATTTAATATCTGCGTAACAGTGAATTCCATGGCTACATACTGTAAATCCTGTAACATAAATCCTTGTGTATATTTAATGCAGTTGAGAACCACAGCAGTTGAGAATCCTGTGTACTTTGAATCTTGTCATTCCCAAAGAAAGCAAAGGGAAATTTTTAAGAGTTCCTGCATGTTGGCAGAAAGGGTAGGCCTCATACCTGCTAACAGGAAATGAAGGAGAATACCACTCATTCTCCAGGAAAAGTAAAGCAAACGCCTGCCTGCCTTCCAGGAACCCACACCCCCATCTTTCACCATTACTATTTGTTCCTCACTGCTTTTTGCTCCCTGAAAGGGAGTCCACAGTCCAGGAACTCAATGCTACAAACCAAGAAGTGCATTCCTTTCTCAGGCACTCTGCCTTTACTCAGTCTCTGTATTCTGTGCTCCTGCTGCACACGATTGTAATTCCACCCGCCCTCCACTTAGGGAACAGCAGACTGAAGCAAAACAGCAGATGAGAAATCACCCTCAAATCTGTCGGAAACAGCACTTTGGCACAAGTTTGGTCTGCAATCAGCACGGTACTTAGGCCATGCTAGCGATTAGATAGTGTGTGCTAGTGTGTGTCTGCACATTTCATAAGTCACAGTAAGATGTCAACTAAGATTATTTCCAACAGGTTTAACATCTTGTCATTGAATTCCCATGTAGTGTACAGAAACAAACCTGGACAGGGAAAGAAGCAGCCTGTAATTGAAACTTGGGTTATATGACGGCTAATCCAATCATTAGTTGTTTTAGTGGGCCTTCTATCTCTACATATTCCACAGAGAACAAATATTTTCAGTTTTCTGTGTCATTTTTATTCATTCTATGACCATGTTCTTACATTTAACTACTGTATATGCTTTGCTAAGAAATTTGTCCAGCGCTGCTCCAAGGCTGCTGAAATCTAACACTACTCTGAATAAATAAACATTATACTGTACTATGAAAGATATTCATTTCACGTTGGCTGGCATCAGTTCGCTATATTGGCTTTCTTTTAAAATGGGAATACATGAGAAGTTCTCACTTCTCAAAATATGTTCACTTTTCAAGTGGTTAAAGTTGTAAAAACACTGTGGCTAAGTTAGGAAATATGGACACTGAACATATGCTAGCTAATGACCCAGGCTTACAATTTAGCTTGCACATCTTATATATGAACAATGCAAAGGGTGAATGACACTGGAAATTAGACAAAACCTTCATGAACGTCAACATTTTCCTCAAATGTGTTGGTAAATTAATAAGAAGACACAGTATAACCAGACTTACACTAAAATTGACCATAAACAAACCCTTCCATGGGTGCTGCCACATTCAAAATGGACACCACAGGAATACCACAAGAGCAGGCTGTTCGTATGTAATCATCTGATGAACATGATGAACACAACCTCATGTAGTAGTAGTAGTAGTCGTAGTAAACGTCATATAAGTACACTTTGGACTTGCCTTCTTTACCAAGAAGGTAAATGAAAATCAGTAAAATATGATGTGGTTTTACATAGAAAATTACAAAGTACAAGGCATGGAAGTGCTTTATATTAAAAGTGACAAGAACAGCATAGGAAAATATCGTCCACGATATAGCAATAACAACAAACAAGGTAGCCTGTTGAAAAGTAGTTGGGGGACGAGATGGTTAGCGAAATACAATGAAAATTAGTTTGATATTTTTCCAGGAAATTCAGATATGAACAGGCAAAACATATACAAAGCCCCAATTTTTACACTCTAGTAAACAACCAAGCAGAAAAGATGGTTGTCTCTGTCTTGTCACTTATTATCTAATGTCATGATATATGGGTGCTATTGTTAACTTAATAAATACCCTAGATCCAAACACTACAATATTGCCTTCTCGCAAATATAGACGGAGCAAGCTTTGAAAGAAAATTGCTAATATATTTGAGTATTGATATGTAATAATATGTACTAATAATATTTAAAAACTACAAGGGCACTCTGTAGAGTGTATACCTCCGCCAAGCCACATATCAACATCAAAATCAAATCACTTGAACCTCGGATTAAACTAAAGCTGTACACCAAATTTCATCAAAATCCATTCACTGCTTTGTGAGTTATGTTGGGAACAGACAAAAAAGCCTGGATACACATACATATCCAGATTTCATCAAAATCGAATCAATTGTTCCTTGACCCATGACCCACCTTTCCTCAAAATTTCAATCAAATCCGTTCACTACTTTTTGAGTTATGTTGGGAACAGACAAACAAACAAACATAGCCGAAAACATAACCTCCTCCAACAAAGTTGGTGGAGATAATTAGGTAGGTTTTTTTATTATAATAAAGCTAAAATGTAAGCACATATTGAACTAAGTTTTTTTTTTATGCTCACACTATAATGTGAGCCTTATTCCTTCTGAAACATGCTGAACATTATCTATAACTGTATGAGTAACAGTGTGGAAAGTAATTTAACAAAGACAACTAAACAAGTTTAAGCTCTGTTGTATTTTTGCTAGAACACACAATGTACACCAATGCATTGTTTCTTAGAAGAAGACATACAGCTGCAGCTGAAAGAATCAGAGGTTGACGAATGAAGCCCGTTGTCCAATAAATCTGCAAAATCAGATGGCCCCATTGGGGCGTCATCTTAGTATCATCAGCAACTTCCGACTTTTAGAACATGTGTTGGCTTTGCACTGCACTCTCTCTGTGTTGAAGATTTGAGCACGACACTTTGCAGAATAGTGATAAAAACAACACTGAGTTTCTGTACCTCGTTGGTGCTGTCTGTGAGTTCCTGTCCCTCATTTTAGCTGTGGTTTTTCTCAAATGTTGTGTTAACCCTCCTAAGTTCTGCCAGGCCTCTTCTCAGATTCTCATCTCTCCTGCATTTTCCTTGCTTTCTCATCTCTGTTTTTTGAAAATGCTCTGGACGGCAACGAGTTTTTCCATTCCATTGGCAGTGGAGAGAAATAGGGAAGCTTGTCGGGTGTCTGTTATTGTTTTTCCTTTTGCTCACCATCAGCTCTGTCAGCAGCCTCTTTCTTATTGCTGGGTATTTGTAAATGTCTCTACCATTAGAATCAAACCTTGCTTATCAGCACTCTTTCTATGGATGGTTTCTCACACTTATGGACTAAGTGTAGATCTGTACTCTCACTAGCAAAGGTTATATATGATGTGTGTTAATGTTTTTCTTTTCAGAATAGTATTAATCACTGAGCTTTTTCTCTACATATCCCTGACATTCCTGGTTATGTACATAAACTATTGGCTCTGCAAAAATCAGAATAAGATACTATATGCTTTTAGTTCTCTTTTATGATTTCTTTCTTTTTTCTTTATAGTATTCACTTTAAAAATGTTTCAATCAATAAACAAAAATACTTTCAATGTTCTGTAATTACATTTAATTTTTTAAAATAATATTATATATAGAAATATGGGGGGTTTTAACGCTATGAAAAGTGCAATATTGTGAGTGTTTTATGTTTCTTATATTTTTGATAGCTTGAAATATATACTTTTAAAAATTATTTTTATAGTCTAACATTTTATATCTAATCTATATCTTTTCAATAATATATAAAGTATATTTTATTTTATATCTGTTGCATTGGGCGGCACGGTGGTGTAGTGGTTAGCACTGTCGCCTCACAGCAAGAAGGTCCTGGGTTCGAGCCCCGGGGCCGGCGAGGGCCTTTCTGTGTGGAGTTTGCATGTTCTCCCCGTGTCCGCGTGGGTTTCCTCCGGGTGCGCCGGTTTCCCCCACAGTCCAAAGACATGCAGGTTAGGTTAACTGGTGACTCTAAATTGACCGTAGATGTGAGTGTGAATGGTTGTCTATGTGTCAGCCCTGTGATGACCTGGCGACTTGTCCAGGGTGTACCCCGCCTTTCGCCCATAGTCAGCTGGGATAGGCTCCAGCTTGCCTGCGACCCTGTAGAAGGATAAAGCGGCTAGAGATAATGAGATCTGTTGCATTTTTATATATTCTATATTCAAATATTTGGATTTAAAATTTCTTTAACAATGAAGCTTCGTATAAAGTGTTGCAAGACATCTTTTGAACTCCACACAGCCATTGTATTTTCTTGCATATCAAGTTGTTTCGAAGCCAACATCCTGCACCATTGTGCACAAATATAATTAGAGATAATTATTTAATACATTATCTCTCTATAATTCTTGAATACATTATTTCTCCTGTTTTATATTTCTACTATTAAGGCAAGACAGGGAGGTAACGGGTGCAAAATTTTCAGCACTAGCAGAAAACAAGAGAGATGGGAATTTGTAGGAAGCTAACTAGGAAGAAGGTGCTGCTTCAGGCCTGGCCTTTCTCCCAAACTATTTCATAAGTCAATGTAATACTTTGCAGAGTAATTCATTATGTTTCTCCACACATCAAACCACTGTCCTAATCTTTTCCATCAGAGTAGGGTAGAAAAAAATGTATGCCTGTAGTGTGTATTCAAGTTTGTTAGATGTTTGATGTTCGATGTTTTGAGTATAGTGGATGTATTGACCCAGATTATTCCTGATGTCTTTCATACCTGATTTAACTTGAAGAAAATATGAATCTAACATTCAGTAAAATGTTCCAGGAAACTGAAGGGAAACACAGGGTACAATTTAAGCACCGGATCAACCAATGCACTGATTTGACTAAATGTGACATTTAGTATTCCTCTGTAGAATGAGTTTCTCATGTCTTAATCAACTGTCTAGAAAAGTGTATCTTTCCCTTGTAGTTTGTCAGGGTAAGGTCTCTATTTGTATGCAGGTTTTTCTTGAATGTTGTGCTACATTTCATAGAAAACCGTGGAAAACATTGAGGTCGGTGACAGAGCCACTTTAATAAGAGCTGAAGTCCAGCTGGAGGCACTTAGTCTGTGTTTTGTTTAACTCTATACCTGAACATCAGACCCCAACTGAAACAAAGGACTTGCTTTAGATTAAATAGTAGGCTGATGTGGTGTGTTTGGTAGACTTTTTTTTTATTTGCTGCAATGTTTAATTCAGTGTTCTTGCTCCCCTTTTCCCTTGAACCATGTCTGGCAGGAAATCATGACATGGGATTCCCAGACTAGAGCGAAAATCAGAACAGAGCCAGTTCTTCCACGGTACAGGTCTTTCAAATAAAACTTAAATTATAACTTTTCTTTGTGTTCTACAGCCAAGGTTTTCCCCTCCATACTAGCTATAGAAGTAGAGGTAGTAACTGATATTTTATTAGAACTGGGATAAATAATAGGGCTTTTGTGACTATTTAAACTCCACTTTAAAAAAATGAGTTGTGTTAACATGTGTTCACCAAGTGCCTTTAGGCTGCTTTTTGGAATGAATGAATGTTAACAGTACCTCAGTAGTTAATTCTCACCCTCAGTGAAGGTGGTATGTGAACTGCTTTATCTTTGTCTGAAGTAGTTTATTATTTAGTTATTCAAAAGGGTTTATATCATAGGTGCAGTCGATAAATTTCGCTCTAGTGCTGTATGTACCCATGCTTAAATTAAAAATCACCAATGGTCATGGATCATACGTGCTTGCAGCTGTGTTAATGCCTGCATTATAATAAGCAGATTATAGTTGGTTACCTCCCAAGCATTCAGGCAGTACTGAGAAGCCTTTGTCATATTATTTCTTCAAGATTTCCAGAAAAACTCCAGACCACCAAATCATTTTGTGTCACAGCATAGACAAGCTTGTCAAGATGGCCAAACATGAGGGCACCCATACAGGCTATATGACATCCAGTTCCCAAGCACAACTGGCCATTTATTTTCTGAAAAGATATAATCCATGGTAGCAATAGCAATTGGGGCGGCATGCTGGTGTAGTGGTTAGCACTGTTGCCTCACAGCAAGAAGGTTCTGGATTCGAGCCCAGTGGTTAACAGGGGCCTTTCTGTGTGGAGTTTGCATGTTCTCCCCCTGTCTGTGTGGGTTTCCTCCGGGTGCTCTGGTTTCCCCCACAGCTCAAAGACATGCAGTTAGGTTAACATGGAGCAACCTTGGGCTGAAGTGCCCTTGAGCAAGGCACCTAACTCCCAACTGCTCCCCAGGTGCTGAAGCATAGCTGCACACGGCTCTGGGTAGATGTGTGTGCATGCGTGTGTTCACTGCTTCAGATGGGTTAAATGCAGAGGACAAATTTCACTGTGCTTGAGTGTACATCTGACAAAGGCTTCTTGTTCTAATAAAGGAAAACATCAAAGAAAGGGCAATTGGAAGGAAACACGCAAAAAAGAACGGCTAGAAAACTGGTACAATCACTTCAAGAACCTTCTTGGTAATCCACCCAGCATCACAGATGAGGAAGAAGACATTTCAATCATACTTACGTAAGGACTTAAATATAAGGGAAGGTCCATTCAGCAAAGAAGAGTATGAGAAAGCAAAGAAATTCCTGGTTGAGGGAAAGACCAGTGGGGAGGATGGCATTCCCCCTGAAGTGCTGAAGAGGTGCGAGGACCTGGACGAAATCATCTTAGATTTCTGCAACAGAGCACTGATGGGTGGAGAAAAGCCAGACCAATGGTCCATTCTGAACATTGTGCCAATACCCAAATCTGGGGACCTTAGACTGGGGGGCAACTACCGTGGGATCAGCATTAGCTCACTAGTGGCCAAAACATATAACAGATTGATACGGAACAGGATAAAACCAGTACTAGACAAACACTTGAGGTACAATCAAAATGGCTTCAGGGTGGGTAAAACAATAGTAGGACATATACTCACTCTCTGAAGGCTGGTTGAAGGAGTTAAGTCTCATAACCTACTAGCGATAATCACATATATAGACTTCAAAAAAGCTTTTGATATGATCCACAGAGGCAAAATGCTGAAAATTCTGAGGGCATATGGCATACCTGAGCAGCTTGTAAACACTATAACAGGGATGTACAAAGACACAAAGACTAAAGTGATAACACCTGATGGAGAAATCAACGCATTTGAACTGCAAGCAGGAGTGCTACAGGGTGATACCCTAGCACCGTATTTATTTGTCATTGTCCTGGACTATGCACTTAGAGAAGCCATAGATGAAAAAGAGCAAGACCTGGGGTTTCAACTAGAAAAGAGAAGGAGCAGGAGAGTTGGCCCTAAGGTAGTGACCAACCTCAACTTCGCTGACGATATGGACCCTTTTCACGTGACGTCACGACAAACGCGGCCGCCATTTTGGATGTGTACTACCAGTAGTTTACCACAGCCAACATTGAGGAACGGCAGCAAAGAAAGTGTTTATTTTCAGCAAGACTTCTATCATGCCACTATATTGTTGTGCACCTGGATGTAGTAACCATCAACAAACAAGGCAAGGGTTATCATTTTATCGGATCCCGGTAGATGCTGACCGACGGAGAAGATGGATAGCGGCACACCAACGCTTGTGTAGTGACCACTTTGTTGGAGGTAAGACGAATAAAATTAGCCAGAAAAGGCATTACATTGCTGTTAACATTCTGTGGCGGCGAGTGTGCAACCAAATAGGCTAAAATAACCCATTGTAACCTCTTTGTTCTTCTGTAGTAGCTATTAGCTAGCGTTGTGTTCCTTTGCTGTTGGTAGACTGTAGGACAGATCAGAGGCAGTGTCCTACAAACAGCGCTTAATTTGAGGGGGAGCAAGCCGGAGCGCGCTCCGGAACCTCGGGCGTTGGCTCCGGCAGCTATTTACACTGGATCCGGTGATCCGACACCTCTTTTGACTATGTAACAAAAAACAAAACAAAACAAATAATTAAATTAAAAAATGCGAGTTTATTTAGTGTTAATGTCTGATTTTGATATCTGTCTTGTTGGTGATTTCTCTCATGAAACGACATCCACAAAATATCTGCAGATGAACTTAATTTGCAGTGTTATTACAAAACATGCCCAGAAGCGCAGCGCAGCGCCCCCTCCCCTCTCCTCTTTTTTTCCGCACCGGAGCCACTCATCCTCTGCGCTCCGGGACCTCCCACTTTACAAATTAAGCACTGCCTACAAATAAGTGTTCAAAATAAGAGGAACATGTATTTGTCTCTTAAATCCAGGCCGTTCCCTGTAATCTGTAACAACGGTTGGAGAAAGTAATGGCAAATAGTGAGTGCACAAACCATAGAAGGTAAACTGTACACGGCGCCAGGGCAGTGTGATGGTATGTCTACTTTTAGATTGTGTTAGCTTATCAATGAACACACTCGTCACTCGATGAGTTTCACGTCTTTACGACGGATACTTAAATGTGTGTTAGGTATTATTGTTGCAGTCTAAGCAATCATTGTAGCAGCTAGATGAGCGAGAACCGAAAGGGTCTGTGCCATAAACCGTTATTTCTGTACGGCGTTGCTAATGTGTCATTACTGTTGTTATTTCTCCCTCTGCTCGCCCTGTAAATGCCCTACGTCGCTGGATAGCGAAGGTATTTTCTGCATCTCGCTCCTTTTTCTTGTATGTTCTCCGTTTGTCGCCTTCCTCGCATTCAAACCAATTCGAGCCGAAGTCCGCTACATGTCCAAAATGGTGGTCGCGTTTACGAAGGTCACGTGACTGAAAAGGGTCTATAGCCCTACTGTCAGAAGAGATCGACTAAGCACAGAGACTACTCCAGAATGTAGAGTCATCAGTAGGGAAGGTTGAGCCCACAATGAACACTGGGAAAACCAAGTACATAGCTTTTAACCAGAAAGACCAAATCTGCCTCAAAGCCAGTGACAGTACAGCACTTGAAGAAGTGGAGGACTTCAAATACTTGGCGTCTCAGATGAGAAGCACTGCAAAAGATATCAATGCCTGCAAAGCAGCTGCATGGAGGGCCTGCAACAAGCTGGGCAGGATATGGAGGTCAAACATGTCAAGAAAGCTAAAGGAGAAACTCTTCCTATCTACAGTTGAAACAGTATTGCTTTATGGATGTGAAGCTTGGACAATCACTCCCAAACTACAGAAACAACTAGATGGCTGCTACACCAGGTTACTAAGAACAGCTTTTAACATTCACTGGAATCAACGTATCACCAACAAGGAGTTGTATGGGGAACTGCCAGGGGTCTCAAGCAAAGTCAGGGGCAGAAGACTACGCTTTGCGTGGCATTGCTCCAGAAGGGACAGCAAGGTAGTTGTTGATTTAATACTCTGGAGGCCGAAACACGGAAGGAGAAACCCTGGCAGGCCACAAATGACTTTCATACACAGATTTACAGTCAGATACTGGATTGAGACCAGAGGACCTAGAATCTGCAATGAGAAATCGAGACATCTGGAGTGCCATTGTGATTCAAGAGGGAATCTTGACATAAGTAAGTTCTAATAGATTGGACTTTTGCCCTTTTTGTAAAGATAAAAGAGATAAAACATGCTGAGAATCAAGAAAAATAAAAACATAATTTTTCTACAATCTTTTAAACAAACCTGAGTAAGAGCATTTGAAAGTTAGGTACCTATAGATTGATATACCTCACCTTATTTCAACTTTTTGAATAATCTTCCAAATTCCCAAAACATACAACAATTACTTAGTAATCATCTCCAAGGAGATATTCTCTTGCCAGTAAACACAATATTTAATTAGTGTGTGCTTCTAATCCATTACCAAAGTGTTTCATGTGGCCTACAGCTGGTTACATGTACTTTCTCTCTCCGTTTTTCCTTCCTCAATGCAGCCAATCAAAGCTCTATTTTTTTTTCGTTGCTGCTGCTCTAATGCAAACCAGAGATTTGGTGATTGGTGATGTGCCAGTAACTCTTCTTAAGCATAAAAACTCTTTCCTACCCTGTAGAAACACTGGGTGGATGGGAGTAAAGAAAAATTCTCATGTCTTACAATCTACAATATTCATCATCATGTGACTGTCTGCGTGTGCAGTAATTTTGTAAGCAGCATGTGGGAACTTTGATCTGAGTAGTGGTTTGGCAGTGGTTTCAAATTGTTCACTTGCCATATTTGCTAGGAGATAAATATTTGTATTTGATTATACAGCTGAAACTTTTGTTTCCTGTTTTTGTTAGTCATGTCACAAAATGTTCAGAACAATTAAGATGGGTGTGCAATCTCAGTCTAATATTTAATTTAAATGGGAAATGTTAATTTTTTTTGTCAATTTTTTTGTAGACATTTACCTCTTATAATGTGCTATGACATACTATACCATAGAGCTGTTCCATGCTAGGTTTTTAATTGGTCAGAATGCATTGATTAATTTCCTATAAGAGCACAGACATTAGTGCTGGCTGCAAGGTGTATATTAATGCACTTATGTTATGCTTTATATAGTAGCAACTTATATAGGGACTTTAAAAAAAAACATTTGTAATTCCTGACACAGTTAGGTTTTATAATACATTTTGGGAAGTGTTAGTGTGTTGTAACAGTAAGATCCATCCATCCATCCATTATCCATAACCGCTTATCCTGTGCAGGGTCGCGGGCAAGCTGGAGCCTATCCCAGCTGGCTATGGGCGAGAGGCGGGGTACACCCTGGACAAGTCGCCAGATCATTGCAGGGCTGACACATAGAGACAAACAACCATTTAGGCTACGTTTACATTACGTCGAATCAGCGGATCATCAGATTAACGTTCTTAAAACGATTCGCGTTTACACTAAAACCGTTAGCCGTGCACACAGCAACACCAATACGCGGATACGCTCGGCTCCGCAGGCATCCTGCGCTCCAAATCACTCCGCCCTGAACAGCGAGTGCCCTCTGGAGGGTGCGCACTCCGGCCCTGCGCAGCTCACAGAGCGCGCGAGTGAAGTGAACAAGCCACGATTCGGGACTGAGCCGCTGTGTGTGAGATCCCAGCGCATATCACTTATTACTTGCAAGTGGAAGGATGGCAAGCCTAAAGACAATCATAACTACACAATGGGCAGTATTTGCATCAGTATTTGCAGTATTTTCATACTTTTATACTCTTTAATGAAAGGTGATACAAGGCGGAAGTCTGCGCCGTTTTTCAGCAGTCGCGTCACATGACCAACGCCAGCGAATCAGGAAGGTGGATGTCACAGTGACGTTGTCCAATGAGACGCCAGCTAGAGCTCAGCACAGCGTATTCGCGTATTCTCAATGTTTACACAGCACCGGAGCTGATACGATCTAGATTGAATACGTGGACGCTGGCGGATTCCCGTTTCCCCGCTTTTTCAGGGGGGTTAATGTAAACGGACAGTGCATCCGTGAAGAAAACGAGACAGATACGGTCTAGTGTAAACGTAGCCTTAGACTCACATTCACACCTACGGTCAATTTAGAGCCACCAGTTAGCCTAACCTGCATGTCTTTGGACTGTGGGAGAAACTGGAGCACCTGAAGGAAACCAGACATGCAGACACAGGGAGAACATGCAAGCTCCACACAGAAAGGCCCTCGTCAGCTGCTGGGCTCAAACCCAAAACCTTCTTGCTGTGAGGTGACAGTGCTAACTACTACACCACCATGCCGCCCATAACAGTAAGATGTAAAGCTTTAATTGTTGCTTTCTCAACACAGGAAAGTCTTCAGGACAGAGGGCTTTGTGGTTTGTCTGCAATATGCAAGCAAGTGGATGTTCTGCAATATAGTACACTATATTATGAATAGGACATACACTACACTGTCTGTCCGAAAGAATGTGAACACCTGACCATCACACCCATATGTGGTTTTTCCCCAAACTGTTGCTACAAAGTTGGAAGCACACATATCTAGAATGTCTTTGTATGCTGTAGCATTAAAATTTCACTTCATTTAAATTAAGGGGTCCAAACATGCTCCAGCATGACAATGCCCTTGTGCACAGAGCAAGTCAGAGTGGTCTGCACAAAGCCTTACCACAAACCCCTGAACATCTTTAGGATGAACCGAAATGTAGACTCACTAATACACCTGTGGCAAAATGATCACTGTTATAGCAGCAAAGGTGGGGACCAACTCCATATTAATGCAATGCTTTTAGAATGGTATGTTAAACAAGCACATAAGGGTGTGCTGGTCAAGGGTCCATATACTTTGGGCCATATAGTGCATTTTTGGACACCTTTTTTCCCTCATGCTCTCAAATTAGGAGTTTCCCATATGCTTTTCCCACATTTCTCACTGCATACTCTTGATAGCACCTGTTTCTGTCATTGTGAAATTAGAATGGCCATTGTCATATTTCAGCACATAGCTTTGGTTCATGTTTATGAGTGCTACATGTTGCTGAATAACTGTACAAGTTTGTCTAAACAGCTTAGAACATATTTGTTCATAATTATATGGTCTCTCTTTAAAATATATCAGAAAGAATCTGTTTTTCTGACTTAACTTTCTGAGTTCATGATGCAGATATCCTCAGTCTACTATGAGAATTGAGTTCCCCTTTACTTGATTCATTATGGTCTGTGACCAAGCCATCGCCACATGTCATCATGGTAATATTGTTCAATTGATGAGATGTCAGCTGTGGGGTATCTAGAGTTCAAAGTCACCTGTAATATGAACCCTTGAGAAGACAAAGCCTGAATTGTACCTTTGAGCCTAAGATGAAATGAGGCTAGTCAGAGGGTCACCCATCCCATCTCCCAGGTGGAGATTGGCATGTTAGAAGTTGACCTCTCTCTACAAAGAATGTATGATCTCCTTCAATTCAAACATTATTATCCCTGTCAGATCTATTTTCCTGGCATTGGTTTCCTCAGTCAAAAACTTTGTAAGGAGAGCACACTGAGAAAGAATCTTCACCCAGACTCTCAGTAGTCCTCTAGATGCTGCATCTCTGTGTGGAAGGTCTGGTTAAAACCATGCACAGTGAGACTTTTGTGGAGGAAGCCCACCCTGTAGTCCACAGTAACAAAACCAGCTCACTAAATGTATTTTTGCTCCCCACACTCAAATGTCTCAAATGAACTTATTCTGCTTTCCATATTTATAATCAGGAAAGCAGGAAGCCCATATTTTTGAGTCACACAGCATGTGTCTTGTGTCAGTGATGTATTGTATTTGAGGTATTGTATACTAACTTATAATGATGCTACTGATTAATAATACCCATGGATAATATATCATGTTATTCATGTCATGGGCAAAATCATTGTGCATTTAAGCAATAATAGCTGTGATTTAGTAGTGGGCAGCACAGTGGTGTAGTGGTTAGCACTGGCACAGCAAGAAGGTTCTGGGTTCGAGCCCAGTGGCAGAAGGGGGCCTTTCTGTGTGGAGTTTGCATGTTCTCCCCATGTCTGCATGGGTTTCCTCCAGGTGCTCTGGTTTCTCCCACAGTCCAAAGACATGCAGTTAATAATAAAAAATAATAATAAGTTAAATTTATATAGCACCTTTCTCACACCCAAGGTCACTTTACAATTATAAGGAAAGGGGAAAAATTTTAAAAAAGTCCACCAAAGAAAGGTCAGGATGTCATTCCAATGGTGCAGCAGCCACAGTCCCACCCAGTTAGATTAACTGGCTTCTCTAAATTGCCCATCGGTGTGAATGTGTGTTTAAATGGTTGTTTTCCAAGCCCAGAAATGGGAGGGTTGTGGCAGGAAGGGCATCCGGCATAAAACTATGCTCCAATTAATATGATAAGTGGATCAATAAGGTCCACATGGACCCTGACCTGGCAACAGTGCTGGAAGAAGAAGAAGAAGAAGAAGAAGAAGAAGAAGAAGAAGAAGCTGTGATTTAGTAGCAGGTATGAGCTTACTGATGATATCTAATACATTATTAGAAAAATCATGCATTTAAAAGGTAACTTTTGGCTTGAAACAATATGTGATGATAACATCTCGATATTATCTTGGTTTTCTGCATCACTGCGAGTTTGGATTGTCAGAAAAGACCATCCTGTTTTAACAATGTAATAAAAACAAAAAGGAAGAAAAGAGAAGATGAAAGAAAGTGAAAAACAATACAAGGACAGCTGTTCTGTTTCTGCAAGTAAAATTACTTAATAAACATTATTTGGCCAAAGGTTTGTGGACCCTTGACTATCACACCCATATGTGCTTGTTAAGAAATCCATTCCATAGTTGGTCATCCCCCCCTTTGCTGTTATATTAATCTCCACTCTTCTGGAAAGGCTTACCACTAGATTTTGGTGTGTGGCTGTGGAGAGTTGTCCATTCAGCCACAACAGCGTGAGTGAGGTTAGGCAGGGTGGCCTGGCATTCCAGTTCATCCCAAAGGTGTTCAGTGGGATTGATGTCAGGACTCTGTGCAAGCTACTCCAGTTCTTCCACATCAACTTTGGTAAACCATGCCTTCATATACCTTGCTTTGTGCACATGGTTATCATCATGTTGCACAGGTTTGGGCCATTTAATCCCAACAAAGGGAAATCATAATGCTATAGTATGCAAAGACATTCTGTACAATTGTGTGCTTCCAGCTTTGTGGCATCAGTTTGGGGAAGAACCACATATGGGTGTGATGGTCAGATATCTACGTGGTTTTAGCTATATAATGTCACAGACACTATGGATAAATTAGGGATAAAATTAGCTCATGTTTAAAGTCCTTAATTTTCTGTAAAGCTGCTTTGTGACAATGTCTGTCATTAAAAGTGCTATACAAATAAACTTGACTTGACTATGCAAAAGTCTGTTATGTATATAAAGGTTTACTATGCATTTGTTAGCTATGCAGTGGTTAGCACTGTCACCTCACAGCAAGAAGGTTCTAGGTTCAAACCTCATGGCTGACTGGGGACTTTCTGTGTGAAGTTTCTATGTTCTCCCCATGCATGTGTGGGTTTCCTCAGGGTGGGCCAGTTTCCTCCCACAGTCCAAAGACATGAAGATGAGGCAGGGGCGTGTTTAGCCTATTTTTGGGGGTGCTCAAGCACCCCCAAAAACGAGCTCAGCACCCCCTAGCTCAGCACCCTCAAAAACACTGCTTTTGGACGTAATTTTCAGAAATAAGTGCCCTTGCGCACTGCGCAATGAATGTGTGCGCGGGCGTGTGTGTGTTCTTGAATTCACCTGTTACGTGATAGTTCTATGAGCAGTAAAATCCCTCTCCTCCTTGCGTCCCCTCTGATTGGGTTGCCTGTCCGCGCGAGCGCTTGCTACGACATGGTGTTTTTTTTAACTGGATTCCACGCTGATGAGGAACTCGAAGTAGCACCGGAGTATTACTGGCATAGCGAGATGTGAAGGTACGGACTGGAGTTACAATTGTTAAACACAACACAATAATATGCTTAATGCAATATTGATGTTCCCTGGTTGATGAACAGAATGATAAAAACGACATTTATCATCCATATCGAGATACTTTTGTGCAGAGCTGTACAAGTGCTACGGTGCTAGACCACCGTGTGTTAGTCAATTTTATTTAATGTAACACAGCGTTTACTAATGTAAACTAATGTAAAATCATAATAATACACACTATTATTACACAATACATAATAACACATTAATTAACAATTATCACTGTTCAAAATGAATAGCTCCAACATTACAAATGCAGTAGTAGGTCTTGTTTAGTTAAAAATATAACATAAATATTTGTATCAGTGGTTGTAAATGTGTAGATATCATAGTTTATTGGGTCAGCTTCTGTTAAAACATTGCATAAGTCTAGTCTTGTCTAGTCTAGTCTTCTTGTCTAGTTAAGTCTAGTCTAAATGCGGAATAAACGTGGAAACACTGTCGTTCAAGCCAGGTGCCTCTGTCAGCTCTGGGGGCTAAGCACCCCCAAAGATCAGATGCTAGAATCGCCCCTGAGATGAGGTCAACTGGCTCTGGCTACTCTAAATTGCCCAGAGGTGTGAGTGTGAATGGTTGTTTGTCTCTGTGTTAGCCCTGCAATAGACCCTTTTCAGTCACGTGACCTTCGTAAACGCGACCACCATTTTGGACATGTAGCAGACTTCGGCTCGAATTGGTTTGAATGCGAGGAAGGCGACAAACGGAGAACATACAAGAAAAAGGAGCGAGATGCAGAAAACACCTTCGCTATCCAGCGACGTAGGGCATTTACAGGGCGAGCAGAGGGAGAAATAACAACAGTAACGACACATTAGCAATGCCGTGCAGAAATAACGGTTTATGGCACAGACCCTTTCGGTTCTCGCTCATCTAGCTGCTACAATGACTGCTTAGACTGCAACAATAATACCTAACACACATTTAAGTATCCGTCGTAAAGACGTGAAACTCGTCGAGTGACGAGTGTGTTCATTGATAAGCTAACACAATCTAAAAGTAGACATACCATCACACTGCCCTGGCGCTGTGTACAGTTTACCTTCTATGGTTTGTGCACTCACTATTTGCCATTACTTTCTCCAACCGTTGTTAGAGATTACAGGGAACGGCCTGGATTTAAGAGACAAATACATGTTCCTCTTGTTTTGAACACTTAGCCCATGTTTACATTAGACCGTATCAGCGGATCATCAGATTAACGTTTTTAAAAGCGATTAGTGTGCACACAGCAACACCAATACACGATTCGTCTGCACACAGCAACACCAATACACGGATACGCTCGGCTCCGCAGGCATCCTGCGCTCCAAATCAGTCCGCCCTGAACAGCGAGTGCCCTCTGGAGGGTGCGCACTCCGGCCCTGCGCAGCTCACACAGCGCGCGAGTGAAGTGCACGAGCCACGATTCGGGACTGAGCCGCTGTGTGTGTGATCCCAGCGCAGATCACTTACCACTCGCAAGTGGAAGGATGGCAAGCCTAAAGACAATCGGTTTTTTTTTTTGTTTGTTACATAGTCAAAAGAGGTGTCGGATCACTGGATCCAGTGTAAATAGCTGCCGGAGCCAACGCCCGAGGTTCCGGAGCGCGCTCCGGCTTGCTCCCCCTCAAATTAAGCGCTGTTTGTAGAACACTGCCTCTGATCTGTCCTACAGTCTACCAACAGCAAAGGAACACAACGCTAGCTAATGTCGTTAGCTAATAGCTACTACAGAAGAACAAAGAGGTTACAATGGGTTATTTTAGCCTATTTGGTTACACACTCGCCGCCACAGAATGTTAACAGCAATGTAATGCCTTTTCTGGCTAATTTTATTCGTCTTACCTCCAACAAAGTGGTCACTACACAAGCGTTGGTATGCCGAGGGCTGCCAATCTGTTAATGGCCGCTATCCATCTTCTCCGTCGGGATCCGATAAAATGATAACCCTTGCCTTGTTTGTTGATGGTTACTACATCCAGGCGCACAACAATATAGTGGCATGATGGAAGTCTTGCTGAAAATAAACACTTTCTTTGCTGCCGTTCCTCAATGTTGGCTGTGGTAAACTACTGGTAGTACATGTCCAAAATGGCGGTCGCGTTTGTCGTGACGTCACGTGAAAAGGGTCCATAGACTGTTAACATGTCCAGGGTGTACCCTGCCACTTGCCCGGAGTTGGCACCAAGACCCCCAAACAGTATAGATAATGGATGGATGGATGTTTTTTATTAATAGATATTATATATTACAGATTAGTAGATAACTGATATAGAGGAAACTAGTAACTGAAAGAATGAGGTTTGCAATTAGTTAATAACATTATGTATGAAAAAAAATTTTTTTGAACAAAATATTTTCTTTTTTCCTGACACACTTTTTATAGCATGAATATAAATAGGCAAAACAGAGGAATGTGCCTGATAGAGGATAAAGTAATTAATCTAAGAATCTGCTCTTCATTCCTTGATCACCCTCTCCTTATAGCTTCATGAACAAGTTTGTTCAGCAAAAGAAGGGCAAAAAAACATTGAAGATCACATTGCTCAACCTTACTTGGCAAAATTTATCTTTTTTCCTTTCATGCAATTACAGTATAATCGATCATAAATAATGTAAAGTTGCATTAAAGACCATTTACTAGGTAAAGAATACAGTAAGAATTTCTTTGATAAAACTTTCAGATGCTTCAGTTGTCTAAATATCAAATGTTCTTTCAAAACCTTGGGTCCAGAATGCCATTCACCCACAAATAATACACTCATGCCTGCATTCAGAGACTTGAAATGAGTTGCAGGAACACATAAGAATCTGAGAATGGGCAATTTTATTGTGTTCACATAGATCCAGACACTGAACAGATCTATGTACAGATTTTTGTCACAGGATGTTCCTGCTTCAGCCGGGAGAACCTCGGTCTCAGAGGGCGTTTGTGGGAAATACAGTCACATCTCATTATCTGCGGAGTAGGACTGTGGCGTGCTCACCATCTGCACTGCCAGTCACCTCAGATACACTCCAGCCTCCATCCATTCCACCCATTTCCCTCTCTGCCCCTTTCCCACTCTTCTGCACATGACTGGAATGTTTCTGTAATTGCTTTCAGTTGGTTTGCCTGTGAGAGGATAAAGGAGAGCAGTACTGTTCATTTGGAAACTGCATTTTTCCTATATGTGGCTCCGCACAGGAGTGAACACTAAGGGAGGGGAAGATGCTTGACTGTCTGGTCATACTGGACAGCTCAAATGCTTCTACATTAAACATTGAACAATTGCCTCAATTATTCAATGTCATGGGTAGTTTAGCATAATTATTACAGTGTTATAGTCATCATGGAAATGTACAGCCATGGTGCCTATTGGCAAACATGCATCACACACACACACACACACACACACACACACTTATTTTCCTCCTCTATTTTACTTATACTAATGCACACGAACACATACTATACCATCTCATATAACTATTTACATTCCCATAGGATTTTGATCCCTATATTAAAAAGTTAGGGCGGCACGGTGGTGTAGTGGTTAGCGCTGTCGCCTCACAGCAAGAAGGTCCTGGGTTCGAGCCCCGGGGCCGGCGAGGGCCTTTCTGTGTGGAGTTTGCATGTTCTCCCCATGTCCGCGTGGGTTTCCTCCGGGTGCTCCGGTTTCCCCCACAGTCCAAAGACATGCAGGTTAGGTTAACTGGTGACTCTAAATTGAGCGTAGGTGTGAATGTGAGTGTGAATGGTTGTCTGTGTCTATGTGTCAGCCCTGTGATGACCTGGCGACTTGTCCAGGGTGTACCCCGCCTTTCGCCCGTAGTCAGCTGGGATAGGCTCCAGCTTGCCTGCGACCCTGTAGAAGGATAAAGCGGCTAGAGATAATGAGATGAGATTAAAAAGTTATGATAAAGTTATTCCAGTAAAAACCACAGGTAGCCCTATGTCACAGGGAAAAAAAAGGATTGAGAAAAGTCCATCAGACAATGTTTATTTTCATGTTTCTTTTTATCTCATTCTTGCCAGGTTTGGTGAAGGTACTGAATGTTGTTATGGGATTTACTGTGCAGGAAGCAAGGTGTGAAAGGTTTTCATTCCTGCCATTCTGCATGGGCGTGAATGTTTTTCTTCCTTTTTCTTCCTAATGAGAACATTAACAGAAGCATGCACCTCATGGGAAGTATATTTTTTCAGTGTATTCCTTTAGCAGAGACAATATGGCTACATCCAGAAATCTCATCTAGATCAAGCCAGTATTTCCAAATGAGGGCTCATCAATTTGACATATGGCCTGAAATTCTCATCTAGACCATAGAACAGCACTGTACAGCTGAACATTCCATGATTATTATTTTTGCATTATTTTTCCCATTGTTTCGAAGACCATGACAGTATTATCCTCTCTCAGCACCTCATATCATACAATATAGACTCAAATGTGTTTTATATTCACTTTCTTATGTTGTACCATATCCATCAAATATAATGCAGTCATTTAGGGGGAAAAAAGTGGGTATGTCATGGGTTCTCTGGATTATTAAGAGTTACTTGGAATCCTCTCTGAAAGTTGTCCATGTAACCTTTAAAGTTTTCCCCAGAGGGACAAATCAAAGAACGCCTATGGGTACTGGAGTGTAGATTCACAGTGCTGTGATTATTGCTATGGTTATCCAACAAATATTACCACTGTAGCCATCATTTCAAAGTAGATTATAAATATTTATTGCATATCAACTTGTAAATACTGGGTAAGTACAGAAGATAATTCTACATTTCAAATATTCTCATGTTTGCCATTTGAGAACAGTTGTGGGTGATCAACCTGTGCCATCTGTACTACAGACCACTGGACAATCTTTTTCTTGTTAACAACAGGCGATGTATCAAGTTCCAGGGTGTTTGTGGATACATGCCCAGTATGCAAAGACCAACAGAGCTGGACTAGCAAAGAATCTGTATTGTCCAGTATATTGGCATGTCATATAATTTGCAGCAAAAACAGATGAGTTATATCATTCCATGCCACAAAACCTCCAGATCTCTAGCTGATCTCTGAATAGTATCTGTAGCAGACTGTCCACTAAGTTATGAGACATAAAGACAGCTGCATAGTTTTTTTTTAATATATTATTTCTCCATGGTCTGAATTGCAATAATATGTAGAAGTCCAAGGTGTTTATGGATACATGCCCAGTATGCAAAGGCCCACAGAGCTTACCTAAAGTGCCAAAGAATTTGGTACTTAATCTTCCCCTCTTAAAAAACCATGCACAAAATGAGAGAAAGAATGAATTCTGAGTACATGGCCAAACTGATGGCAAATGTCTTAACATGGTCTCTAAAGGTTATTTGTAATTTTCATAATATGTACTAGCCATTTAGTCACAAACATTAATTTTAAAATAGAAAAATAAAGACCCTGATCCTGTAGTCCAATGTGGTCTGCAGTCCAATAGTGACCTTAGTTTTATGATATCATTTTTTAAAAATACGAAGCTATTTTTATGACATAAATTATGTATATGAAAATGCTCTAAATTGGCAATTTGGTAAGAGACTCATAAATTTGTCCCGTGTCATTAGATTTATACTTTTTCCCTCTGTATGTATAAATGAGCTGTACCATATTCAATGTCAGGGAGTGGTTTTCCCAAGGCTGTTTTTATTATTGAGCTTTGCCCCCTTTCTCCTACAAACTGTGCTAAATAGAGCAGTTCTTGGTCAGTATCTGATGGATAAATGCATGAGAAGAGCATTCTGAACTGAAAGTATTTATCTTTTGCCACATCAGAATTTGCTCTACTCACAATAATGTTCTATGTATTACACAGCCTGAGTATTTATTTATTTATATATCATTTTCTTGTCTCTTTTAAACAATTTAGCAGCAGTAGTTGAAATTATAGCATTTCTCATACGGATCTACTTGATAGACAACATATTTTGTGGTAATATGTGGCAGCATTCTTCATTTTTTCACTCCATATCACATGAATTCTTACGTTATCTTTCTTGATTAATTTGGTGCAAATTGGTCACAGATGAATGATATAAATGCACTAGCAGGGCTAACCACTGTCTTCCATCCATTATCTATACCGCTTATCCATCAGGGTCACGGGGAAAGCTGGAGCTAATCCCAGTTGGCTTCATGCAAGAGGTGGGGTACACACAGGGAAGGTTGTCTCTGTTGCAGGGCTAACTCAGAGACAAACAACCATTCACTCCCATGGGCAATTTAGACTAGCCAGTTGACCTAATCCGTATGTTTTTCAACTATGGGAGGAAACCAGAGTGCCCGGAGGAAAGTGACATGGGGAGAACTCTGCATCAAAAGGCCCCAGTTGGCCACAAGTTTTGAACCCAAAACCTTCTTTCTGTGAGGTGACCATGCTAACTACTGCACCACTGTGCTGCCTTTATGGTCTTCCAGAGATTAACAACAACAAAAAAAAAAAAAAAGTAAAATTTTGTTTTTGGCATCCACATCATATTTGCTAAAAAAATAATTTCTAATGTTTTAAGTTTAAATATTTTGGCCTTTTGTGGAATCAAGAAAACAGTAGTACCAATGTTAATAAGAGAAATACACAAAATGGCATGAATGAGTGAGGTTGGGGCTGATTTTTGTCTAGCCCAGACTGTAGATTCCTGCAGCTGATCAGTCATGTCAGGTGACACAGAGTCAAACACCATGTAGATTTGATCTCCATTTGGGTTTATATTTTTCAGCCCATGTTGCTGATACATAGGTAACACACCATCAGCAGTGATTATGAAAAGGCATGTGAAATAAAAATGGATGAGCTTGATTATTCAGTCTAACCTCTTTTTATACCCTGAAATGCCTTTGGAAGGGAAATTAAATGTAATTAAATTATCCATGCATTGTTCAGTCAAAGTACAAATTACATAAAAGGACAGTCAAAGAGCTATAAGATTGTAATAGATTACCCTTTATTATTCTTATTATGTGATTAATGAGACTTCATGATATGATGCATTGTTCAACCCTAACAGTCAAGCTGTTGAAAGATAGATTTAAGCCTTCCCATCTAACATCATGACCAGCTATCAATGAAACATTGTTCTTTTGTTCCCTGACTTGATGTAAAGCCAGATACCTCCAACATGAATCATGTTGAAAGAATCTGATGCACTCAAATAGCAAGCAGCCAATCAAAGACCTCAGTAATTAATTAATCTATGAAGTAGATTAGTGTTACATAATACAGAATACAGGTTCTTTATATCAGATATTATTGACAGTATTTTAAAATTAAGTAATTAAAAAGGACTGCATTTGAAAGATTTTGATGGTCTCTTAACAACATAGCAAAATTCCTCTCTGTTGCTCGGTAAATGTAAAAAATTTTCCAACTCTCATTGAAGATGAGAGAGAAAGAGAAAGATGTCGAGCTCCATTTTGTTGCAGCTGCTAACCTAATGGCCAGCTCTGACAAGGCAATCTTGTGAGACAACGACTCCAGTGAGAGAAAAAAAAAACAAAAGGAGGAGAGTACAGGAATGCATTATCGTGTCATGGCTGGCCAGGACAGGCACATAGTTTGGCATGGAGCAAGCATTTCCATTAAATAGCAGGTTTAGGGAACAAGATAATTGCTATAGCAGAAATGAGCCCCTGATCATTCAATCTCCATAAGCCATTTACTTACATCTGCACAGAGAACCATTCAGTAGTGGATAGATTCAGCCATGCATTAGAAATATCCACATTAGTCTCTAAAAAACCCATTTGCCAGACTTTGTATTGAGAGGAATTTTGTACATGAAGGTGATTCTTGTTTGGGTCAGTAAAGTGTTTGTCTAGCCATTCCATGTGTCTCGGACTGATTGTGCTGGCTGGACTCTCTCTCTCTTCCCCTCTAGCCATCTGGATCTGCAGTCTGCCTCATACTTTTGTGTGTGTGTGTGTGTGTGTGTGTGTGTGTGTGTGTGTGTGTGTAATGACAAAGAAACATAGGTTCCACATGGTTCCAATTGCACAGGTCTCTGACTCATGATTTGACGGGGTTTTCAAATATGGAGGTCAATCTGGGTCTCGCCATCCAGATGAAAATAAAAACAGGGCACGGAAATCATTAAGATAGCATTAGAGCTACTAGCTTATGTTTGTGCTGATACACAGTCCTCCAAGTCTCTTTTGAAGAAAATAGTGATCATAATCTCATTAATAGTGATTGAGCCGCTCTTTTCGAGCCGGTCTGTTTCTACACAGACCTGAAAAACAGCCATCTCTCATCCCTCCCATGAGACATGCACTTTGGCGGGAGCACTTGTTTGGGTGGAAGTGTGTCTTAGGCTTTTTCATCTGCATACTTATCAACAGTTGCTCTGCAGAAATATGAGTTTCAGTATTTGTTTGGATTTGTTTAAAGTTTAAATGTTTGCTTTTGAACTGACTGAGATCAAATAAAATGTGTTAAGAGAAAAGAGATCATTATAATACATATACTGGGTATAAAACTGTGTCTGAGACTGGAGCTACAAATGTTAGTAAAGTGTCTATTAACACAATCTATGAACAAACCTGCAAATGAAAGTCTGAAGAAAATATATTTGTCAGATTCATGGGCCCAAATTTAACATATTTCAGATTTTGCATCTGTATATATCATCTACTGAGTATGATAACGTAAGCCTACTGTCCATAATTTGTACATTGTGTTGGTTGTCCTCCCATGATAACAGAGAGGCCTTCAAAATTAATGTGAGAGCTTGGTTTTAGTGACAAGCAGCTATTACAGTGGTGGACTAAGGTTACATTTATTAGCTAGCCCACTGGGCAAATGAAAGCTCCAGTATGCTTGCCCTATCTCATGTTTTGATTTTCTGGAAACCTCAGGGACTGGTAGCTAAAATGATG
This sequence comes from Neoarius graeffei, assembly GCF_027579695.1. Lineage (NCBI taxonomy): Eukaryota > Metazoa > Chordata > Actinopteri > Siluriformes > Ariidae > Neoarius > Neoarius graeffei. The sequence goes on along the minus strand of NC_083584.1, from coordinate 32,717,767 downwards.
TAATAATAATGCTATTTAGGTGTATAATAATAATAATAATAATAATAATAATAATAATAATAATAATAATAGGAAGACCTTTATTATCCCACAATGGGGTTAATTTCCTGTTTGCAGCAGCACAGTGGATAGCAGCAGAAGAGGTCATATCAAGCCACAGAAGTTATATATATATATATATATATATATATATATATATATATATATATATATATATATATATATATATATTTACAGTGGTGCTTGAAAGTTTGTGAACCCTTTAGAATTTTCTATATTTCTGCATAAATATGACCTAAAACATCAGATTTTCACACAAGTCCTAAAAATAGATAAAGAGAACCCAGTTATACTTAGTCATTTATTTATTGAGAAAAATGATCCAATATTATATACAGTGGGGTAAAAAAGTATTTAGTCAGCCACCAATTGTGCAAGTTCTCCCACTTAAAATGATGAGAGAGGCCTGTAATTTTCATCATAGGTACACTTCAACAATGAGAGACAGAAAGGGGGAAAGAATCCAGGAAATCACATTGTAGGATTTTTAATGAATTAATTGTTAAATTCCTCGGTAAAATAAGTATTTGGTCGCCTACAAACAAGCAAGATTTCTGGCTCTCACAGACCTGTAACTACTTCTTTAAGAGGCTCCTCTGTCCTCCACTCGTTACCTGTATTAATGACACCTGTTTGAACTCGTTATCAGTATAAAAGACACCTGTCTACAACCTCAAACAGTCACACTCCAAACTCCACTATGGCCAAGACCAAAGAGCTGTCAAAGGACACCAGAAACAAAATTGTAGACCTGCACCAGGCTGGGAAGACTGAATCTGCAATAGGTAAGCTGCTTGGTGTGAAGAAATCAACTGTGGGAGCAATTATTAAAAAATGGAAGACATACAAGACCACTGATAATCTCCCTCGATCTGGGGCTCCATGCAAGATCTCACCCCGTGGGGTCAAAATGATCACAAGCACGTTGAGCAAAAATCCCAGAACCACACGGGGGGACCTAGTGAATGACCTGCAGAGAGCTGGGACCAAAGTAACAAAGGCTACCATCAGTAACACACTACACCGCCAGGGACTCAAATCCTCCAGTGCCAGATGTGTCCCCCTGCTTAAGCCAGTACATGTCCAGGCCTATGTGAAGTTTGCTAGAGAGCATTTGGATGATCCTGAAGAGGATTGGGAGAATGTCATATGGTCAGATGAAACCAAAATAGAACTTTTTGGTAAAAACTCAACTTGTCATGTTTGTAGGAGAAAGAATGCTGAGTTGCATCCAAAGAACACCATACCTACTGTGAAGCATGGGGGTGGAAACATCATGCTTTGGGGCTGTTTTTCTGCAAAGGGACCAGGACGACTGATCCGTGTAAAGGAAAGAATGAATGGGGCCATGTATTGTGAGATTTTGAGTGAAAACCTCCTTCCATCAGCAAGGGCATTGAAGATGAAACGTAACTGGGTCTTTCAGCATGACAATGATCCCAAACACACTGCCTGGGCAACGAAGGAGTGGCTTCATAAGAAGCATTTCAAGGTCCTGGAGTGGCCTAGCCAGTCTCCAGATCTCAACCCCATAGAAAATCTTTGGAGGGAGTTGAAAGTCCGTGTTGCCCAGTGACAGCCCCAAAACATCACTGCTCTAGAGGAGATCTGCATGGAGGAATGGGCCAAAATACCAGCAACAGTGTGCGAAAACCTTGTGAAGACTTACAGAAAACGTTTGACCTCTGTCATTGCCAACAAAGGGTATATAACAAAGTATTGAGATGAACTTTTGTTATTGACCAAATACTTATTTTCCACCATAATTTGCAAATAAATTCTTTAAAAGTCAGACAATGTGATTTTCTGGATTTTTTTTTTCTCATTTTGTCTCTCATAGTTGAGGTATACCTATGATGAAAATTACAGGCCTCTCTCATCTTTTAAAGTGGGAGAACTTGCACAATTGGTGACTGACTAAATACTTTTTTGTCCCACTGTATCTGTGAGTGGCAAAAGTATGTGAACGTCTAGGATTAGCAGTTAATTTGAAGGTGAAATTAGAGTCAGGTGTTTTCAGTCAATGGGATGACAATCAGGTGTGAGTGGGCACCCTGTTTTATTTAGGCCAAGTTTACATTAGACCGTATCAGTGGATCATCAGATTAACGTTTTTAAAACGATTAGTGTGCACACAGCAACACCAATACACGATTTGCGTGCACACAGCAACACCAATACACGGATACGCTCGGCTCCACAGGCATCCTGCGCTCCAAATCACTCCGCCCTGAACAGCGAGTGCCCTCTGGAGGGTGCGCACTCCGGCCCTGTGCAGCTCACAGAGCGCGCGAGTGAAGTGCACAAGCAATGATTCGGGACTGAACCGCTGTGTGTGTGATCCCAGCGCATATCACTTACCACTTGCAAGTGGAAGGATGGCAAACCTAAAGACAATCATAACTACACAATGGGCAGTATTTGCATCAGTATTTGCAGTATTTTCATACTTTTATACTCTTTAATGAAAGGTGATACAAGGCAGAAGTCCGCGCCGTTTTTCAGCAGTCGTGTCACATGACCAACGCCAGCGAATCAGGAAGGTGGATGTCACAGTGACGTTGTCCAATGACGACGCCAGCTAGAGCTCAGCACAGCATATCCGCGTATTCTCAATGTTTACACAGCACCGGACCAGACACGATCTGGATTGAATACGTGGACCCTGGCGGATTCCCATTTCCCGGCGTTTCCAGGCGGTTTAATGTAAACGGACAGTGCATCCGCGAAGAAAACGAGACAGATACGGTCTAATGTAAACTTGGCCTTAAAGAACAGGGATCTATCAAAGTCTGATCTTCACAACACATGTTTGTGGAAGTGTATCATGGCACGAACAAAGGAGATTTCTGAGGACCTCAGAAAAAGCGTTGTTGATGCTCATCAGGCTGGAAAAGGTTACAAAACCATCTCTAAAGAGTTTGGACTCCACCAATCCACAGTCAGACAGATTGTGTACAAATGGAGGAAATTCAAGACCATTGTTACCCTCCCCAGGAGTGGTCAACCAACAAAGATCACTCCAAGAGCAAGGCGTGTAATAGTCGGTGAGGTCACAAAGGACCCCAGGGTAACTTCTAAGCAACTAAAGGCCTCTCTCGCATTGGCTAATGTTAATGTTCATGAGTCCACCATCAGGAGAACACTGAACAACAATGGTGTGCATGGCAGGGTTGCAAGGAGAAAGCCACTCCTCTCCAAAAAGAACATTGCTGCTCGTCTGCAGTTTGCTAAAGATCACGTGAACAAGCCAGAAGGCTATTGGAAAAATGTTTTGTGGACGGATGAGACCAAAATAGAACTTTTTGGTTTAAATGAGAAGCGTTATGTTTGGAGAAAGGAAAACACTGCATTCCAGCATAAGAATCTTATCCCATCTGTGAAACATGGTGGAGGTAGTATCATGGTTTGGGCCTGTTTTGCTGCATCTGGGCCAGGACAGCTTGCCATCATTGATGGAACAATGAATTCTGAATTATACCAGTGAATTCTAAAGGAAAATGTCAGGACATCTGTCCATGAAGTGAATCTCAAGAGAAGGTGGGTCATGCAGCAAGACAACAACCCTAAGCACACAAGTTGTTCTACCAAAGAATGGTTAAAGATGAATAATGTTTTGGAATGGCCAAGTCAAAGTCCTGACCTTAATCTAATCACAACGTTGTGGAAGGACCTGAAGCGAGCAGTTATGTGAGGAAACCCACCAACATCCCAGAGTTGAAGCTGTTCTATATGGAGGAATGGGCTAAAATTCCTCCAAGCCTGTGTGCAGGGCTGATCAACAGTTACCGGAAACGTTTAGTTGCAGTTATTGCTGCACAAAGGGGTCACACCAGATACTGAATGCAAAGGTTCACATACATTTGCCACTCACAGATATGTAATATTGGATCATTTTCCTCAATAAATAAATGACCAAGTATAATATTTTTGTCTCATTTGTTTAACTGGGTTCTCTTTATCTAATTTTAGGACTTGTGTGAAATCTGATGATGTTTTAGGTCATATTTTTGCAGAAATGTAGAAAATTCTAAAGGGTTCACAAACTTTCAAGCACCACTGTATATACAAATACAAATAATTATTATTATTATCACTTCACATCTGATGAAGATGTTGGAGCAGCTCTTCCTCAGCCTCCTCAGACCCCAGGTACAACATGCCCAGGACTGTCTGCAGTTTGCGTACCGGGCAGGTGTTGGTGTGGAAGACGCCATCCTCTACCTGCTACACCGAGCCCACTTGCATCTGGATAAGGGAAATGGCACAGTGAGGATCCTCTTCTTGGACTTCTAGAGTGCCTTCAACACCATCCAGCCCCTTATGCTTCAGGACAAACTGAACAGGATGCGAGTGGACCCCTGCTTGGTCACCTGGATCTCCAGCTACCTCACTGACAGGCCGCAGTACGTCAGGCTGAAGGACATCACATCTGACACTGTGATCAGCAGCACCAGAGCACCCCAGGGCACGGTGCTAGCCCCTCTTTTCTTCACCCTGTACACCGCGGACTTCTGCTACAACTCACAGCTGTGTCACATTCAGAAGTTTGCCGATGACACAGCCATTGTTGGGTATAACAGTGACGACAGAGAGGAGGAGTATAGGAGCCTGGTGAGGGACTTTGCTGTGTGGTGCAACAGGAACCATCTGCAGCTCAACACCTCGAAGACCAAGGAGCTGGTCATTGACTTTGGGAGGTCCAGAAACAAGGTCACGACCAGTTCTGATCGAGGGAGTCAAGGTGGAGGCTGTGGATTCCTACAAGTACCTCAGGCTGTGGCTGGACAGCAAGCTGGACTGGACTTGCAACACCAATCACTAAAACAGGAAGGGACAGAACAGGCTATACTTCCTTAGGAGGCTGCGGTCCTTTAACATCTGCAGGAAACTCCTGTGGATGTTCTATCAGTCTGTGGTCACCAGTGTCCTGTTTTACACCGTGGTGTGCTGGGGGGGCAGCACATCCAAGAAGGACACATCCAGGCTGGACAAACTGATCAGGCAGGCCGGCTCTGTGGTCGGCATGAAGCTGGACTCTCTGGTGACGGTGGCAGAGAACAGGACTGTGGACAAACTATTGAACATCATGGACGATGCCAGTCACCCTCTGCACACCGTCATCAGCAACCAGAGGAGCCTGTTCAGTGACAGAATGCTCCTTCCTAAGTGCAGGACGAACAGACTCAAACTCCTTTGTCCCTCACGCCATCAGACTGTACAACTCCTCTCTGGGGGGAGGAGGGGTAACAGGAGGACAGAGGACAGGAAGGAGCAGTAGCCTAGCCTAATAATCAGCAATACCGGACAATGTGCTATTGAGGTATTTCACCTGACGTCACAGGGTCACGTGACGCCCCGGTGTCCGCCATTTTGAAGGTCAAGCTAGCTAATGTCAACAACATAGTAGCTAGTATGTTACTGTAGCAATGTTTACGTTCAGTCATTTGGATGACTGTTAAAACCTTTCAGTCTCAAGTTTTTCCTTTACTGTATTTACTAGTTTACTGTAATTATGATCCGGCAGCTATTTACACCGGATCCAGTGTAAATAGCTGCCGGAGCACGCTCCGGCTTGCTCCCCCTCAAATTAAGCAGCGCGCTCCGGCTTGCTCCCGGAGTGCTCCGGCCGAGGTTCCGGAGCGCGCTCCGGCTTGCTCCCCCTCAAATTAAGCAGCACGCTCCAGCTTGCTCCCGGAGTGCTCCGGCCGAGGTTCCGGAGCGCGCTCCAGCTTGCTCCCCCTCAAATTAAGCAGCGTGCTCCGGCTTGCTCATAGGTATACAGATCATATGGGCCGAAGTCAGGTAAAGACGAGGGCTTCGTGTACTTCCGTACGTCAGTGAACAATCCTGGTGGAAGCAGGTAAACGTCGTTCTCTAAGCCTGCTAACCTCAATTTTTGCAAATACCTCTCCCTCTGCTCGCCCTGTAAATGCCCTACGTCGCTGGATAGTGAAGGTGTTTTCTGCATCTTGCTCCTTTTTCTTTTATGTTTTTCGTTTGTCGCCTTCCTCGCATTCAAACTGATTCGAGCCGTGCCGTCCAAAATGGCAGCCTAACGATGCATCACATGACTTGGTCACGTGGGTGAAAAACCTCAATATAAAGTGCAATATCTCTCTTGCTGCGCCCCCCCTTCTCCCCCCTTTCCCCCTCCTCTCTCTCCCCCCATTCCTGTCTTCCCCATATCTTATTCTTTTTATATTTGTATATGTAAATACTTAGTTTATTTTAATTTATCTAGAAGTTTTCTCTATTCTTTTCTCTGTTTATCTGTAATGATGCTGCTGGAATCTTAATTTCCCTGAGGGAACCCTCCCAAGGGGATCAATAAAATGTATCTAATCTAATCTCTAATCGAATCTATTATTATTATTATTATTATTAGCTATTGAATGTTGTACCAACAGGAAAGTTATATTACAGCTTTACACGGTACACTTTATTTTGGTTGGTTTCCTCAGTGTTTCCACATTCATGTACATGTTCCTGATTCTGAAAATATCTGCTGATCAGCGTAAACCAAACCCTACCTGACCAAAGAGCGTCCACAGGGTGCTATCAGAGAAAGCTGACCTACTGATCCATGAAAGCATCTTATAATTGGATTTCCTAGGTCAACCCAAGTCAAAGAGTGTGTCAAGTAGGTGCAGGGGTGTGATAATCTGATCTTGACAGGTTTCATTTTCTAACAGCAACAAAGTGATAAATCTGTAGCTGCCAAGTCCAGGTTTCATAGTTTAAGGATCACATTCTTTCAAATGTCAAATGTATGAAAAAGAGCTTTATGTAAGAATTGGCCACTTGTTGAATTCCAACTCCACACTTGAAACAAATTGGGGGTAGCATATCACCAGAAAGTTGGGGTGTCCACCCCATCATAAAAAACAAGGAAATGCAGAGGCCCTCTTTCCCCCTGCCCCTCCCCTTTCCCCCAAATGCATCACTCCACCACTACTCTCATAGAATTATCACTCACTGAATGTAGCGTAAAGCTATTTTTTAGTTGATCCGCCACTGAGTTCATACAATGTAACTTTACAGTCCTCATTTTCATTAAAAAAGAAAATAGCCAACTATTAACCAACAGCAGGGCAAGAATACACAAAATTCAACAAAACTGCTGAAACTCTGAGATAACATGCCAAGATAACATGACTATCTTATAATCTTCATCTGAGCTATCAGGCTGTAGTTTGTTATAGCTTGCTTGGCTCAGTTTTTAGCAAAACCATTGGTCGCAGGAAAACAGCCACAGCAAAACTATATATGAGGACAATTTGGGATGTTTTTCACATGGTTTGTGTTGGCATTAGTTACACTAAAGATCCATTTTGAATTGTCCAAACACGGTCAGTACGCCTGGTTTGTCTGCTCCATAAAATTGGCTCAGTTTGGTAGCTAGCTAGCTAGAGGACAAGCTAATAGAGCTAGTCATATACAGCAATTCTAACTGGTCTGAACCATGTATCAACAAACAACAAACATAGCAAACATACCACAGTCAGTAATACAAGTACACAATTAGCTACCTTTATAAGCTATACTAAATAGCCAATGTTAGTGTTAACAGCTGGTTACTTACCAGTCTAGAAGTAATCTTATGAGTTCAGCATCACGCTTCATCTCTATTTCTATCACTTCTTTTCCACCTCTCATAAATGGTTTAACCGGGGACAGTACCTTCAACACTTGTCCAGGGTGTACCCCACCTCTCGCCCATAGTCAGCTGGGATAGGCTCCAGCTTGCCTGTGACCCTGTAGAACAAGATAAGTGGCTACAGATAATGGATGGATGGATGGATGGATGGATGGATGGATGGACAGTACCTTCAACATGATTGACGAGGTTAAGTTAGAATACAATCTCGGGGCATTACTACTTCTTCATCCTCTCATGTTGGACTGAGGGCAAAGAGGACACTACAGTGACTCACTATCGCCTCTTGAGGTGTGAGGTGGTATTACGAGATGGACAGGCCGGGGCTAGCTGGTTATTATGCTAATTTCAGGCGATATCGCTACAAAACAATACATAGAGGTTTTTGACACAACATCAAAACTTTTATAACTCTCATACGGCACTTTTAAAACCTAAATAACCCTTAAAATGTTCACAAACTCACACGCACGTGCACACAAAGTGGACAGCACACTTACCAAAGTTGACCACAAACAAATTGTGCTGCTGCTATGGGTTGGTATTCACAATGCCCAAATTGGCTGAGGGATAATAACTTTCCCTTTAGCTTTAAGATTCATATCCAGTGGTGCCTGAAAGTTTGTGAACCCTTTAGAATTTTCTATATTTCTGCATAAATATGACCTAAAACATCATCAGATTTTCACACAAGTCCTAAAAGTAGATAAAGAGAACCCAGTTAAACAAATGAGACAAAAATATTATACTTGGTCATTTATTTATTGAGGAAAATGATCCAATATTACATATCTGTGAGTGGCAAAAGTATGTGAACCTCTAGGATTAGCAGTTAATTTGAAGGTGAAAATAGAGTCAGGTGTTTTCAATCAATGGGATGACAATCAGGTGTGAGTGGGCACTCTGTTTTATTTAAAGAACAAGGATCTATCAAAGTCTGATCATCACAACAAATGTTTGTGGAAGTGTATCATGGCACGAGCAAAGGAGATTTCTGAGGACCTCAGAAAAAGTGTTGTTGATGCTCATCAGGCTGGAAAAGGTTACAAAACCATCTCTAAAGAGTTTGGACTCCACCAATCCACAGTCAGACAGATTGTGTACAAATGGAGGAAATTCAAGAGCATTGTTACCCTTCCCAGGAGTGGTCGACCAACAAAGATCACTCCAAGAGCAAGGCGTGGAATAGTCGGCGAGGTCACAAAGGACCCCAGGGTAACTTCTAAGCAACTGAAGGCCTCTCTCGCATTGGCTAATGTTAATGTTCATGAGTCCACCATCAGGAGAACACTGAACAACAATGGTGTGCATGGCAGGGTTGCAAGGAGAAAGCCACTGCTCTCCAAAAAGAACATTGCTGCTCGTCTGCAGTTTGCTAAAGATCACGTGGACAAGCCAGAAGGCTATTGGAAAAATGTTTTGTGGACGGATGAGACCAAAATAAAACTTTTTGGTTTAAATGAGAAGCGTTATCTTTGGAGAAAGGAAAACACTGCATTCCAGCATAAGAACCTTATCCCATCTGTGAAATATGGTGGTGGTAGTATCATGGTCTGGGCCTGTTTTGCTGTATCTGGGCCAGGACAGCTTGCCATCATTGATGGAACAATGAATTCTGAATTATACCAGCGAATTCTAAAGGAAAATGTCAGGACATCTGTCCATGAACTGAATCTCAAGAGAAGGTGGGCCATTCAGCAAGACAACGACCCTAAGCACACAAGTTGTTCTACCAAAGAATGGTTAAAGATGAATAAAGTTCATGTTTTGGAATGGCCAAGTCAAAGTCCTGACCTTAATCCAATCAAAATGTTGTGGAAGGACCTGAAGCGAGCAGTTATGTGAGGAAACCCACCAACATCCCAGAGTTGAAGCTGTTCTGTACGGAGGAATGGGCTAAAATTCCTCCAAGCCAGTGTGCAGGACTGATCAACAGTTACTGGAAATGTTTAGTTGCAGTTATTGCTGCACAAGGGGGTCACACCAGATACTGAACACAGCGGTTCACATACTTTTGCCACTCACAGATATGTAATATTGGATCATTTTCCTCAATAAATAAATGATCAAATATAATATTTTTGTCTCATTTGTTTAACTGGGTTCTCTTTATCTACTTTTAGGACTTGTATGAAAATCTGATGCTGTTTTAGGTCATATTTATGCAGAAATATAGAAAACTCTCAAGGGTTCACAAACTTTCAAGCACCACTGTAAATGTAATATATAATTAATATAATAAAATATAATTCCATACACATTCAGTTGGGCAAAGGCTATAACCTGTAACCCATGCACCTGGTTTGCCATCCTCCAGAGCTATTGTCTACACACAGCTGGAATGCACCAAGAGAAAGGTCTATATCAAAGAGTAAACTTTAAAGAAATGCAAGGGGGCGGAAGAACAAAGTGATCCAAGTTTTCCCTCGAAATTGTGAGAGGCATTCAAGTCTGAGATCAAACAAAATGACTGTAATGTCTCTGTCCACAATCCAGTTGACAGGCTTCAGTTTCCTGCACAGCATCTGCACAGTGTCAGCTTCAGTGCTCATTTTTCAGCACACAGTTTTCTTTACTTTCTTTCAAACCAGCATACTGATGGCAAGCAACCCACAGCGAATACTGCAAAGTTTTGACCATATCTGGTTTCTGCTCTGCTGTTTATCTGGGTTTCTTTCTTTCTCATCTGACTCTCTCTTTTCTCCTCTCTCAGCTATCTAACCTACACACTTCTGGGTGAGCCAATTTTCACAGAAATGCAGCAGACAAGCAGAAGCCTTCACTCAAAACAGAACAAACCACTTGAAATGTACGTGTCCAATGGGCATGCTCTGCTCTTCCTACACTCTCCCATGAGGACTATCTAGTGTGCAGCCCACTGGATCCCTCAATAAGGTGCTCCCTTTTCCCTTCCTCTCCCTTAGAGAGGTTGTATCAGGCCATCAGCACAAATGGAACACAGCACAATGTAATACTTTAAGCAGTTAAACAAAGGGCTTTTTTAACCAACCAACATTTCTTTGCAGGTTGTTGACATTGATGAGTCATTTTATGGGAAAAGAGTGAATGTCAGGCACACACACAGCTGTACGGGTACATTTTTTTTTCTTTCTCCCCATGACATCTCTCACCATGGATCACTAAATCTACCTCCTCACCTCACTCTTCCCATTTGCTTAACAACTCCTTTTAAAACAAATATGGGAAACAGCAGCCCAAATAGTCCCAGTCTAAACAACAGTACTCTCTCTCTCTCTCTCTCTCTCTCTCTCTGCCCAGCATGCTCTTCTTCTCCTTCACTACTGCTTGTTTTTACTCATAACAGTAAAAACACCCTACAGAGGCTCACAATCTTTGAGCCAGACATTCTCATTCAACACAATTGCGGCTTTTTTAGGGTCAGGTCTCAACAAAGTGTTCATGTGCCGAACCTACATTAACAGTTGTTTAATTCAAGGGTTTTTTTTCTTTGTTTTGTTTTTCTTTTGTTTTCTTTTTTCAAGCCAGATGTTTTCAGATTTCATATGTTTTCATATTTGACATCAACTTATCCAACAATTCTGTCTTGTCTGCCTTGACTCAGATTCAGTTTAATTTTCTGTTGATTACATCTTTGTTGCTGAAAATCTGAGTCTGTGTGGTTTTGAGAACCAACTGGAAATCCATCCATCCATCCATTATCTGTAGCCGCTTATCCTGTTCTACAGGGTCGCAGGCAAGCTGGAGCCTATCCCAGCTGACTATGGGCGAGAGGCGGGGTACACCCTGGACAAGTCGCCAGGTCATCGCAGGGCTGACACAGGGACAGACAACCATTCATACTCACAGTCACATTCACACCTACGGTCACTTTAGAGCCACCAATTAGCCTAACCTGCATGCCTTTGGACTGTGGGGGAAACCGGAGCACCCGGAGGAAACCCATGCAGACACGGGGAGAACATGCAAACTCCACACAGAAAGGCCCTCACCGGCCGCTGGGCTCAAACCCAGGACCTTCTTGCTGTGAGGCAACCACTACACCACCGTGCCGCCCCCAACTGGAAATATTAATGAGTAATGCACATATTCCCCATTTACAAGCCCACAGACAAATGCCAAGAAATGCATGGCTCAAGGAAACCACAGTAATTTTAGTAAAACCATGTTGATGCATGTAAAGGTCTTTGTAAAAACACTGGAAATGCTTTTCGAAAAAAAAAAAGGGGTCCTTCAGTGGTTCTTAGCTCTCCTCGGAACCCACTCTGATCGGGAAACACTCTATTCTAAGACCCTATAAAGGTTCCCCCAAAGGCGCAAACCAAATCCAGTTTTAATGTTCTAGTTTTAACAAACAAATGCAATTTCTATAGAGACCTGATTGCAAATGCAGTACACACTACACAAAAAAATATTGTTTGGCCTTGATTTGGAATTTTTAGTTAATGAATAATCAGGGCAGGCATTATTGTGTTTAGCCTCGCCATGACTAAATTCACTCAGGCATTTACTGGGGTTTGGCATGCATACAGGAATGCTGGTGAACAGGCGGAAATGGGGTTCTGGTGGATGTAATTATCTGTACATAGTCAATGTCGTTAAACTCAGATTTTTTTTTTATTATTTTGTATGTTTTTCAGTCCAGACAGTTTCAGTGAGTCCCAGATGCTTTAACAGACCATTACCCATAATGTGCTTTAATTCTGGTGTGTTTACGGCTGGAACAGTTGTGAAAATGATTCCTAGTCTGCTGCTTCAAAATGAAATTGCATTAAGGTTCCTGAGACAATTAGCACAGGATGGTTCCCCCAGCCTCACATGCTATTTATTCTTATAACATCTGCCCTTCACTGCATCGCACCATACAAGATTTGGATCTGTTAGTGTCAGTAGACCTATGATGTCAAAGTTTAGTTCAGTGGTTAAGGCACAGAAAGTCATGGTCAAATCCCAGTACTGCCAAGCTGCTACTGTTGGGTCCTTGACCCCTAACCTTCAACTGCTCAGTTCTATCTCAACTTTAAGTCACTTTGAATAAAAGCATCAGCCAAATGAGGTAAATGTAAAAAATAAATAAATAAATAAATAAATAAAAACTTGTGACAACAGTAAGACAATCGGAGAGACATGGAAGAAGCCAATAAAAGAAAGCAACATAACTCTGACTATAACATTATAATTCTGAGGGAGGAACTATTGAGTTAACCCCTCTTCAAAAATCCAGCACATGTCCAGCTCTAGCCTCCAGGCCTGGACTAAATTTATACCCCATCCACTTCTTTCTGCACAGCTTCATAGCTGAACCACATCTGGAGAAGAAAACAAGACAGTGAAGCCTCTTTAGCCTCAATTTCAGAAGCACCAAAATTAGCCTCACAATCTCTTCGTGATATGTTCTGTGAATGTTAGCAATTTGGCTATGGCATGATTTATTGTGTATGTGAGCTTTAGCACTGTTGGATTGAATTGTCATCTCATTCTTTATGCTTTTTTCAGTGTGTGTCCAAGAGGCATGTACTGCATTATGCAGCTAATGGTGAGAAAGTTTGCCACATGTGCTGGGGAAATGACGTTATATGATTATTGTAGTTATATGAGTAATGCAATAGCAATTATGCATTTATAACTTTGCTTGCTTTTCATTAGTGTTTGTAATTTATTTGGAGGTATAGAAAACAGGTTTACATGATGTAAATTTCACATTTTCCAAAAGCATAGACCATTGGCTCTGAATGCACATATTTCCCTGTAGTCATCTAGGACTAGTAAAGTTGGGACGAGAAAAAAATACAAAGGTTTAGAGGTGATGCATAAACAAATAGAATGAGAACACTCGGGCAGCCAAGAGTAGATTGGAGACTTTAATGAGACTCCAGTGAGTCCAAGACCTTTCCCATACCCCACAAAGTCTAGACAAAGCACATTCAAACCTATAAAATGATTCCAGTTTATCACCACATAGAATACCGCCATGAAAATCTGCTTACAAATTAACACCTTCAGTTCACCCCAGGAAATGCACTGAAGATTTCATTATTTTCGATTTTTTTATAGCACAAACAACACAAATATTTTTCAAGTTGAATTCCTATGAAATATGTTATAAATTCCTTCTTGAAAAGCAAGAAAAAAGAAACACATTTTATCAAAATAGAAACTCCATGAACTCCAACCCATCAAATACCTAAACATCCAAATTTTATATTCCCTCCCTGTAACTCTCTCCTGCCTGTCATAATCACAATATTCAGTAAATCACTTTAAATGGCCAAGAACTGTGCAGACACCATAACGCTTTGTACTCTCACAGGAGGACTTTTGTCTGTCTGGTTCTCTCTCTCTCTCTCTCTCTCTCTCTCTCTCTCTCTCTCTCTCATGCACACACACACACACACACACACACACACACACACACACACACCTCACTTATTCAACTGGCTAGAACTTATGCTTCAAATAATATCAAAATGTCTGTCCTTCTGGAAAATAAACTTTTAACAATAGTGCCTTTAAATTCATCAAATATTTAAACATATAAATACAACAGTTCACAGTTGATACTTTGAAATGAATGAATGAGCTATAAAACAATTATTTTGTTTGTTTGTTTTAAATTTCCATCAAATTTTGGTCCTGGAACTCCACTTGCCAATTCCATAAATCAAAGGTGCAAGTGCTGCCCCCTACCTTTCCCTTGAATATATCTGTCTCTATATCCCTCTTTTTCAAAGTAGGTGAAAGTCCTCATGAGTATTGTTATTCCAGGAAGGCTCACAATTTTGTGACTGGCAAAACACTTTCCACAGAGCAAATCTGTCTGTCAAGTCAAAGCCATATTCAATTCAGTGAGAGAGAGAAATGGTTTTGACTGATCGGTGAGGCTTTCTGAAGGCTGGACAGTAGTCCAAGTTGGAACAGTAAGGCCTAGTGTGGGACACTGGCCCCATGGGAGCATAGCTGTTCCAGTTACAAGGTCCAGCTGAAGACTTTTGTCCTGATGACAAACCTACTGGTTTGTTTCAGGTTCACCTATTCACGAATGAAATGGGAAAACAAATCTCAGGTTCAGCAGAGAAGCAGCTTGACTGTTTGAGACTGAAACAGTAATGACACATTCAAGGAGATTCTGAATGTCTTTTTATTACCCAACTCCTGTTAGTGACAATCAGGATTTTTCCCAAAACAGTATGTGGCCATATGGGTCCTGTTGAATAAATGTTGTCCCAAAGATTGTTACTGTATGTTTGTTTAAACTAAACCTTGACAAATTAGGCTCTTTACATTTTTCCTGGCAAATAACAAAAGACTTTTCACCATATAATGGATTGATGTAAAACGCTGATGTTGCTTTATTCATTGGCCAATGTGTGCTTTCAGCAGAGACCACTGAAAGTTTGCTTAGCGCATTCCCACATAGCCAAAATACCCAAGACATACTCTCATCCACTTTCTCAACCACATGTATACACAAAGACACACATGCACTCACGCACCCACACGCCACACACACAGATTTCAAAAAATAAACTTCACAGTTTGGTCCCATAATTTTTGGTACATTAATTTCTGTCAGATGGGGGAAACAGCTGGGCTCCTGTATTTCTAAGATCTTCACTGGAGGTGTAATGGGACCCTATAGAAGCCTCTTTGTAAATATATCAGAGATGCCTCTAGCAGCCTACATGAATTCCATTATAGGGACATTTTGGAGTAGAGGAAGTTAAGTCAAGCCTTTATACTGTCACTACAGACATGGATAAGTTAACAATGTGAGTTATGTTGAATTCGTTTCACGTCACATCAGAAGAGAGTGATGAGAAGACATTTTAGCCTTTTAAAGCCAATGTGTTGATATCCTAGCTGATCAAGCTTGTAGGTTGAATCCTCTGCTTAGGCTGAACAACTTTCTTACTGAGCCTGTAGTCTGCAACCTGAATACTGAGACTTTTAATTCCTTTCAGGGGGATTTGACAAAGATTTCCTGGATCTTATTAAATTATAATCCCCCTCATTCACCTCCATTCCCATTGAGGAGATTGGACAAATTTTGCTGACAGCTAGGTTGTGAAAATATTGCAGAGGATTACCTTGTGTCTTGGCTCATTCAACAGAGGAAGAGAAAAGACTGTGTTTGTCATGGCACATGATTGAAATGGATCAGGGTAGAGACTCCATGGTCAAGAGACCCACGCTAAGCACTTCTGTCTTCAAACCCATGCTGGACAATACATCCAGGTTTTGACAATATACCGTAAACTCTTAGCCTAACAATTTCTTTAGGTGTCAAAAATGGATCAAACATCATGTGATATAATGGTCCAAACAATCTTTCTGGAAAATACTGAAGGTCACAACCAGTATTTAATTTTTCCATCGTAGGAAAGATCAGTGAAGTTTTGGATTAAGTAAGATTTCCTATGTGGAAGCCAATTATATGGTAACACAAAATTTGACACTGTTCACTGGAAATGCATAGATCCGGTTAGGCTTTGGCATGAGTTGGCAAAATCCAGTCTCTAATTTCATAGATTTAGAGGTTTTGTACAACCCCGATTCCAAAAAAGTTGGGATAAAGTACAAATTGTAAATAAAAACGGAATGCAATAATTTACAAATCTCAAAAACTGATATTGTATGCACAATAGAACATAGACAACATATCAAATGTCGAAAGTGAGACATTTTGAAATTTCATGCCAAATATTGGCTCATTTGAAATTTCATGACGGCAACACATCTCAAAAAAGTTGGGACAGGGGCAATAAGAGGCTGGAAAAGTTAAAGGTACAAAAAAGGAACAGCTGGAGGACCAAATTGCAACTCATTAGGTCAATTGGCAATAGGTCATTAACATGACTGGGTATAAAAAGAGCATCTTGGAGTGGCAGCGGCTCTCAGAAGTAAAGATGGGAAGAGGATCACCAATCCCCCTAATTCTGCGCCGACAAATAGTGGAGCAATATCAGAAAGGAGTTCGACAGTGTAAAATTGCAAAGAGTTTGAACATATCATCATCTACAGTGCATAATATCATCAAAAGATTCAGAGAATCTGGAAGAATCTCTGTGCGTAAGGGTCAAGGCCGGAAAACCGTACTGGGTGCCCGTGATCTTCGGGCCCTTAGACGGCACTGCATCACATACAGGCATGCTTCTGTATTGGAAATCATAAAATGGGGTCAGGAATATTTCCAGAGAACATTATCTGTGAACACAATTCGCCGTGCCATCCGCCGTTGCCAGCTAAAACTCTATAGTTCAAAGAAGAAGCCGTATCTAAACATGATCCAGAAGCGCAGACGTCTTCTCTGGGCCAAGGCTCATTTAAAATGGACTGTGGCAAAGTGGAAAACTGTTCTGTGGTCAGACGAATCAAAATTTGAAGTTCTTTATGGAAATCAGGGACGCCGTGTCATTCGGACTAAAGAGGAGAAGGACGACCCGAGTTGTTATCAGCGCTCAGTTCAGAAGCCTGCATCTCTGATGGTATGGGGTTGCATTAGTGTGTGTGGCATGGGCAGCTTACACATCTGGAAAGACCCCATCAATGCTGAAAGGTATATCCAGGTTCTAGAGCAACATATGCTCCCATCCAGACGACGTCTCTTTCGGGGAAGACCTTGCATTTTCCAACATGACAATGCCAAACCACATACTGCATCAATTACAGCATCATGGCTGCGTAGAAGAAGGGTCCAGGTACTGAACTGGCCAGCCTGCAGTCCAGATCTTTCACCCATAGAAAACATTTGGCGCATCATAAAACGGAAGATACGACAAAAAAGACCTAAGACAGTTGAGCAACTAGAATCCTACATTAGACAAGAATGGGTTAACATTCCTATCCCTAAACTTGAGCAACTTGTCTCCTCAGTCCCCAGACGTTTACAGACTGTTGTAAAGAGAAAAGGGGATGTCTCACAGTGGGAAACATGGCCTTGTCCCAACTTTTTTGAGATGTGGTGTTGTCATGAAATTTAAAATCACCTAATTTTTCTCTTTAAATGATACATTTTCTCAGTTTAAACATTTGATATGTCATCTATGTTCTATTCTGAATAAAATATGGAATTTTGAAACTTCCACATCATTGCATTCCATTTTTATTTACAATTTGTACTTTGTCCCAACTTTTTTGGAATCGGGGTTGTAGAATCTCTGTAAAAAATAAATGAATGAATGAATGAATAGCAAAAGAAAGTATCTAATTTAGCTATAGGGGAAGGCTAATTTAATCTAATTAAGGGGAAGCCATGGCCTAATGGATAGAGAAGTAGCTTTGGGACCAAAAGGTCACTGGTTTGATTCCCTGGACCAGCAGGAATGGGTGAAGTGCCACTGAGCAAGGCACCTAACTCTGGGTATGTTGTACGTTGCTCTGGATAAGAGTGTCTGCTAAATGCCTATAATTTAAATAGCATTTCTTTTTGTGGATACATTTTGTTAGGGACTAAATCTTGCTTTGCTAACAAGCTGTACTGTTGTGGCTAATAAGGTGGAATTGGTGCAATAAAAAATAACTTGTTCAGATAAAACTGCCACATAACTACTAACTGGCATAGATAAGAAATGTATGTTGAACAGATGTAGCAAAAACTGAGTCAGCGCTAAAATGCTTTTAATGAATATAATTTATATATATATATATATATATATATATATATATATATATATATATATATATATATATATATATATACAGGGCCGCTGACAGCTTTGGCTGGGCCCGGGACAAAATGCTCTGAATGGGCCCCCTCTAACAACCCCCCGGGCCAACCCACACACACACACACCTCTCTTATCCCAGTCTCTACTCACTCCAACCCTTAAATGACAGGTATTCAAAAACCATTCAACCGGTCAACAACCATTTCATTTTAGCATTTCAACATTTTTACAGTTTTAACATTTTAACATTTCCTTAGTCTGCAACTATTCAGGTGCGAAATGCAATGCGCCGGACTTTTGTTGTGGCAAAGTCGTCAATAAGGTCATTGAAGTCCAGCTTTTTCGCAAGTTCGTGCTCTATAGACAGCATTGCCAGCCCATTGAGCCTCTCCTGTGACATGTTTGAGCGCAGGTAGTTTTTTATAAGCTTCATTTTACTAAAGGCCCGCTCACCTCCAGCCACAGTCACAGTCAGATATATGAAACACAATGTTATTATATGAAACACAATGTTATTAAGCTGTTGTGGTTATGAAATTATTCAATGCCCTGTGCGTTTGATATGGTGTTCAGTGTGACTTGCTCTCCCCTCGTTTGTAACATGAATTGCGTGCCGCGCGTGCCTTGGTTGGGGTTACTTTACAGGGCTGGAAAAAGTTGGCTGTGTCTTACCTGGCTCAGCTGCCCCATTGCCTTTGCTAGTACCTGCTGCATCATCCGAATCTTTTTTAAAATATTTATGCAGTGAGCCCCTGAGTCTCTTGGTTTCTTCCTCTCTTTTTCTCTTTTCTTTTCTTTTCTGTGCTCCTGACTTGTGCATGTTGGCAAATGGCACGCATGCTGATTGTCGAAGCGCTATGATCGAACGATGTCGTTTTTTTCCCCTTAATCAAAGAGTCAGACCAAACCATTCTTGCATTAGGGGTGGTAGGGGGTTCTTGACGCCTTTTTCAAAGACAATAAAGGCAAAAGATCTAGAAATCATTTATTGAATGCAAATATAGCACATTTCTCCCCCAAATCAACACATTTTGAAATGAAATAAAATAATTTAATCGCAACTTCATGAGAGCCCAGTTCTGGGCCCTCCCCATTCCTGGGCCCGGGACAACATACCCGTTTGTCCCCCCCTGTCGGCGGGCCTGTATGTGTATATATATATATATATATATATATATATATATATATATATATATATATATATATATATATAGTGCTCAGCGTAAATGAGTACACCCCCGTTGAAAAGTAACATTTTAAACAATATCTCAATGAACACAAACAATTTCCAAAATATTGACAAGACAAAGTTTAATATAACATCTGTTTAACTTATAACGTGAAAGTACGGTTAATAATATAACTTAGATTACACATTTTTCAGTTTTATTCAAATTAGGGTGGTGCAAAAATGAGTACACCCCACAACAAAAAACTACTACATCTAGTACTTTGTATGGCCTCCATGATTTTTAATGACGGCACCAAGTCTTCTAGGCATGGAATGAACAAGTTGGCGACATTTTGCAACATTAATTTTTTTTCCATTCGTCAACAATGACCCCTTTTAGTGACTGGATGCTGGATGGAGAATGATGCTCAATTTGTCTCTCCAGAATTCCCCCAAAAAAATAATTTCTTTACACCACAAAGGTGAAGGCTACAAGAAGATCAGCAAAGCTTTACTTATCAGTCAGAATACTGTAGCAAAAGTGGTACAAAAATTGAAGAAAGATGGAACTGCAACCATCTCACAGAGACGTCCAGGTCGTCCATGGAAGTTAACACCTCGACAGGAGCGTCTTCTGATGAGAAGGGTTGAAAAAAATCAGCATGCAAGTTCACTGCAGTTATCTAAAGAAGTAGAAAGTCAAACTGAGGTGACTATTTCCCATGACACAATACGGCATACACTGCAGAGGAATGGCATGCATGGATGCCGTCCACAAAAGAAGCCTCTCCTAAAGCCCAGGCACAAAAAAGCCCGCCTAGAGTTTGCCAGGGTCCATGCTGACAAAGATGAAGACTACTGGGACTCTATACTCTGGAGTGATGAGACCAAGATAAATGTTTTTGGAACTGATGGCTTCAAAACTGTATGGTGTCGCAAAGGTGAGGAATACAAAGAAAAATGCATGGTGCCTACAGTGAAACATGGTGGTGGCAGTGTCCTTATGTGGGGCTGCATGAGTGCTGCTGGTTTCGGGGAGCTGCATTTCATTGATGGCATCATGAATTCACAGATGTATTGCTCTATACTGAAAGAGAAGATGCTACCATCACTCCGTGCCCTTGGTTATCGTGCACTTTTCCAACATGATAATGATCCTAAACACACATCTAAGGCCACTGTTGGATTTCTGAAGAAGAACAGGGTGAAAGTGATTCAGTGGCCAAGTATGTCTCCTGATCTGAACCCAGTCGAACACCTATGGGGAATTCTGAAGAGACAAGCTGAGCATCACTCTCCATCCAGCATCCAGTCACTAAAAGAGGTCATTGTTGAAGAATGGAAAAAGATTGATGTCGCAAAATGTCGCCAACTTGTTCATTCCATGCCTAGAAAACTTGGTGCTGTCATTAAAAATCATGAAGGCCATACAAAGTACTAGATGTAGTAGTTTTTGTTGTGGGGTGTACTCATTTTTGCACCACCCTAATTTGAGTAAAACTGAAAAAATGTGTAATTTAAGTTATATGATTAACCTTACTTTCACGTTATAAGTTAAACAGATATTATATTAAACTTTGTCTTGTCAACATTTTGGAAATTGTTTGTGTTCATTGAGATATTGTTTAAAATGTTACTTTTCAAAGGGGGTGTACTCATTTACGCTCAGCACTGATATATATAAAATACTTTTGATGAATATAATTATATTGTGCAACTTTAAAAGGCGGGCGGCACGGTGGTGTAGTGGTTAGCGCTGTCGCCTCACAGCAAGAAGGTCCTGGGTTCGAGCCCCGGGGCCGGCGAGGGCCTTTCTGTGTGGAGTTTGCATGTTCTCCCCGTGTCCACGTGGGTTTGCTCCGGTTTCCCCCACAGTCCAAAGACATGCAGGTTAGGTTAACTGGTGACTCTAAATTGACCGTGAATGTGAGTGTGAATGGTTGTCTGTGTCAGCCCTGTGATGACTTGGCGACTTGTCCAGGGTGTACCCCGCCTTTCGCCCATAGTCAGCTGGGATAGGCTCCAGCTTGCCTGCGACCCTGTAGAACAGGATAAAGCGGCTAGAGATAATGAGATGAGATGAACTTTAAAAGGCTTACTGTCATGAGATACTTAAGAAATGTAATGCTTAGAACAAAAAGTGCATTAGCTGGGTCTAACTAGCTAGTGATAGAAAAGATGTATTGGAAATTTTTTCATGTTTCTTTTTAAATAATAATATAATAATTTTAGACAGTTAACTATACAGTTAATTGACAAGTAACAAGATTAAAGGAACAGTCCACCGTACTTCCATAATGAAATATGCTCTTATCTGAATTGAGACGAGCTGCTCCGTACCTCTCTGAGCTTTGCGCGACCTCCCAGTCAGTCAGACACAGTCAGATGCGCTGTCACTCCTGTTAGCGCTGTCACAACCTGTTACTCCTAGGCTCAGTATGGCCAACGGTATTTTTTGGGGCTGTAGTTAGATGCGACCAAACTCTTCCGCGTTTTTCCTGTTTACATAGGTTTATATGACCAGTGATATGAAACAAGTTCAGTTACACAAATTGAAACGTGGGGATTTTCTATGCTATGGAAAGTCCGCAGTATAATCACAGGCATACTAACACCTTCTGCGCGCTTCGGCAGCGCATTGATATCTGTGCTTCGTATCAATGCGCTGCCGAAGCACGCAGAAGGTGTTAGTACGCCTGTCATTATAGTGCGGACTTTCCATAGCATAGAAAATCCCCACGTTTCAATTTGTGTAACTGAACTTGTTTCATATCACTGGTCATATAAACCTATGTAAACAGGAAAAACGCGGAAGAGTTTGGTCGCATCTAACTACAGCCCCAAAAAATACCATTGGCCATACTGAGCCTAGCTACATTGCTAACAGGAGTGACAGTGCGTCTGACTGCGTCTGACTGACTGGGAGGTCGCGCAAAGCTCGGAGAGGTACGGAGCAGCTCGTCTCAATTCAGATAAGAGCATATTTCATTATGGAAGTACGGTGGACTGTTCCTTTAATCAAGCTAAATTGGGTGCCTGATCAAGGCTACTGTTGTGTCTGTTCTCATGCAAACCACAAGATAAAAAACATGCACAAAATATACTATCCTCACAACAGACTAAGCTTTGTTCACAGAATTCAAGATGTCATGTTTAATTCTCAAAGTAATCAAGAATTTACACCAGTTCCACCCAGTAGAGGAAAACACGAACATACTGTAACAACAGATATTTTACATTCTGCAAACCATTGCTTCGTTGTGTATTTTTGTTTTTGTTTTTTTACAGTCATGACAGATTGAAAATACACTGTTAATTTATCAAAACTAACACCTCTCTGTTGTATGGATCCCAGAGTAATCTTAGCTCTGCAGATTCCTGGGGCCCAAAAGCTACATTATGCACAGGTATGTACATGTTTTCCTCCCTATTAAAATGCCCAGGGAGCTTGCCTATACATATAAGTCTCACTCCACTGACAAGTACCACCCACATGGATAAGTAAGGCTAGCCATTTGTCATCCACACTGCAGGCATGGCACAAAGCTGTGGAGGCAAAACATACCCAGCTGATGAGTGTTCTTTGAACAGCACATCGGTGTACCAATCCTGTACACTTCCTACTTTCATTCCTGTGTCCATCCATCAATCCTTTTATACAGCTAATTAATTTGCTTTTGTCCTTCCTTTAACGCCAGAGGAAAATGTGCCTGATGAGTAGCCAGCACGTGTCAGCATTTAAAGGCAGAGACATGAGCAGAAAAGGGGCCTCTGCTTTATCAGGCCTTGGCAGCCCACAATAAGAGCATTCACACAGGCAATGTGCTGTGGTAAGGTCGGCATGGGAAGGGGGGCTGTATTGGGGTGCTTAGAGGACAGAGAACAGAAAGAAAAGAGAGGGTTAGAGGTAATCTAACCAGCTCTATGTAAAAAAAATCATGGAGTAAAAGAAAAGGGAAAGAAAATAATAGCGGCATAAGGGGGAAAACAGAGCTTGTAAATGGGGGAGGCACAAAAGGACAGAAGGATCATATTGTGTCTCTGTCTGAGGAAAGACAGACAACACACACCATAGACAGCTTGACCAAGGTACAGCCAGTGCTAAGGTCAAGCTTGACCAAGGTACAGCCAGTGCAAGAAAACACAGCTGAGTCTGTTATAGTTATACATTAAACCTGCAAAAAAAAAACAGCAATCTCACATGTTAAAGCAGCTGCTTAATATCCATCTATCCATCGCCCATACTGCTTATCCTACTGAAGGTCACGGGTGAGCTGAAGCCAATCCCAGCTGACTTCAGGCAAGAGGCGGGGTACACCCTAAACAGGTTGTCCATCTATCACAGGGCTAACACAGAGACACAACAGTCGCACTCACATTCACAACTATGGGCAATTAGAGCCAGTTGATCTAATCTGCATGTCTTTGGACTGTGGGAGGAAACCTGGAGCACCCGGTGGAAACCCACACAGGCAACGGTGCTAAACTGTGCACCATCATGCTGCCACTTCTTCATAGCTTGCCTCTAATTACAGTATGTTATTCAGATTTTCAGCATTGCTATTGAGGTATTTCACCCACGTGACCAAGTCATGTGATGCTGCCATTTTGGACGGCACGGCTCGAATCAGTTTGAATGCGAGGAAGGCGACAAACGAAAAACATAAAAGAAAAAGGAGCGAGATGCAGAAAACACCTTCACTATCCAGCGACGTAGGGCATTTACAGGGCGAGCAGAGGGAGAGGTATTTGCAAAAATTGAGGTTAGCAGGCTTAGAGAACGACGTTTACCTGCTTCCACCAGGATTGTTCACTGACGTACGGAAGTACACGAAGCCCTCGTTTTTACCTGACTTCGGCCCACATGATCTGTATACCTATGTCGTTAAAAACCCATCGCCATACACAGGTATTGATCTGAAAGCGTATAAGAGTTTGGATGCCTACAAATATTTTGTGTCAGGCTGGGTAACATGCCTACATCAGCGGGTCGTCCCTGGAGCTGGTGGTCGCCATCTTATTACAGCTAAGGTTTGTTCACATTTTCATTTACTTTCGGTCCTCAGGATAAACAAAATGTTCTTAAATGTCATTGAAATAACTTCTTCTTAGTCTGTTGAGACATGGCCCGTTATAAATTTGCTGTTACCAGACAATGACCAAGAACTATATTATTAGGGTCGGTGTAGTTGTAGCAGTGTATTAGCAACTAGCTGTTAGCACTAGCTAATGTCAACAACATCATAGCTGGTATGTTACTGTAGCAATGTTTACGTTCAGTCATTTGGATGACTGTTAAAACCTTTCAGTCTCAAGTTTTTCCTTTACTGTATTTACTAGTTTACTGAGCTAGCGCGCTCAGGCAAGCTGGGAGCTAGCGCGCGCTAGCCGGCCGCCGGCTTGCCCGAGCGCGCTAGCCGGCCGCCGGCTTGCCCGAGCGCGCTAGCCGGCCGCCGGCTTGCCCGAGCACGCTAGCCGGCCGCCAGCTTGCCCGAGCGCGCTAGCTCAGTAAACTAGTAAATCCAGTAAAGGAAAAACTTGAGACTGAAAGGTTTTAACAGTCATCCAAATGACTGAACGTAAACATTGCTACAGTAACATACCAGCTACTGTTGTTGACATTAGCTAGCTTGACGTTCAAAATGGCGGACACCGGGGCGTCACATGACCCTGTGACGTCAGGTGAAATACCTCAATAGCTTAGAGATTGCACCACTGAATCAAGATGAAATTGGATGGGGTTTTTTTTGTTTGAGATTTAACATTATATAGAGAGGGCATTTAGATGTGGTGAGATAAAGGGAGGATTTGTTGCTCTATCTGTTGACTATGTCAAAGAATATTGAGGGCTAGTGTACAACCCCAATTCCAAAAAAGTTAGGACACTGTGTAAAATGTAAATAAAAACAGAATGTTATGATTTGCAAATCATGAAAACCCTATATTTCACTGAAAGTTGTATAAAGAGATATCAAATGTTGAAACTGAGAATATTTATTGTTTTTGTAAATATATATGCTCATTATAAATTTGATGCCTGCAACATGTTTAAAAAAAAATTGAAACGGGCGTGTTTACCACTGTGTTGCATCACCATTGCCTTTAATAACACTGTAAATGTTTGGAAAGTGAGGACACCAGTTGCTGTAGTTTTGAAAGTGAAATGTTGTCCCATTCTTGCCTGATATACAATTTCAGTTGCTCAACAGTTTGGGATCTCTTTTATTGTATTTTACACTTCATAATGCACCAAATGTTTTCAATGGGAGACAGGTCTGGACTGCAGGCAGGCCAGTTTAGCACCTGGACTCTTTTAGCACAGAGTCATGCACTTGTCATATGTACAAAATACAGTTTGGCATTGTCTTACTGAAATAAGCAAAGCCTTCTCTGAAAAAAACGGTGAGTGGCCTAGTGGTTAGCGTGCCCGCCTTTCGATCGGGAGATCACAAGTTGTACTCATGGTCAGGTCGTACTAAAGACCATCATAAAAATGGTGCCTACTGCCATCTGGCAAGTCATGCTGCAATACAGATCCGAGTGGGGAGTCAAACTCTCGCGGTTATTAAAGGACTAGCCCCCCACTGTAACCCTAGCTATGTAATATAGGCGAGCAGCTAAGGGCTATGAAATGGAGATCAGTGCTGCCAAACGCGCTATGAATAGTGCGGGAAGGACATTGACTTCTCTGAAAAAGATGTCAGCATGTTGCTTCAAAACCTATATATATATCATTCAGCATTAATGGTAACTTCCCAGTTGTACAAGCTACCCATGTCATGTGCACTATTGCATCACAGATGCTGGTTTTTGAACTGTGTGCTGATAACAAGCCGGATGGTCCCTCTTTAGCTGGAGGATGCAGTGTCCATGATTGCCAAAAATAATTTCAAATTTTGATTCGTCTGACGACAGG
The DNA here is from genome assembly GCF_027579695.1 of Neoarius graeffei. Classification (NCBI taxonomy): domain Eukaryota; kingdom Metazoa; phylum Chordata; class Actinopteri; order Siluriformes; family Ariidae; genus Neoarius; species Neoarius graeffei. Next base: position 32,691,314 of record NC_083584.1, on the reverse strand, counting down.
ACAGTTTTCCACTTCACCTCAGTCCATTATAAATGAGCTCGGGCCCATTTATGAGCTCAGAGGTGTTTCTAGCTATTGTTTATATATGGTTTTATTTTTCGTTTGTGGATACAGTGATGAACTGTGTTCACAGGCGATGGTTTTCTGAAGTGTTCCTGAGCCCATCCAGTGATTTCCACTACGGAATTGTGTCTATTTTTAATGCAGTGTTGCCTGAGAGCCTGAAGATCACAGGCATCCAATGTCAGTTTTCAGCCTTGTCCAATGCTTACAGAGATTTCTCCAGATTGTCTGAATCTTTTAATGATATTATGTACCATCAATCCTCAACTTCTATGCAATTTTACATTGAGGAACGGTATTCTTAAATTGTTGCACTGTTTGCCCATGCAGTCTTTCACAGAGTGTTGAACCCCTCCTCATCTTTACTTCTGAGAGACTCCACCTCTCTGGGATGCTCTTTTTATACCCAATTATGTTACTGACCTGTTGCCAATTAACCTAATTAGCTTTTTTCACATTACACAACTTTTCCAGTCTTTTGTTGCCCGTCTCCCAACTTTTTTGAAACATGTTGCTAGCACTAAATTCAAAATGAGCATATATATTTTTTAAAAAACAATAAAATTTATCAGTTTCAACATTTTATAATTTTTGTACTATTTTCACTTAAATATAGGCTTTCCATGATGTGAAAATCATTGCATTTTGTTTTTATTTACATTGTACATACAGCATCCCAAATTTTTTTGAATTGGGGTTTGTATTTAGTAGGGTTGTCTGGCATGGGGTGTGTGTGGAGGCATGCTCTGGTCCAAGATACACTATATGGCCAAAGGTTTGTGGACATCTGAACATCACACCCATATGTGCTTTTTGAACATCCCATTCCAGATTTAGTTTCCTTTGCTGTTATAATAATCTCCACTCTTCTGGGAAGGCTTGCCACTAGATTTTGGAGTGTGGTTGCAGAGATTTGTGCTCATCCAGCCACAAGAGCATTAGTGATGTCAGGCACTGAAATGGGGTGAGGAGACATGGGGTGCAGTCAGCATTCCAGTTCATCCCAAAGGTGTTCAGTACTTGAGGTCAGGACTCTGTGCAGGACACTCAGGTTCTTCCATTCCAACCTTGGCAAACCATGTCTTCATGAAGCTCGGTTTGTTCACAGGAGTATTGTCATGCTGGAACATGCTTTGTTCCAGTAAAGGAAAATCATAATGGTACAACATACAAAGACATCCTGTCTAATTTTATGACTCCAACTTTGTGGCAACAGTTTGGGGAAGAATCAATATGGGTGTGATGGTCAGGTGTCCATATACTTTTGGCCACATTGTGTATATGAAATGTCTATACAAGGATAGGAATATTTGACCGCTTTAATCTTGTGGGGACACGTCAGCATTTCCACTCTTCACTCTTATAATATTGGCTTAATAATATAACCATTGATAATAAGCCAAAGTTTGTAACAGAGCACAAGAGGTTAGATCATTAGAAATTCTTTCTCCCTTTATTCTCTCTAGTTCCCTCTGCATTCTAAAGAACCACAGACATCAGTTTCTGATTGTGAATGCTATTTAACAAACAATTTTTCCTCTTTTCCTGCAAAATAGGAAAGAATGGATGTGCTTTCCTGTCAGCTATGTTGTCTTAAGGTAACACCTGGATTGTATTTTCATCTGCCTTAACGATGTTTCTCCACAAATACCAAAACAAAATTTGTCTCAGTAAGAGATTACCAACTTCCCTTCCCCAGTAATTTATCTGTCTCTGAAAATGTTTGTTGGCTTGACTAAAATGCTTTTATTGTCTTTTCTCATGACTGAAGGTGAAATGTGGAATAGTTTGGTTGAACAGTCATGTCTGGAAAAAGATCACTGTGTATCTCAACTAGAGTTTACATACGTGTGTGTGTGTGTGTGTGTGTGTGTGTGTGTGTGTGTGTGTGTGTGTGTGTGTGTGTGTGCACGCATGTGAGGGAATGTTCTAATGTCTTTATTGGGACCAAATGTCCCCAGAATGATGTGACAGTTTTGTGTTATGGGACACTGAGGGTGATCCAGTTTCAGGTTTTCTTAAACAAATATGGTTTTTGGTTGTTTTTTTCCTAATAGAACCATAAAGTAAGTGTGTGTGTGTGTGTGTGTGTGTGTGTGTGTGTGTGTGTGTGTGTGTGTGTGTGTGTGTAAGCAAGAGAGAGAGAGAGAAAACGGACATTAATGTCATCATGGACATGAATGTTGTCACACATGCTGAAGGAGGATGCAATTGCAATAAAAACAGTTTATTGTATTTATAACAAGACAACTAATAGATCAAAGGTGTGAGACAGAGTTGAAGTCAAATCAGGCAGGGAATCAAGTGATCAGCATACCACACATCCATCCATCCATTCATCCACTATCTAGGCAGCTTATCCCTCAGGATCATGGGAGAAGCTGGAGCCCATCCCAGCTGAATTCGGGCAAGAGGCCGGGTACACTCTGGGCGGGTCTTAAATCACATATCAAAGGGCAAAACCCAAAAATCAAGGTAAAAGGCACAGGCAAAGTATCAAAAAAACAGGATCACAAACACAGAAATAAGGCTTGGCAAGGTTAAACACAAAGGCACTGAATGATTACTTACCAAACGACAGTTCACAGTCTGTTTAGGTAGGCAGTGTGATTGGAAACAGGTGTGTGTGTGTGTGTGTGTGTGTGTGTGTGTGTGTGTGTGTGTGTGTGTGTGTGTGTGTGTGTTGGGCTTTCAACACAATGTCAAAATTATACATACAGGGTCAAAAATTTACAGAGTAGATTTCAATTTAAATTGTGTGTTTCCTGCCACGGACATTAATTTTAAGCACGATCCATATATTTTCAATAGGGTTCAACTTGTTTCATGTTAGCCTGCTTTATCCATTCCACAACCAGCTTTGATATATATTTGGGGTCATTGTCCTATTGGAATTAGGAAAATTGGGTCCAAATTTCTGTTTCAGGTTATGCTGAAGAATTATGAGGTAGTCCTCCTTCTTCATGATTCCATCCACTTTGTGCAATGCACCAGTTCCACTGGCAGCAAAACAGCCCCAGAACATGATGTTACCACCACCATGCTTAACAGTTGGTAGACTGTTCCTCTGTATCTCTGGTAATTGTGGCCAAATAACTCAATCTTTGTCTCATCTGACCTTAAAACTTTCCTCCAGAAGGTTTTATCTTTGTTCATGTTGTAAGCAACAAGCATTTAAATAATATTGGCTGGCTTTTTTCGTGGTATATCAGATATATTCCATTCAGCTAGCATGATACTGAACAAGTCGAAGACGAGTTCCGTATCATGCTAGCTGAATGGAATATATCTGATATGCCATGAAAAAAGCCAGCCAATATTATTATTATTATTATTATTATTATTATTATTATTATTATTATTATTATACACATTTGATGGAACAATTATAGATTTTACAAAAAGTTAAGAACATGGGTGTAACTTACCAATATTGAATGCTGATTCTGATCGAATGTAATTCAATGTTCTGTCAGTCCAGTGTACATGTACAAAGTCAAAGTTCTAACAATAAAAATGGTACAAGTCCAAAAAGCCTGAACAACAACGCAACTTGTATACAAGCTATATACAGGTTGACAGTTCAAGTTCAAAGTTGCTTTTGGTAGTAGTTAATTGTTACACTGCAGTTATTCAAAACAAAAGGGCTTTGCTGAGTGAAGTCCACGAGTGAAGTTCTCTTGTAAAAGTTTCTGTCACTTTTCCTCACCTCTAAGTAGAACTTTGACAATATTTCCGCTATTGCTCTTTTCCAGTTTTTTTATATCCGTTGGTATGTTTTTCTCTTGTAAATATGCCTGAAGAATATCCAGTGAAGTTTTGGTAGCTTTTTGGGTGTTCAGCGTGTCTTTCTCTTTAAATCTTCCACTTTTAATGAAGCAAACCTCACGGCTATGTTTGTGTACAAACTGTCACAGTCATTCGCTAGTATGGAAGTTTTACATCCCCGACATGTCTCTTTTCCATTTTTTCAATGTCCGTTGGTATGTTTTTCTCTTGTAAATATGTGTGAAGAATATCCAGTGAAGTTTTGGTAGCCTTTTGGGTGTTCAGCACATCTTTAGTTTCAGTTTTCAGTTTATTTAGTTCATGCTTAATCCGAGCACTGAATTAACCATGTCTACTCTCTCTCCCGGCCAGCAAAGAAATGATTATGCACATGCGCAGCAGCAAAGTTTTGTCATTGGATCTTCGCATGAGCTCTGAAGTGTGACGTCATGTTGTCTTGACAACATGCAATATTATAACAATATTGCACACTCATTCTCCATTGGGAGAGTGGCGTAATACATGGAGGATAAGTGATATGATAACAATATAGCATGCCATCAATAAACCCACTAGAAGGGAATAGAATGCTTGTTTTTATTCCATGGAAAAAGTGGCCCGTATGTATAATAATAGTCAAGATTGAATGTGTCAATTTTGGAGGAGGGGCTTCTTTCTTGAGAACAGCAGCCTCTCAGTCCATGGTGATGTAAAACTTGCTTGACTGTACACAATGTTCCAGCAGCTTCCAGTCCATGGCAGGCCTGTGCTTTGGTGGTTCCTGGGATGTTTCAGACCATCCAAACCAATTTCCTCTCAGCTGTGGGTGACAGTTTGGGTCTTCTTCCAGCAAAGTGGCTTGGCAAAGTGGCTATACCTCCCAGCAACTTGTACTTACATACAGTTGTTTTGACTGATGAGCTTGGAATTTGCAGATGTTTAGAAATGGCTCCAAGAGACATTCCTGAGTTGTGTAAACTTATAATCTTATTTCTTAGATCTGAACTGAGCTCCTTAGACTTCCCCATTTTACTGTGTATTGGTCAATCCAATGAGTGCTGTCAAACAAATCCTTTTTATGTTGGCACAGAGAAGCTACCACCTGTCTTCAATCATGATAACTAACAGTAAATTAAGAGGCCTGGCCTTGGCAAGTTAAAACATTTTGAAACTTTCAGCACCACTGAATTAATAATCTAAATGGGAGAATGTCAATTTTTGACCCTGTATGTATAATTTTGACCCTGTGTTGATTTCAGAAAACCCAAAATAAATTCAAATTTGTGCACCAATTCTTGTGTTTGTTTCTATTAAAGATGTATGTTGTACAAGACTGGCCTAGCAGTCCATGCCCTGGCATATAATGACCATGTTTTAGCCTGCAAAAAGTCTTTAAATGAAGCTAAGGTGGTGTTTACATTAGACCGTATCAGCGGATCATCAGATTAACGTTTTTAAAACGATTCGCGTGCACACAGCAACGCCAATACACAATTCGCATGCACACAGCAACGCCAATACACGGATACGCTCGGCTCCGCAGGCATCCTGCGCTCTAAATCACTCCGCCCTGAACAGCGAGTGCCCTCTGGAGGGTGCGTACTCCGGCCCTGCGCAGCTCACAGAGCGCGCGAGTGAAGCGCACGAGCAGTGATTCGGGACAAATAGCAGGAAGTGAAGTCCGCGCCGTTTTTCAGCAGTCGCGTCACATGACCAACGTGGCATGACCAACGCCAGCGAATCAGGAAGGTGGATGTCACAGTGACGTTGTCCAATGACGACGTCAGCTAGAGCTCAGCACTGCGTATCCTCGTTCCTCAATGTTTACACAGCACCGGATCAGATACGTACTGGGTTGAATACGTGGGCCCTGGCGGATTCAAACTGTTCCGCCTGTGGAGTCGTTTCCCGGCGTTTTAATGTGCACGGACAGTGCATCCACGACAAAAACGATACGGATACAGTCTAATGTAAACACCACCAAAGTCCAAGTACTTCACCACCATTATCATCAAAGGACAAAGCAACCCCAGAGTCCTTTTCTCCACCATTAACAGGCTACTCCAACCTGCCAAACCTTGTCCACTTACCCCTTCAACTGATCTCTGCTTTGAGTTTCTTGAATTTTTCCATAACAAAATTAGCTCTATTTACAATCAGCTCCAATCTACCCCCACCACCTTAAATGATGTCCCGTCTCCCCTCACAGCTCCTGCTGGATCCTTCTCTGTCTTTTCCCCCAGTAAATGAATGCATTGTCCATGACCTTGTTACAAAGGCTAAGGGCCTCTGCATGCTCTTGCGACAAGGCTTTCGCAGATAGCTTTTCGCAAACAGTTGTAATTTATCATTGAGCAGGGAGTAATAGGCGTGCACGATGTTATTCACCGCCACAACGCAAGGGGGCGCGAAGTCGCGAAATCGCTAGGAGTAGTTGGTGGGTGTGGTTAGTGGAGTGTTTATCCTCCGGTTACTTATAATGACTAGAACTGGAGTCGTATAGATGTACGTACTTCCTCACTTCCTCGATCAACCGCTCTTCGTGCTGCTCCATCTTCGCTCATGTTTTTAAAAATGGCGGTAGTGAAAACAAACCAAACCGGGAAAGTAGGGAAGCGGAAGTGCGTGTACAGCGGATGTAGAGTGGACCTGGAGTGGACCAATCAGAGCCCTCTTGTCTGCGACGCTGTCTGCGAGGCTTCTGCGGTGGTCACAATTTTTGGGAGGTGCACGCAGAGCGTCTGGGAAGGTGGGGGGGCTACACAGACGCCATCTGCGATGCCATCTGTGAGGACTGCGTTGTCAGCATAAATTGGCCTTAAGCCTACCACTTGCCTTCTTGATCCTATGCCCACCCCACTGGTCAAGACCTGCCTGCCACTTCTCTGCCCCCTGTTGGTCCAAATAATACATTTGTCTCTCCTCACTGGCATTGTTCCTCCCTCTCTCAAAACAGCAGCCATCACTCCTGTTTTAAAAAAAACCTGGAGTGGCCACTGATGACTTTAAAAATTATCGACCCATTTCCAACCTCCTTTTCATTGCAAAACTCCTTGCACAAACTGTAGCCAATCAGCTCCAAGGGCACTTAACCCATCACAACCTATGGGAAGAGTTTCAGTCTGGGTTTTGGGCAAAACATGGTACTGAGACTGCCCTAGTAAAGGTAGTAAATGACCTACTCTTAGCTGCTGAGACAGGCCATGTAAGCATCCTCATTTTACTTGACCTTACTTGGCCTTCGACACTGTCTGTCACAACTACCTCCTATCCCATCTGGAAACATTACTTGGCATCACTGGCACACCACTGTCCTGGTTTAAATCATACCTTACAGCAAGAGAACAATTTGTTGCTATTGGTAATTTTAGGTCCCCCAGTTCACCCCTCTCCCATGGTGTTACTCAAGGCTCTGTCCTAAGACCTTTACTTTTCATTATTTACATCCTCACCTTGGCAGCATATTACGCCAACATGGCCTAAACTTCCACTGCTATGCTGACGATGCTCAAATATATATCCATACTAAGCCCTCTCATACCCTATGGCATTCAGTGTGGCTGGCCCTAAACTTTGGAATGCCCTTCCACTAGCACTGCACCAATCCACAACACTATCCACTTTCAAAACTGCTGAAAACACACCTCTTCAGAATTGCTTTCCCCACTGCCTCTTAACTGCTCCCATTGCCTCAGAAAATTGCCTTTTCCATATTCCATAGTTTACTTCCTTTTATCTTCGTACCGTCCCACCTCTTTGTGTTGCCTTTCCTTTGTGGTACTCTTTGGTACCGTTCTTAATTTTGTTGTTGTTGTTGTTATTTAGTTCTGTCTGTGTATCTGTTTTCATTGACTGTACAGTGTTCTTAGTGTTTGTGTATTGTTGTGTACTGTGTCCTGTTGTTTTGGGATTTTAATTGTACAGTGTCCTTGGGTATCTTGAAAGGTACTTATAAATAAAATGTATTATTATTTTTTGTATTTATTTTTTTTTATTGCCACAGAAAAAGAACAGTTCAAAGAAATCACTGAACACTCAATATTGGCATGACTTCTATGTCCACTGCCAGACCACAACTGTAGAGCATGTTGTAAGAATGGAATGTACTTCCCAGCTTCCCAAATATTCCTGTATCTTTTCCCAGACACACTAGTGGCTATATCATGATGAAACACATCCGGTTATCATCAGTGCGCACTTCTGTAGCATGAGCAGTGTGTTTTTAATACATGTAAACTCTATTCCCACACCTACACCAGGCCTAAGCATCCTTACTGAAGCCAAGAACGAAATACAAGGAAGATGAATTATGTCTGTTCTGTGCTATGGTTCACGGAGCATTTATAGAGAGGGAGGAGAAAAAGATTCACATCTGAATTATCAGGGAAACATTTTCCACATCCTGTGCACCACTTACCAAACCTCCCTTGCTCTGAGTATATGGAAGTCCTGTTTGGATGAGGTGGAACTGCACAGGTGGGGTGATTAAATTAACATGCCTGTCACTTCACTTAATGACAAGATCTTTAGCTGAGGATCATTGCATAATCCCTTGTGGGAGCTGGAAAAGGCTGGAAGCCCTGCTGATGGAGGGATGGATGGAAAACTGAAGGCCAAACCTGTGCTAGAAGTGTAAACAGCTTACATCATGCCTCAGCAAGCTCCTGCAGCATTAAACGGATAATTTATTTCTAATGATTCTGTTAAATGCCAGCCGAGCAGGGAGATGGCTGCATGCTATAGACCCCCTTTTGTGGTCTGCTTCTCAAGCCAACGTCTCTGAGAAACGGTCTCTGAGAACCAATTTAGCCAGACCTCCATTTCAAGTGAAACACATGGGCTAGGTTAAGGCCACCCCTAATGTGGCATGCCATCAAAAAAAGTCAGTGCATACTGTGGTGAAAATGAGTGTTGCAGCCATAATTATTTGCTTATGTTTGCTCAAAGCTGAATGGCGTTCTCCAGGGGAGTTATAAGTGGCAGTTCACAAACAGTAGGTTTAAAAATAAGCAACTGAATGATGATGGTGGACAAGAGAAGGCTACTAAGCAAAGTGCCACTCTGTCCTTCTTGGGGCTTACATTCAGCTGAAAAGAGGATTCTCAGTATAAAAGCCTAATGCCCATTTTCCTGCTCTGCCTAACTCAATAAGCACCAAATATGTGCCCTGAAAAAAGAACCCACATCATTTAAAAGCACAAATACACACATTTGCTTAATCTCACACATTCTGTGTTTATTACAAATGTTTTTTACTGTATGGGTCTTGCTGAAGGCATTGCTTATGTGGTTTGTAACAGAAGACTGTGATCCACTGTCATGGATATCTTCAGTGCCCTTGGTGCTTACTGTGTCTCCACCTGAAAAGGGCAATGGTCCACGAGGCTCTTTGTCGGTTTTAGTGCAATACACACACCATAAACGTTGGTAAGGGCCACTTGATGCTGAATGAAGGTATTGAAAAGAAGGTCTACCTTTTTCTCTGAGAGTGTTTACATGTGGCTCTTGGGGTTTTGGTTGTCACCTGAGCTGCCATGTTGGGTTTAGAGATTACACTATTGGTCTTGGCCCCAGTGCTTTGCAGTCAATATAAGAGAAAAAGGAAAAAGTATCAAGTTAATGTTTCTTTCTGTGCCTCCCAGAGAACTGTATGTTTTCAGAAAAGGGCTTATTTTAAGACATTTCACATTATTATTACTTTATTGGTTTACTTTATTATGTGCTGTTAGGGGAATAGTTAAAGATGTATTGAATTATTTTACAGTATAGTTAATTCAGTGGAAGAAAGCCATAAAGTTCACGGTGTATTAAAGCCTGGGAGCAAGCTTCCTTATTTTCCACCCTTTTCTAAATTAAATATGCTGTTCTGTCTTCAATTTTGGTGGCTGTTGCCATATATTGTTGTAAGAGAACTTTTTCTGAGAAATCTGGTTTAAATAAATTCTGACATCTGTCACATTGATCCATTTTATGCTTGGTTGGATACCCTACCTTTCATTGTCATGAATGGCTCTAGCTTCTCGGAGGTTTATTGCTTTTATCTTCCTCATAGGACAGTTGTTTGGCAATCGTCCATCAATGTGTGCATATGGATGTTTTAGATCTCAGTTTCAGTATATACTGTAAACAGAGAGTGTGTGAATACATGCGGATATACGGGTGAACACTTGGCCAGACAGATTGCGTGAGACTATTTAACTGTGTCTGCAGCCCTTTTCAAGAAAAATATTTGATAAACAGATTGTGCTGGCCTTGGGAACAAAAGTAACGTCTGATTCTGATCTCTGAGAGTGTTAGGACGCCTGCTCGACGTTGGGTACACTGTTAAACACATCTAAATTACTCTCCCCACAAAACCACAGCCACTAGGATTAGTACAACCCCCCAGGCAACCTCAGCCAAGCATTCAACCACCAAACACTGATTTGCCACCACCACTCTTTCTGTGTCTCTTGTTCCCTCTGTCTTTGGCCTCTGTGCTTTCTCTTCCAGTCTGTCTCATGATTGTGTTTTTCCTGGAGTGGAAAACAGCTACATTTGAGCTAAGAGAAAGCGTATGTTTTTTTTCACAAGCTCTAAGACAGAGACTAGCACAGACATGACTATTGCTCATGGTTTCTGAGCTTCAAGTCTTTACATGGCAGTAAAACCCAATGGCAAGCCACAGAACTATGTGCACTCCATGGCAGGAAAAAAAAAATCGCACACCGCTAAGAGGCCTCACCATGAGATTTTAGCCTAACCATTTCCTCTGGGAGCCAAACAGACTCTTCATCCCTCTTCCAGGAATAATAATAATAATAAATGAAAATGATAAAAGAGGAGAAAGCCAGTGAACCACAGTGATTTTGGCAAAGCAAACAGGCACAGAATGCCCTGTTTGGAGTCGTGTTGCATGGGAAAACATGGCATGGCTGAGTCTTCTTCCATCTGTGTTCAGATTATGCAGTTCGACCTTTAGCTTTGCCAAGGGGAGACAAATTTGCTCTTTGCCATGTTTCCCTGATTTGAGACAGACATGCTTTAAATTCAGGACAAATTTTATATTCAGTTATTTCTTTTACATGCACACGCTGCAGTATGCACTTTTTCCCCAAAAATGGTGGTGTATTTTCTGAATCTGTTTTATATTAGTTAGATGTGTCCAGGTACTGCAAATGAATGTGTAGTTGTTCTATGCTGATCACAAGGACATTACAGTAAGGGTAGTTAAACCCTGAGTAAACTAGTTCCCAAACTGAATTACCAAGAAAATCAGCAAAAGGTTACATCAAATTTCTACATTTATGCACATCAGTCCTATTACTTTTATATAAGTAACACCCAATATTTTTTCAATATTAGCAACATTTTAACTGACCTGTAGGCTTTGTTTGCATTTTTGCATTTTGAATGAAGGATTGTGGTGATAATTCACAGTGTCAAACTGTACAAAGAAAGAGGAAGTGAAGTATATTAGTAAAGTGTCCAAACAAGGCTATGCAAGATTCAAATACAAGCACACTTAACTTCATGGTCAAGCTGAAACCCGTAAACTGTTGAAACCATGGATTGGATGTCCATGATCTCATCTCATTATCTCTAGCCGCTTTATCCTGTTCTACAGGGTCGCAGGCAAGCTGGAGCCTATCCCAGCTGACTACGGGCGAAAGGCGGGGTACACCCTGGACAAGTCGCCAGGTCATCACAGGGCTGACACATAGACAGTCAGTACGTTTACATGCGCATCCAAATCGAGCTGCTGTCGGTAATCGAGCAAAGGGTCCCAGCAGGGGTGCCAGAGAAATCCAATCCTACATGCATACTGTGAAATCGAGCTATTGAGTGAGGTGCATTGTGCACCCGAGCCACAGGTGGCGCTACACGCCCCATCGTGTTGGTACACTTCCGGTTGTCGTCATGAAGAAGAGCTATTCAAGAGTATAAACAAAGGGACTACAGGCGGAAATTAGCATGTACTGCTATAACCTGGTACAGACATCTGTCCTTACCACAAGGATAATGTTTAATTTGTACACTGTCCCTTTTAAAAATAAAATAAACTTGGGGGCGTCGTGGCTCAGGTGGCTAAGGCGCCATACCATAAATCCGGGGACCCGGGTTCGATTCCAACCCAAGGTCATTTCCCGATCCCTCCCCGTCTCTCTCTCCCACTTATTTCCTGTCCTGTCTCTACACTGTCCCAAAAATATATTTAAAATAAACTCTAAGAAGAGTGTTTGTAGTTTGTATGTACGAACAGAAGTGTTCCTAATAAAGTGGGCGGCTAAGGTGAAGTGTCATGCCGACCGAGGCTGTTTTTTTTTTTTTTTTTTCCGACCGAGGCTGTTGTGTTTCCCACTTGTGGTCTCGTCACTCGTCACTTCCGGAAGGGGCAGTGCTGAAGTAACTAGCTCGATAGGGTATACATGCACTAAGTAGCTCGGCAGAAATCGCATAATCTAGGTCGTGTAGCTTGATTCCGAGAAATCAAGTTCGGTTCAATTTCAGCCTAGCTAAGGTGTTTACATGCCATTTAGAACTTCGATTTCAGACGAGCAACGGCAGAAATTCGATTTTCTCTATGTGCATGTAAACGCACTCACAGACAACCATTCACACTCACATTCACACCTACGGTCAATTTAGAGTCACCAGTTAACCTAACCTGCATGTCTTTGGACTGTGGGGGAAACCGGAACACCCGGAGGAAACCCACGCAGACACGGGGAGAACATGCAAACTCCGCACAGAAAGGCCCTCGCCGGCCACGGGGCTCGAACCCGGACCTTCTTGCTGTGAGGCGACAGCGCTAACCACTACACCACCGTGCCGCCGATGTCCATGATACTTTCAGAAAAAAAAAATTTCTTGAAAGGGTCCTATGAGCAGTGCCTTTGTTCTGTCCAGGCAGCATCTCCTTCATGGGGAACTTCTGCAGCACTAATGTGGAGAGCTGGGAGACATTTTTATTTCTGGAGTGCTTGTCACATTCAATAAAAGTACAGGTTTGTTTGACCAGAAAGGAAACCGTCTGGAAACCATTGGGACAAATGGAAAAGATGCGTCCAAGGATAATAGTAATGCTTGACTGGGTGTCTAAAGAAATGATACAGACAGCACCATACAGCCACTATACATCCACTAATATATGTGAAGAGTGGATCAGGGCATCAAATCCAGAGAAATGTACTGCAGACATCGCCTCAAATTCTGGATATCCCCAGTTTAAGGGCCCAGTGATTTATATTCCCAACAACGCTTGTCTGCTCCCACCCAGTGGCCTGTCCCATACACCTGATGAACTGTATGCCTAGCTTGATGAGTAACATGAGGATCAAATTATTTTAAAATTCCTGGAACAAATTAAAATAAACAGATACAGACTGGTACAGCCTGTCATCAGGGATGACAAGACAAACAAATATACATTCAAGACCACTGAGCCCAACCCTTGCAAGACAAACATTCTTTTTCATGTTTGCTTGTACTTGAACTACTCAGTTATCTGCCATGCAAATAACCATGCAGAATGACCCCTCTATGTTATACAAAATGCAATGTTTCTTAGTCAGTGCTCAGTCATAAGGTAGCTATTACCTTTCACATCCCTGTAGCATGAATGGTTTATGTTTGACAATGTTCCAGAGTATCTCTCCAGCTACTAGCTCTACATCTGGTGGGCTTAGGACTTAACCAAACATGTCAATTAAGCCAATATAAATATGGCATCTGAAAAGACTTTGGAGTGGAATCTTTAGAAGTATGGAACTAGAAGTAACTAGAAGTATGGAAGGTTATCAGAATCAAACACATAATTGTATTAAGAATAGCTCAAATAACCTGGAGTGATTTAGGCATTTTAGCTTCCAAAAGCCCTTTGGCACATCTGGATTTCAGTTTCAATAATTGGATTTTACCAACAGACTTGTGAAATTGTGTGTGCAAGTGTTACCTTTAAAGGACTTGATAAGGAATGGAATGTCATTTGTTCATTCTGTTTTTCTCTCCACAGTTTGGAGATTTTGAGCAAAGAAGACAGGCAACCATGACACTGGTATCCATATGTGTTCTGCTGCTGATGTTGGGGGGGAGCGCTCTGTGTGGTGGCTATGCCCCTATGCCCCAGATGAAGTACATGCAGCCTATGATGAAGGGTCCAGTTGGCCCCCCCTTCAGAGAGGGGAAGGGTCAGTATCTTGGTAAGTGTTACTAATACCCTGTCCACACTAGGGATTTTGTACCGATACAAAACTACTTTCATACCGCAACACCTGTCCACACTAGCAACTATACCGGTACTGTAGCGGTATAACTGTATCGGTACGAAACCCACAAATGTATGGGTTTCGTACCGGTACAGTATCGGTACTGTAGCGCTTCGCTGTAGTGTGGACAGATGAAGCGGCTCTATATCGATACAAATATAATGCGCAAAGTCACACACCTCAATCGATGTCTTCGCTGAATAAAATAGTGAAGAACGGAGATTCGTTTGTTTCTTTCTCAACAGTCTCGCACGTTTTATACGATTCGACTGAATAAATGACCACCAGACATACAGACTGTACATTGACAACAAAAAGCACACACACGTTGTTTCATCGGCCATATTCTCAGAAGGAAGTTACTCAGTAACCACAGAAACATTTCGCGCACGTGTATTTCAACTACCGTGAAAGAAAACCGCAAACATTTCTTGCTAGTGTGGACAGATGCACTAAACTGTACCGGTATACTTTGTATCGATACAGTTATACCACTTTCGTACCGGTATAAGTGTGAACACAGCACAAGTAACCAACTAAAGCATGTTAATTGCATAACTCTCAGAAAAGTTCAGAAAATTCCATTGTGAGAGATTTTTCAACATCTACTAAAAATGCTATCCAATCTGCCAAAGTTCTAAAAAAATAATTGTACTGATATACACATATAAATACATTAGAGTAGCATTGAACATGTTTTAGCATTAAAGGAACAGTCCACCGTATTTCCATAATGAAATATGCTCTTATCTGAATTGAGACGAGCTGCTCCGTACCTATCCGAGCTTTGCGCGACCTCCCAGTCAGTCAGACGCCGTCAGACGCGCTGTCACTCCTGTTAGCAATGTAGCTAGGCTCAGTATGGCCAATGGTATTTTTTGGGGCTGTAGTTAGATGCGACCAAACTCATCTCATCTCATTATCTCTAGACGCTTTATCCTTCTACAGGGTCGCAGGCAAGCTGGAGCCTATCCCAGCTGACTACGGGTGAAAGGCGGGGTACACCCTGGACAAGTCGCCAGGTCATCACAGGGCTGACACATAGACACAGACAACCATTCACACTCACATTCACACCTACGGTCAATTTAGAGTCACCAGTTAACCTAACCTGCATGTCTTTGGACTGTGGGGGAAACCGGAGCACCCGGAGGAAACCCACGCGGACACGGGGAGAACATGCAAACTCCGCACAGAAAGGCCCTCGCCGGCCCCGGGGCTCGAACCCAGGACCTTCTTGCTGTGAGGCGACAGCGCTAACCACTACACCACTGTACCGCCCGCAACCAAACTCTTCCGCGTTTTTCCTGTTTACATAGGTTTATATGACCAGTGATATGAAACAAGTTCAGTTACACAAATTGAAACGTACCGATTTTCTATGCTATGGAAAGTCCGCACTATAATGACAGGCGTACTAACACCTTCTGCGTGCTTCGACAGCACATTGATATCTGAGCTCCGTATCAATGCACTGCCGAAGCGCGCAGAAGGTGTTAGTACGCCTGTCATTATAGTGCGGACTTTCCATAGCATAGAAAATCCCCACATTTCAATTTGTGTAACTGAACTTGTTTCATATCACTGGTCATGTAAACCTATGTAAACAGGAAAAACGCGGAAGAGTTTGGTCGCATCTAACTACAGCCCCAAAAAATACCATTGGCCATACTGAGCCTAGCTACATTGCTAACAGGAGTGACAGTGTGTCTGACTGCGTCTGACTGACTGGGAGGTCGCGCAAAGCTCGGATAGGTACGGAGCAGCTCGTCTCAATTCAGATAAGAGCATATTTCATTATGGAAGTACGGTGGACTGTTCCTTTAATGTCATTACTGTAGCACTAAAACACTCCAATTAGTCCAATTAATGAGAGAGTGAAAATAAAACTTTTTTTTGTCTTGTAATGGTGAGGTGTTTGGTGGGGGGGCACAGAAGCCATGTCTGTCATGACCTTCTTTTTCTGCCTGTGCTCCTCACCATTGGTGTGACCTTTGAGATCTTTCTGTCCTTGTTTAGCACAGCTGAGACTTTTATTGGAAATGTCGCTAAAATTTATAGGTATCCAATCTGGCTTGATGAATGCATCCATAATCAGGAGATAATCCTAGCCATTCAGTGTTGAATTTCAAAAACGAATGTGCACCACTAAACTTTTACTTGGACATTCTATGATGGCTAGCTAAGGTACAAGGGCACCGCTAAGCTGTACTAGCCAATTACAAGAGCCTTCAGTGCTTCTCACTGGCTAAACTAAGCAACACAGTAGGAGGTCTCAGCTGTTTCTCAGGAGGTCTCAGCTCTAATTTTTTATCATCACCATAGCTACACATCAAATGAAATCAAGCCAATAAACTCAGATTAATTGGTTAATACGCTTATAAAATTAGGTTTAAACATTATTTTTGTTTGGCAAAAAAAACAAACAAACACAGTTTGACTGTTTTAAAGTGTCTCTTTTCTATCTATAATAGTGCCACATCGGCAATTCCTTGAACGACTGTGTCAAGCTTGGAAACACAACCTAATCCCTGTGTCTTTAGTCTGAGAAATAGACTTTCTCCAGGCAGTGAGTGGTCAGGAAGAAAAGCCAAAAGTGTGTCAGACGAAGGGAGTAGCAAAGATGAACAATGAGAGGACAGGAACAGGTTGTTGTTTAGTGTCTCCTCTCACCTCTGTGATTTATGAGGAGCATTGTGAAAGCATCAGAGGAGGATAAAGAAGAAAAGTAAAGGCTAGAGAGGGATTGAGAGGGTTCAAGTTAACTCCCTTTAGAGCAGTATATCAAAAGTGCATATACTTCAATACTTGGGAGGGTAACAAAATGGAAAGGAGGGGAAGGAAATAGTGTCAGAAAGTACGGTGAAAGGCTGAGGGGGTCAGGATATGATGAGAAAGCCAGGGTAGGCACTAGGATAAGAACACTTCTTTTTCATCTACTAAAGCTAGGCAGTATCTATTTCACAAGAATGGAGTAATGTTTACAGCCCTGAGCACTTATCAGCCATGATGGTTTTATATGAATGTCTGGACTATTCTGCAAAATAGCTGAATACTTTCCTTCTCCTTAAGTCTGACTTACAGAAATAATAAAAAGCACTTTCTGTCATGATATTGCTCTCCCATGTCAAATAAATTAATGAAGAAGCAGATACTTCAGGCACTCCAGATCTTCCACCCATCCATTATCTGTAACCACTTATCCTGTGCAGGGTCGCAGGCAAGCTGGAGCCTATCCCAGTTGACTATGGGCTAGAGGCAGGATACACTCAGGACAAATCACCAGGTCATTGCAGGGCTGACACATAGGCCAAGTTTACATTAGACCGTATCTGTCTCGTTTTCTTCGCGGATGCACTGTCCGTTTACATTAAAAAGCCTGGAAACGCCGGGAAACGGGAATCTGCCAGGGTCCACGTATTCAATCCAAATCGTGTCTGGTCCGGTGCTGTGTAAACATTGAGAATACGCGGATACGCTGTGCTGAGCTCTAGCTGGCGTCGTCATTGGACAACGTCACTGTGACATCCACCTTCCTGATTCGCTGGCGTTGGTCATGTGACGCGACTGCTGAAAAACGGCGCGGACTTCCGCCTTGTATCACCTTTCATTAAAGAGTATAAAAGTATGAAAATACTGCAAATACTGATGCAAATACTGCCCATTGTGTAGTTATGATTGTCTTTAGGCTTGCCATCCTTCCACTTGCAAGTGGTAAGTGACGCGCATGCCCGACATGCGCTGAGATCACACACACAGCGGCTCAGTCCCAAATCACTGCTCGTGCGCTTCACTGCACAGGGCCGGAGTGCGCACCCTCCAGAGGGCACTCGCTGTTCAGGGCGGAGTGATTTGGAGCGCAGGATGCCTGCGGAGCCGAGCGTTTCCATGTATTGGCGTTGCTATGTGCACGCGAATCGTGTATTGGCGTTGCTGTGTGCACACTAATCGTTTTAAAAACGTTAATCTGATGATCCGCTGATACGGTCTAATGTAAACCCCACCCTAGAGACAAACAACCATTCACACCTACGGTCAATTTAGAGCCACCAATTAACTTAACCTGCATGTCTTTGGACTGTGGGGGAAACCCACGTAGACACGGGGAGAACATGCAAACTCCACACAGAAAGGCCCCCATCGGCCACTAGGCTCGAACCCAGAACCTTCTTGCTGTGAGGCGACAGTGCTAACCACTACACAACCGTGCTGCCCCACTGCAGATCTTGAAAAAGTGAATTATGAAAATATGAGCCTAATGCATGTATCAAACTTACTGTCATTTTGATTCATGCATTTTCTTTATATTTTGAGGATTGTATAAGATACAGAGGAAACAATGTGAGTTTAGTAGAAAAATTGATTATTGGAAATATTTTTTCCCCTCCAACTACAATGGTGCTTGAAAGTTTGTGAACCCTTTAGAATTTTCTATATTTCTGCATAAATATGACCTAAAACATCATCAGAGTGGTTAGCGCTGTCACCTCACAGCAAGAAGGTCTGGGTTCGAGCCCCGTGGCCAGCGACGGCCTTTCTGTGTGGAGTTTGCATGTTCTCCCCGTGTCCGCATGGGTTTCCTCCGGGTGCTCCGGTTTCCCCCACAGTCCAAAGACATGCAGGTTAGGTTAACTGGTGACTCTAAATTGACCGTAGGTGTGAATGTGAGTGTGAATGGTTGTCTGTGTCTATGTGTCAGCCCTGTGATGACCTGGCGACTTGTCCAGGGTGTACCCCGCCGTTCGCCCGTAGTCAGCTGGGATAGGCTCCAGCTTGCCTGCGACCCTGTAGAACAGGATAAAGCGGCTAGAGATAATGAGATGAGATGAGATGACATCATCAGATTTTCACACAAGTCCTAAAAGTAGATAAAGAGAACCCAGTTAAACAAATGAGACAAAAATATTATACTTAGTCATTTATTTATTTATTGAGTAAAATGATCCAATATTACATATTTGTGAGTGGCAAAAGTATGTGAACCTCTAGGATTAGCAGTTAATTTGAAGGTGAAATTAGAGTCAGGTGTTTTCAATCAATGGGATGACAGTCAGGTGTGAGTGGGCACCCTGTTTTATTTAAAGAACAGGGATCTATCAAAGTCTGATCTTCACAACACATGTTTGTGGAAGTGTATCATGGCACGAACAAAGGAGATTTCTGAGGACCTCAAAAAAAGTTGTTGATGCTCATCAGGCTGGAAAAGGTTACAAAACCATCTCTAAAGAGTTTGGACTCCACCAATCCACAGTCAGACAGATTGTGTACAAATGGAGGAAATTCAAGACCATTGTTACCCTCCCCAGGAGTGGTCGACCAACAAAGATCACTCCAAGAGCAAGGCGTGTAATAGTCGGTGAGGTCACAAAGGACCCCAGGGTAACTTCTAAGCAACTGAAGGCCTCTCTCACATTGGCTAATGTTCATGAGTCCACCATCAGGAGAACACTGAACAATAATGGTGTGCATGGCAGGGTTGCAAGGAGAAAGCCACTGCTCTTCAAAAAGAACATTGCTGCTCATCTGCAGTTTGCTAAAGATCACGTGGACAAGCCAGAAGGCTATCGGAAAAATGTTTTGTGGATGGATGAGACCAAACTAGAACATTTTGGTTTAAATGAGAAGCATTATGTTTGGAGAAAGGAAAACACTGCATTCCAGCATAAGAACCTTATCCCATCTGTGAAACATGGTGGTGGTAGTATCATGGTTTGGGCCTGTTTTGCTGCATCTGGGCCAGGACGGCTTGCCATCATTGATGGAACAATGAATTCTGAATTATACCAGTGAATTCTAAAGGAAAATGTCAGGACATCTGTCTATGAACTGATTCTCAAGAGAAGGTGGGTCATGCAGCAAGACAACGACCCTAAGCACATGTCATTCTACCAAAGAATGGTTAAAGAAGAATAAAGTTAATGTTTTGGAATGGCCAAGTCAAAGTCCTGACCTTAATCCAATTGAAATGTTGTGGAAGGACCTGAAGCGAGCAGTTCATGTGAGGACACCCACCAACATCTCAGAGTTGAAGCTGTTCTGTACAGAGGAATGGGCTAAAATTCCTCCAAGCCGGTGTGCAGGACTGATCAACAGTTACCGGAAACGTTTAGTTGCAGTTATTGCTGCACAAGGGGGTCACACCAGATACTGAACACAGCGGTTCACATACTTTTGCCACTCACAGATATGTAATCTTGGATCATTTTCCTCAATAAATAAATGACCAACTGTAATATTGTTGTCTCATTTGTTTAACTGGGTTCTCTTTATCTATTTTTAGGACTTGTGTGAAAATCTGATGATGTTTTAGGTCATATTTATGCAGAAATATAGAAAATTCTAAAGGGTTCACAAACTTTCAAGCACCACTGTATCTTTACTAATTACAGAGCATTGCAATAAGCATTTCACTGTATGTTGTACTATGTATGATTGAGCATGTGACAAAATTTGAATTTATTAAAATTTCATTTTAAAATGATTGAACTGTGAATGAACTCTGGAGTAGAAATACATTGTATGAATAAAATGTGGCCTGCAGCAGTTTGTTCTGGTGGACATTCAGATTTAGCAAATGTGGATAAAGCCTTGATTGGCCTACCTTTGGAAAGCTACAAAAGACTTGCCCATCTCAGTATTTGTTAGCTGTTACCTGTAATATTAGTGTGTGTGTGTGTGTGTGTGTGTGTGTGTGTGTGTGTGTGTGTGTGTGTGTGTGTAAAACTTTAATTAGAACTGAACTAATGGTAAGTAATACTATGCTCTTAGGGCCCGTTTACACGAGGACGCTGTCGGGTAAAAACGACTAAATATTTTATCGGAAGTGCCTTTCGTCTACACGGGGACGGCGTTTCCGAGGCTGAAAAACGGAAAAAATTGAAACCGCCTTCCAGAGTGGATAAGTTAAAAACAGCCCCCGTTGCATATCCGTCTAAACTACCCAATACGCGAAACTCTGCTCGGATCTGCTCACGTCGGGTACGCATTTACGTCATACATATGTCATATACTGTACATGCCAGCCCGGGAAGTCAGAAAGTAAGTAAAAAAGTAAGAGCATGTCTGATTACATCGATCCAACGGACCTTCAAGCTGCTCTGGCAGCTTTAATAAACGTCCAGGAGTCCTTCGAACATCTATACCGAATCTGCACATATACCGTTAATGAACAGAGGCGGGTATAGTATGCTCTTACTTTTTTACTTACTTTCTTACTTACCATAGCCAGAGTAGTCAAAGTTTTTGCGGTGCAGATCAGACAAGACGGAAGACGTTGTGCATGCGTGCAGACATAGCGGAGGTCTTTCACAGCACCACCTAGCCGCCTGGCATGCACATCCAATTGAATTCCACACATTTATGCGTCACCGTATAGACGCAGATTTCCTCCTTGAAAACGGTCGTGTAGACGCGGAAAAAAGTGAGAACGAAAACGGACTTTTGCGTTTTTGTTTCAGACCGTCCCCGTGTAAAGTGGGCCTTAGAATAGGGTTCCTAGAAGGTTCTCTAGACAGTTCTAATGAGTTTTACTCAGAATCATCTCTGAAAGCTGAAAGAGAAGCCTTCTCTTGTAGCATTCTACCCTTCGTTGTTGTCCCCAGAGGTACAAACCTAAGTATGTTTAAGGGTATGAAATGGAACAGTGTAACAAATACAAAACACTGATTCTTTTTTTTTCTTATCTTGTATTTGATTGTCTGCTATGAAACGCAGCACGCTACCTGGAAACCATTTCAAAGATCAGGGCCAAAATATGATAAAAAGTAGGAATAATAACGAGACTGCTGCAGCTCATCACTATTGGAAATGTATTTCATAATTCTTTAAAGCATATAATCTATCTTGTTTTTAAGCAAATACATGTCTGAATGTAGCATAGGATTGATGTTTTACCACTTAAGTAATGCAGAACAAGTTCAGAGTCTTGAACTTGTCCCTGAGGCCAGAGTGCTGATTGTAATAGGCTAATGAATCTGCTACCATCTAGTGGATGATACAAATAACATACAAGGAACAAAGGGAATATCCTTTGCCTTTCTTTGTACATTCTTGTGTGTTTATGCTATATCCACTTCCAATTTAAATATTTAAAGATGAGCTTTTAAATCATGCTTCTAGACCTTAGCGAGTAAAAGTAAGCCTCTCAAGTTTTGAAAGTAAGCCCTAAAACAAACCCCAAACCCCCAGACAAAACCAGGATAGCACCTTAAAGCTGGTAAAAGCAATTAACAAGACATTGTTTTGTCAGTTGTAATTAAAAAGTAATTACAACATTAAAAAAAAAAGAATAGTGTCGTCAGTAAAATCACATTTGGTAATCAACATATTTATCCATACGTGTTTCTTAGAAAAATAAAAAATAAAAAAGTCACACTTTATTAAAAATGGTCACATTAACAATTAAAATTGAAGGTGATATGACAATTATATATTTATTTGGGGGTGATGGTAGGATCTAAATTTTTAAGTAGGATCTAAATCTATAAAAGAAAAGTTGTTTTGGTTTTTAGGTAACGCACTTCATTGACACAGTTGTGTAATTCACACAGTCTCAAATTTAGAAAGCTATCAACAGTAAAAGTGTCTTTAGTTTGGGATGGGAGGGGTGAGGGGCACAAGAGTAGGGCCACTGTGGCATTACCATATGCAAGGCACCAATAATGCTATGCAAAAATGATTCTTCAGATTAATGACTCTCTATACTCTCACAACTGTATTCTTCAGTTGACATGGATATTTTTGTAGTTTAGTTGGTGAAAAGGTATTTCAAAAAATAGATACTGCTTTTAGAAGAAGAAGAAACCTTTATTTGTCACATGCACACTTCAAGCACAGTGAGATTCATCCTCTGCATTTAACCCATCTGAAGCAGTGAACAGCCACACTACAGGAGCACTCAGGGGTTAAGTACCTTGCTCAAGGGCACTTCAGCCCAAGGCCGCCCCATGTTAACCTAACTGCATGTCTTTGAACTGCGGGGAAAACCGGAGCACCCGGAGGAAACCCACGCTGACACAGGGAGAACATGCAAACTCCACACAAAAAGGCCCCTGCCAGCCACTGAGCTCAAACCCAGAACCTTCTTCCTGTAAGGTGATAGTGCTAACCACTACACCACCGTGCTACCATGTTTTAGAAACACAGTCAGAGGCCTGACCCCAAATTTCTGGTACACATAGCTGATAAGAGCAAATTAGCTGGCTAAATTTGCTAATTAAGTAAAAGACATCAACGAGAAAACAAATCAAATCGGATAATTACATACACATCAGGAAACAAGAGAACAGAGAACAGCTTGGGTAAGAAAAAAATACATACACCAGTCGCAGTCAGATATGCCAGTTTTGCTGCTTATTTAACCAGCTAGCTCGCTGCCATCACTCATTAAAGCCAAAGTGGAGTGCATGTAAACTTTACTACATAGTATTGAATTAATTTGATACATTTTACTAAAATTTACTATACAAAAGAATTCATGCAATTGTTCAATTTACCAAAATGCAATTCAAAATGGAAAATAACTATATCTATTAAGAAAAACTCTCACTGTGTTTTCTGTTCTGGTTTTCCGTCATGTTACTAATACTTCTGGGAATTAAATGGTGTATGTGTTTATCAATTTCTGCAAAAATGTCCTTTAATTTTCATTTTCTTTCACAGAGTATCCACCTGCAATGGAAGTGAAAGGGGAGCCTGGACCACAAGGGAAGCCAGGACCCAGGGGACCACCTGGGCCTTCAGGATTACCTGGGAAACCTGGAATAGGGAAACCAGGTCTCAATGGTCAGCCAGGACCCCAGGGCCCAGCAGGGTTGCCAGGAATTGGAAAACCAGGACTACCTGGTCTGCCAGGAAAGGTTGGGCCCAAAGGGCCACCAGGAAACGATGGTGACAAGGGATTTCAAGGTGAGCCTGGGCCACGTGGATTACCAGGGCAACCAGGATCACCTGGTCCTGCAGGGCTCTCATTAAATGGCAAACCTGGGCTCCCAGGAGTTCGGGGCCCACCAGGATCTAGGGGTGAACCAGGACCAAAAGGTAGTCGTGGTTTGCCTGGTGAGAAAGGAGTCAAGGGGGAAAATGGCAAAGGCAATCCAGGTCCACCAGGTCTCAGGGGACCTTTTGGCCTTCAAGGACCTCCTGGACTTCCTGGTAATCCAGGTGTGGGCAAGCCTGGACTGAATGGGTCACCTGGACCTTCTGGACAAAAAGGAAACCAGGGGCTTCCAGGGGACCAAGGTCCTCCAGGGAAACCTGGTCCTTCAGGACCACAAGGGCCACCTGGATCAACTGGAGTAGGAAAACCTGGCATGGATGGTGTGCCTGGTAGACCAGGTCAAATTGGGCAAAAAGGTGAACCAGGTCAAAGGGGTGTTAATGGGATTCCTGGGAGCCCTGGCTATGGTAAACCTGGTCTTGCAGGACAGAAAGGAGACAGAGGCCCTGCCGGATTACCAGGAGCTCCAGGTGATAAAGGGGAACCTGGCACAGGAGGTCTACCAGGGAATACAGGGTCATCTGGGCAGCCAGGACCTTCAGGTTTACCAGGTCCAATGGGTCTTCCAGGAAAACATGGCTTGCCTGGCCTGAAGGGAGAGAGTGGTCCCCAAGGGCCTCCTGGCTTGCCTGGACTCAGAGGGGATCAGGGTCCCAGTGGGTTGGCAGGTAAGCCTGGCCTCCCAGGGGATAAAGGGCTTCCTGGGCCAAGCGGAGCCATTGGAAAACCAGGTCCAAAAGGTGATGCTGGTCACATTGGTTTGCCTGGTAATCCTGGATTGACTGGGCCTCAAGGTTCCAAAGGAGAAAATGGCCTTCTAGGGCCTCCAGGGCCACGTGGTATAGCAGGAATTCCTGGGTTACCAGGGCCCACAGGTCATATGGGACCACAAGGTATTCCAGGATTGAAAGGAGAGCAAGGCCCACCAGGCGCCCCAGGAAATGGAAAGAATGGGGATCAGGGAAAACCAGGTCCACAGGGACCACCAGGAAAACCAGGCCCTACTGGAATAAATGGTCCCCGTGGTCTTCCAGGTCCACCCGGCCCACCTGGCCCACCTGGTCCTTCTAATGGAGATACCAAAGTAGCAGTGTCAGGGCCTGATGTTGGTGGAGAAACAATACCAGGTCAAAATGGAAAACCACAATTTAGGCTTGAACTCTCTGCTACTGCAGCTCCTGCTTTCACTGCTATTCTAACAACACCCTTTCCACCATCTGGTATGCCTATCAAATTTGACAGGACTCTCTACAATGGGCAGAATGCTTATAACCCCACCACTGGCATTTTCACCAGCCCAATGCCTGGAGTGTACTACTTTTCTTATCATGTTCATGTAAAGGGAACCAGCCTGTGGGTGGCACTATACAGAAACAATGTGCCTGCCACATACACATATGATGAATACAAGAAGGGCTATATGGACCAGGCATCAGGTAGTGCAGTGCTGGAGCTAAAAGAAAATGACCAGGTTTGGGTGCAGATGCCATCTGACCAAGCAAATGGGCTCTACTCCACTGAGTACATTCATTCATCCTTCTCAGGCTTCCTACTCTGCCCTACATAACAGGTCATCGTATACATCATTTATTATCTAGTGGTCTGCAGGACCTGTAAGGTGTTACAAGCAACACCTGTAACAACAAAAACAGGAAAGACTGAACAACAACAAAAAAAAGATAAAATTAGGACATGGAAACTTTATGCTGTATCTGTTTTAGCGCTTTAAAAGGTCTGATTTGATTATGGTTTTACTTTAAGTGTGTTTGGTATCTTTTGCGTATAATATGTTATTATAATGTTGTTGCTGTTATTGTTTTATTCATGTACTTGACGTTATTGTTTATTGGAATCAGACGACGTGTAAGTAACAGTTTTACCCATGTGACTGCGCACTCTGCCAAAATGACTAATTGAACTCCATCTCTTTGACTCTGGGTAGTGTGTTCCCCTGACTGCAGTCACATTTATTTTGAACTCATTGTTTCTCTTTTTTTGTCCCATAACAGGCTTCTAACTCAGTGCCATATTTCACAAATTACTTGTAAAAATAAAGAAACATCATTTTATCTGTACTAGCCTGGTAATTTTAAGTGACTAAATTAAAAAATACTATGTTTAGATTAATCAGCCTGCAGTCACAAAGGATATAATTCATTGCTACTTTTTGTGATTTGGTGGTATCTATGTGGAGTTTATTGTTCTTATCCTTGAAGTAGAAGGCTTTACTTGATTATTCAAAATGTTTACTTTGAATTCAAACTGAGCTTCTGATGTGTAAGAATACAAATGATGTCATGAGTATTAACTCTCCCTATAATGCTAGCATATATTTTATGAAAACATTTCAGCAAATAACGGACTTAACTGTTTGCCCCTTAACGTATGTTTTCTTGTATAACATGTGTAAATCGGTCTTTGCTCTAACTTTGTTGATATTCTGATATTAAAGACAGTCCGTGGTAAAGACATAACATGATATGGGCAATTAATCAATTTATCAATTCTGTATTTTCTAAACACTAATCATCTTCACTGTTAAGTAGCTAAGTGCTTGGTATGTTTAATAATCCATAGGTGATACATTTTCAAATTATTTCTAACTTCTCAACTATCATAACAATTCACACAAATGTACTACATTTAAATCAGTTCATAAAGTTTGTAGACAGATATTAAATGAACAGATTTAATGAATGCACTGGGTTTATGTATTAAAATATATTAAAATATAAAGTCATTCTTATGTGCTAGTACACAAGGAACCAGGCGTAGAGGTTTACTGAGTGTTATTAAGTGGATTATCTTTTTGCAACAGACACAGATGCTGTTTAGACACCTAGCCTGTCTTTAGTATTCTTTGGGTCAGAGTATTACATTTTATTTCTAAGTCATGCCATGACATTTTTCACATTTACCAAATTAAATGTAATATGTGAATAAACTGTATGTCATACTATTGCATTGACTGGTTCAGTGTGAATTATGCAGGCGGGAAAATTATCCAGACTACTGTGAAAAGAAAAAGATAATACAATAGGCTTTACAAAAGAGTTCGGGCAATATCAGCATCTAAATTTTCCAATAAGTTGTCAGTATGCTCCAGCCTATATTTGGGCTGTTCTCATAGAATTGGGACTATTATTTAGTTACTAAGATCAGTAATATAGTAAAACATTAAAAGATATAAAAATAAAATATCAAGAATGTTTTATTAAGCAATCAGATTGCATGGCTTTGATGGTACAGATAATGCAAGAATCATATTATTATTATTATTATTATTATTATTATTATTATTATTATTATTATTATTATTATTATACACATACAAACCAGCAAAGGTTAATGAAATACTGATAATGATAATGAAAGACTTTCACAGTGCTTCAACTGTGGTACAAAGATAGTTATTGATATAAATGATACTGCAAAAGTACATTTATATTTTGAATTAAAATCACTATTTTCAATTTTACTGTGCTGAATTTGAGATCAACTTAGGATGAAAGAGAAACAGCTAAAGTGGAGGACAACAACCGTGTCTCATGGTTTAAAAAAAAAAATTCATCAGAACATCCAACCAAATAAACAAGCAACATTTTCAGGAAGGCAGAATTTAAACTTCACAACTTGCCATTGCTGGTTAAAAGCATTGTATGTAAAAAACAAGTTTATACATGAGTCACATCCCTTTTTTCACATAAACAGATACAGCAGAGTTCCTGATAAAGCAGAACCGTACTATATCGAAGCAAAGTTTGTTTCTCATACTTCAGTCCTAGGATGTCAAGATTGAATCAGAGCAGAGCAATAATAAGTAAGTGAGATAAATATATAGAAATGACTAAAAGAAATAATATTAAAAAATAAGCACAAATTTAAAAAAAAGGAGAAGAAAGAATATTATTAAAATCATTATGATTTCTTAGGGTGACTACATATTCTGCTAAATATACCAGTGTGGTCAGTCAGCATTTTCTCAGCAGCTTATGTCTGTCTTTCAGACACTTACTCCCATAAGATAAGTATGATGCTTTTCTTGTGGCAAATGAACAATTACATTGAAAAAAATTTTTTTCTCAACTATTTTCACATAATTTTCATTTTTTAAAACATGTGTGTAAAGTTTTGGTTTTCAATATTGTCATACCTGCTTCTTAATGTCTGTTTTGTTTCAGTTTTTTGAGTGACACTGAGTCCTTTCATCGCTTTTCACAACTGATTTTATTTTTTATTTTAAAACAGTGAAAATCCTCGCTTCGGTTTGTAAGGAATATTTGTTGTTATGGACATGATAAATAAAAACAGTTTGTCCCATTTGCACATGAACTTAATGAAGGTATATTTAAGCATATGTGATAAATCGACAAGAATGCCTTCTGAAGCACCCACATAAATAAACATGCAAATAATTATTTGTATGTATGTATGTATTAATTATTATTATAATTATTAACCTATTTAACAACATTAATGCATTACATTGTAGTTAGCATACTCTTGTTGCTTAAGGAATAGTTTTCACCATTATTTCTTTTCCTTTTTTTTCCAATGTACTATGTATCAGACTATAGGGTTTTGTGTTGTATACACGGCTATTGCATTTATGCTGTGCAATAGACGTTAGCCATTAAATGCACTCCTTTGATTGAAGGTTTTGTCAGTTTATACATCTGCAATACTTGATAGTATTGATGCGACATCAATAA
Source organism: Neoarius graeffei (assembly GCF_027579695.1). Lineage (NCBI taxonomy): Eukaryota > Metazoa > Chordata > Actinopteri > Siluriformes > Ariidae > Neoarius > Neoarius graeffei. The sequence goes on along the minus strand of NC_083584.1, from coordinate 32,662,527 downwards.
AGATTCTCCTGTACAAATCTTGATGGTATTTTTTTGTATTTTTTTAACCCATGTTCCCAACAACCAATTCCTGGTCAACATTATTGTCATCCCACCTGCACACTATTGTTTTGTTCTTTTCTTGAAACTCTCTCCTTGACTGTATTTACAAGTAATAAAAAGCTAATTATTTTATCTGTAACTGACTTCTTTGATGTCTCTTTCCCAAATGTTTACTACTGCTTCCTTTTGTCTGCATTCTTGATAGAAATTATTTAACATGACGTAAACAGGCGAACAGTTATTTTGTGGTGCCATGACCAAAGGCAACTTCTTTTGATGAGCCATATGTTATAATCTATTATTTTCTATTCTAATAAAATCTATTCGATTCTATTCCTTTTTCACGTAACATTTTTGAGATACAAATGTTCATATCAATCAATGAACGTGCAAATTAGTCAGTTAGCATCATTTGGTGATTCTATTGACTTTTTGTGCATGCATTAAAGACTTTCACCTGAAAAGAAATGGCAGCTTTTTTTTTTTTTGAGAATGCATAAGCAACTTTCCCTTAGGAGTAATGTCACAATTTAGCAACCATTTTGTGCTATTTTGTATACTTTAGTACTGTGACCTTCATATTTCCAGCAGAGAAATACAACTACATGTAGCATATTTTGGTATCTTATGATCATAAAGAGGGGCGGCACGGTGGTGTAGTGGTTAGCGCTGTCACCTCACAGCAAGAAGGTCCTGGGTTCAGCCCAGCGGCCGACGAGGGCCTTTCTGTGTGGAGTTTGCATGTTCTCCCAGTGTCTGCGTGGGTTTCCTCCGGGTGCTCCGGTTTCCCCCACAGTCCAAAGACATGCAGGTTAGGTTAACTGGTGACTCTAAATTGAGCGTAGGTGTGAATGTGAGTGTGAATGGTTGTCTGTGTCTATGTGTCAGCCCTACGATGATTTGGTGACTTGTCCAGGGTGTACCCCGCCTCTCACCCATAGTCAGCTGGGATAGGCTCCAGCTTGCCTGCGACCCTGTAGGACAGGATAAGCGGCTCCAGATAATGGATGGATGATCATAAAGAGCCTCCAATATTAGGATATACAGTATGAAGATGTATGAATTTATGGGCATGCAAAAGTGAAGAGTGCACACCCAAACACATTAGGACTAATAAATAGGACAATTTGTCAGAACATCTGGTAGGCTTACGAGTCTGGAAATGCTCTTCTCCAGGATGCCAAACATGACAAAGTCGAGAGTGGGAACACTAACACTGAGAAATTCGACACAGCTCAACACTCTACACAGCTATTTACTGTTGTGAAAATCAGTCAAGCCTTCTCCTTGACTTCTTGCTTGAAAAAGAAATGAGTCAGCACAGAATCAAATCATGACTCATGTGCCATTTCATAGGCACTGTCACAGACAGGCATTTTAAAGGATGAGTCAGTGCTATGATGACCAATAGATGAGTCTTACTTTCAGAGTGTCAGCTGTAGGTGTGTCCTCAGAATGTCACGCGCCAGTGAAAAAAATGTGAAAGGACACTGTGTAGGGTACAGATCAGAAACCTTGATTTCTGTCAATGTGCCAGTCTGGTGTTCTTTAAATAAAAGTAAATGAGCAATGAGTGGCAATTCAGTATACACAGAATATTAATTGTCATACCTGCTTCTTAATGCCTGTTTTGTTTCAATTTCTTGTGTGACACTGAGTCCTTTTTCCTCTTTTCACAACTGATTTTATTTTGTATTTTAAAATAATGAAAATCCTTGCTTCAGTTTGTAAGGGATATTTGTTGTTATGGGCATGATAAATATAAATTGTTTGTCCCATTTGCACATGAACTTAATGAAGGTATATTTAAGCATGAATTGACAAAAATCCCTTCTGAAGCACCCACATAAATAAACATGCAAATAATTATTTGCATGTATGTATGTACGCATTTGTTGTTGTTATTATTATTATTATTATTTGTGTCAGCCCTGTGATGACCTGGCAACTTGTCCAGGGTGTACCCCGCCTCTCGCCCATAGTCAGCTGGGATCGGCTCCAGCTTGCCTACGACCCTGTAGAACAGGATAAGCGGCTACAGATGATGGATGGTCCCGTGTCTGCGTGGGTTTCCTCCGGGTGCTCCGGTTTCCCCCACAGTCCAAAGACATGCAGGTTAGGTTAACTGGTGACTCTAAATTGACCGTAGGTGTGAATGTGAGTGTGAATGGTTGTCTGTGTCTATGTGTCAGCCCTGTGATGACCTGGCGACTTGTCCAGGGTGTACCCCACCTTTCGCCCGTAGTCAGCTGGGATAGGCTCCAGCTTGCCTGCGACCCTGTAGAACAGGATAAAGCGGCTAGAGATGATGAGATGAGATGAGATGAGATGAGATGATGGATGGATAGATGTACATATGCATATATTATTATTATTATTATTAGTGTCAGCCCTGCGATGACCTGGCGACTTGTCCAGGGTGTACCCTGCCTCTTGCACATAGTCAGCTGGGATAGGCTCCAACTTGCCAGCAGTCCTGCACAGGATAAGCAGTTACAGATCATGGGTGGATGGATTATTATTATTTAACAATCTCAAAGCATTGCCTTGTAGTTAGCATTGACCATTCCACTCATTTGTGCTTGCTGAACATCCCATTACAGATTTAGTGCCCCTTTGCCATTATAATAACCTCCAGTCTTCTGGGAAAGGTTCCATTAGATTTCAAAGTGTGGCTGTGGGGATTCGACCATTCAGCCACAAGAACATTTGTGAGGTCAGGCACTAATTTCGGATGAGGGGGCCTGAGGCGCAATCAGCATTCCAACTCATCACAAAAGTGTTCAGTGGGGTCAAGATCAAGTCTCTGTGCAGCCTACTCAAGTTCTTCCACTCCAGCCTTGGCAAATCATGTCTTCATGGACCTGGCTTTGTGCACAGGGGCATTGTCATGATGGAATAGGTTTGGACGCCTTAGTTCCAATGAAGGGAAATTGTAATGCTGTAGCATACAAAGACATTCTATACAATTGTGTGCTTTCAACTTTGTGGCAACAGTTTGGAAAAGAACGACATATGGGTGTGATGATCAGGTGGCCACAAACTTTTGGCAACACACACACACACACACACACACACACACACACACACACACACACACCAGAAACATAATAAACAGTGTTCAGGTGAAGTTTTGGCTTATTATTCTATGCAAAAAATCTTCAGCAATGGATCATTTGAATTGTGTATTTTGATATTCAGTTAATTCTACAACTTTTCTATTGGGTTTAAGTGTGTTGATTGACTGGACCATTCCAGCACTTTTATTTATTTTCTTCGTATGGAGCCAACTGAGAGTTTTCTTTGCAGTATGTTTTGGATGTTTTGTCCTCCTGCAAAGTTCACCCACATCTCATCCTCAAACTAATGGATGGCAACAGATTATTCTCAAGAATTTTCCAGTACATGACACCATTCATTTCCCTTTGATAATTTGGATTCAGCTGGTACTATGAGAAAAGAAACAACCCTATACCACCTCTAAAATTTACTGTAGGCATGATATTTTAGGGGGGCGTCACGGTGGTGTAGTGGTTAGCACTGCCGCCTCACAGCAAGAAGGTCCGGGTTCGAGCCCCGTGGCCGGCGAGGGCCTTTCTGTGTGGAGTTTGCATGTTCTCCCCGTGTCCGCGTGGGTTTCCTCCGGGTGCTCCGGTTTCCCCCACAGTCCAAAGACATGCAGGTTAGGTTAACTGGTGACTCTAAATTGACCGTAGGTGTGAATGTGAGTGTGAATGGTTGTCTGTGTCTATGTGTCAGCCCTGTGATGACCTGGCGACTTGTCCAGGATGTACCCCGCCTTTCACCCGTAGTCAGCTGGGATAGGCTCCAGCTTGCCTGCGACCCTGGAGAAGGATAAAGCGGCTAGAGATAATGAGATGAATGAGATGAGATGATATTTTAGGGTCATAAAATAAAATGCAGAGCCAAATATAGCACTTTGAAAAGTTAGATTTTTTTGTTGTTGTTATTGTTGTCTCATCTGAACACACTACATTTTCCCAGTAACCTACGGGCTTCTTCACATTTTCTGTACCAAACGTCAAACAAGCTTCAACATGCTTTTTCTTCAGTAATGGTGTCTTCTGGTATGATTGAGAATGGAGACAGTGGCAATGAAGTGCATTGTCTGTTGTTTTCTCTGTGACAACTGCACTCACTGCTTCCAGCTCTTTCTAGACTTATTTTCGAGTGGCCCTTAGCTCTTGGGCTACTCTTCTGATGAATGTTCTGACTGCCCAGTCCGATATCTTGAGCTCCTGTACATGGCCGGTTGATGATTGAGTGATGTTTCTTCCACTTGCAGATAAAGGTCATGATGGTGATTACATGAACATTTAGGAGTTGGAAATCCATCAGTAACCAGTGCAATCGTGTTGCTGCTCAATAATCTTGTTGTGAAGGCCTTGGGAGAGCTCTTTGTCTCTACCCGTCATGAGATGTTTCTTGCGTCACAGCTTGGAGACAAATGATTTGTTTACTTACATTCAGAGATAGGTTCCTCATTTTCAAAGTGAGGAAGTACTAACTTACCAACATGCATGAACCCAGCTGATTCTGATTAACGCAGGTAGGATAACTTATATATATACACACAATGTACTTAATCTGCATGTCTTTAAACTGTGGGGGAAACCAGAGCATCAGGAGGAAACCCACACAGGCATGAGGTTCGAACCCAGAACCTTCTTGCTGTGAGGCGACAGTGCCCAATCAACTGGGTTTCTTACTATGTTCAATACTTTTTCCACTTTATTGCACATAACTTTTTTATGGATTGGAATAATACAATTTACTTTTTCTGTGCAGTTTTATTGCATTAATACCAATATCTACTTAACATTTCATGTGAATAGCTGCATGGGAAATATGTTTAATTGAAAAATAGTTGATATGTTGAATGCTTATTCTCTCTGCTAGGCAAGTGGTCTAGTGGTTAGTGTGTCCGCTTCTCAATCAGAAGATCGCGAGTTCTACTCACGGTCGGGTCATACCAAAGACCATCATAAAAATGGTGCCTACTGCCATCTGGCAAGGCACGCTGCAATACAGATGCAAGTGGGGAGTCAAACTCTCGTGGTTACCAGAGGACTAGCCCCCCACTGTAACCCTAGCTATGTAATATAAGCGAGAGGTCGAGGGCTACGAAATGGAGCTCGGCGCCACCAAATGCACCGTGAATGGTGTGGGAAGGACTTTAGAAGAAGAAACCTTTATTTGTCACATGCACACTTCAAGCACAGTGAAATTCATCCTCTGCATTTAACCCATCTGAAGCAGTGAACACATGCACTCAGAGCGAGTGGGCAGCCATACTACAGCGCCCAGGGAGCAGTTAGGGGTTAGGTACCTTGCTCAAGGGCACCTCAGACCAAGGCCGCCCCACATCAACCTAACTGCATGTCTTTGGATTGTGGGGGAAACCGGAGCACCCGGAGGAAACCCACGCAGACACTGGGAGAACATGCAAACTCCACACAGAAAGGCCCTCACCAGCCGCTGGGTTTGAACCCGGAACCTTCTTGCTGTGAGATGACTGTGCTAACCACTACACCACCGTGCCGCCCTTGATTGCTATAGATTCATTAACATGCACCCTGCACTTGAAACCCTATCTTTAGTAAACTGTATGAGCATAAATACACAAGTGATTATAGAAAATCACGCGTGCTGATTGGTTGAGAAATTCAAACCATTTCTCGATAATTGCCTCGAGTGACTCAGCAAAATGGCGGCCAATCGCTTTGTCACCGTAAGTCAAGTCAAATTTATTTCGATCGCACTTTTAACAATAGACATTGTCACAAAGCAGCTTTACAGAATTTGAATGACTTTAAACATGAATTAATTTTATCCCTAATCTATCCCCAATGAGTAAGCCTGTGGCAACAGTGGCAAGGAAAAACTCCCTCAGACGACATGAGGAAGAAACCTCGAGAGGAACCAGACCCAAAAGGGAACCCATCCTCATTTGGGCAACAACAGACAACATTACTATAACATTAACAGTTTTAACATGAAGTCAGTTTCGTTGATGTTATAACTCTTCATTGATGGAAACTTGAGTGCAAAACTGTTCATGACAACTGCCGTCCTAAAGTTAGCAAGTCAACTGTAGTCCTCAGCCATAAAAGCATGACTGTAATTGTCCAGAGCGTCTTCCAAGTGTGACTTTTGACTGTCCATATGGGGCCGTCCTCCACAGGAGCGATGCGATGAGACTCCAACCAGACATAGGGCATCGGGATGGATCAGGCAGGTCTGAGAAGCAGAAGAGGTCAGCATTTCGATCTCAGGATTGACATGTAACTCAGAGGGACAGACGGGAGGGGGGGGAGAGAGAGAGAGAACACAGGTTGTTGGGTATGCCCAATGTCACCTGAATAAGCAGAAACAGTATAAATGAGTGCAAGCACGGACTCTGGCAAAACTAACTATGACAGCATAATTAAAAGGGGAGAGCCAGAAGCGAGGAAATTCTGAAAGAAAATGCTGTTCCTAAAAGCACTAAAGATGCTCCCAAGTTTGGTCTAAAACTATTCAAAGGTCAGGTGGAATTGTGATTTATTTTATCGACTTCAAAACAAAGTATTTTATGTGACTCAGCGTAGATAAGTGATAGAAGTCTCCGCCACACCTTTATTACATTTGCACGCCGCTTTTGAATTGAATTTAATTGAATTTAATTGAATTGAATTGCACTTTATTAATCCCCAAGGGGGAAATTCTTTTGCTACCTAGCAACCACACACAACATACATCAGTAGGACAGTTGACACTTAAGACAGGGCACAGTACAACATACACTACAACAAATAAATAAGTATGCACCAGAACAGACGCTGAAAGGACACAATAACATGGGCGTCGCCACCATTGAATTTTTCATAATTCTTCATTTGGACCCTCCCACATTTAACATCAAATATTAGTTCACCCAGCACCGTTTCTATTGCTTCGTGAAAGAATCCATTCCACTTGATCGATAAGAGAATACACATACCACTAAAAATATCAATGGTTGATGATGAATTGTTTGCAATATTTGCTCCCTCCCCAGACACAAGGGACATAAGGAAATTCTTTACAAAGAAGCGGAAAGTAAGTCAAAATTTCCCCACAGGACAGGTTTTGGTTTTTTTTTGTCCCAATGGAAATGTTAGTGCAGTTAGCTGGCTAGTCAATGTTAGGAGATGTATCAGCTAGCTTAATGTTAGCTATCATTTAATTCAAACCCAGTAGGCCTGCCTTACTGTAATGCCAAGAATGAGGTCAAGTCTGCTCTGATGATATTTACTGATTCCCTGTTGCGATTTGAAGAACTTGTTTTGTCTGGTCTTTGCCAGTTTTCTGGAAAGTAACATGGGAAATCAGTGTATGGGGAAGGAATAGTAGAAAGCAAAGCAATGGAGAGAGATGGATGTTATTCCAGGTGGATTGTGAAGGAAAGGGGGATAAAAGTTATGAAGTGGTAGAAATTGTGATGGCACCAATGTAAGAAGGAGTTATATCTATAAATCTATTTGTTATACTAATCTGTAAATGTTACTGTAGTACCACCATTGCATGTAGGTTGACAAAACTGCACTTGTTCATTGTGTGAAGTTCTTTCTTGTGTCATTGCTTAACACAGTGTGATTGTGTTATGAAGACTGCATGATGCCATGTCATTTTTGTTATGAGTATCACTAAATCGGAAAAAAGTAAAATGCACCCACTAAAGTCACTGTTGGTGGTTAACAAAGTTGCACCTGTTCATTGTGTGTGTTTTTTTAATGTGTCACCGTTGCTTGGCACAGTGTGATTGTGTGTTATGAAGTTTGCATGATGCCATGTCATGCCTGTTCATTGTGTAAAATTATGAATATTCTTATTTTTAAACATACAGTTGAGTGTCACTATTGCTTGGCACAGTGGCATGTTGTGTTACATCTAAAACTAAATAAAAAAAGGAAACACAAAATAAAAAGTAAAATGCACCCATAAAGTCATTGTTGGTGATAAATTGTGTCATATTCATCTCATTATCTTAGGCATAGCAGTGGGTTTAAAAACAGGCTGATGAATATATGGACTAGTTGAATGAGGACTTATTGTTGAGTCTCTAAAATAGTCATTGAATTAAGTGACTTTTGTAGGTAAAATTAGGTGTTTAACAACCTGTTAAAATACAACAGAATGCAGGAAATGGCATCTAATTAATTAAAAATTTTCGGGGAGGACCCCCAGACCCCCCTGCCAGTGTGTCCCCCCCCCACACACATTAAAAATGCTTCTGACGCCCCTGCACAATAATCACAGCAATCACAACAGCAATGATAGTCAACAGCTCTTGTTAAAAAGTCTGATTGCTGTAGGAACAAAGGACCTCCTAAATCTCTCTGAATCTCTCTGTAGAGCATCTCGGTAAAAGGAGTCTTTGGCTCCTACCACTAGTGAACATGCTGTACAAGGGGTAGTCATCCCTTGACATCACACTCCTCATCACCCTCTGTTCTAGGATTTCCTCTACAGGACTTGGGCATGAACCAATGATGGAACCTGCTTTCCTTATCAGTTTGTTAAACCTGTTAAACCGCCCCGACACACAACAGCATAAAAAAGAATCTGTCCTGTCATACGGCCTTATTTCATGGTTTGGCAGCTGTAAGGCTCAGGGAAAAAAAACAGTTGAGCAGGATTGTGAAGACGGCAAGTAAAATCATCAATGCCCCTCTTCCCTCTTTGCTAGAGACCTACAAGCTGCGGTGTGCCCGGAGGGCCACCAGTATCATCAGAGACCTCCATCACCCTTCCCATCACCTCTTTACTCTTTTGCCATCTGGGAAAAGGTATAAGGGCCTCCCCTCTAGAACCAGTAGGATGCTCAACAGTTTTTTCCCACAAGCATTGACAATAGTGAATGGTTTATGCCCCCTTCCATTGCCACTTTGAAAGCATACTGTCTCATCTCATCTCATTATCTCTAGCCGCTTTATCCTGTCCTACAGGGTCGCAGGCAAGCTGGAGCCTATCCCAGCTGACTACAGGCAAAAGGCGGGGTACACCCTGGACAAGTCGCCAGGTCATCACAGGGCTGACACATAGACACAGACAACCATTCACACTCACATTCACACCTACGGTTAATTTAGAGTCACCAGTTAACCTAACCTGCATGTCTTTGGACTGTGGGGGAAACCGGAGCACCCGGAGGAAACCCACGCGGACACGGGGAGAACATGCAAACTCTGCACAGAAAGGCCCTCGCCGGCCACGGGGCTCGAACCCGGACCTTCTTGCTGTGAGGTGACAGCGCTAACCACTACACCACCGTGCCGCCCAAAACATACTGTACATGTTCTATTTATTATTATGGACTGATTACACCTGCACTTTATTCTGGCACGGCGCTGGATTTGCCCATTACATTTTGTCATTTTAACCCTATTTGTCCTTGTGTTTTTAATTGTTATTTATTGTGTCTAACTTCTTTTAAGCTTAGATTACTTGTGACTTATGTGTGGTATTGACCAAGTTAGGGGGACGTTATTTCACTCTTTTGTGTACTCTAGTGCATAAGGAATGGCAATAAATGAATCTTGAAGAACACTTGCCATAATCCCATGGTAAAACATGTTTAAAATTTTGCAGTTTGAAATAAATTATTTTTTAATAAGATTTTTAAATAATCACCTGTGTATTTATACTAAAACAGTTATCTGCCTTAAGTGCTTAATTGTCCAATCTCGGTTATTATTATTATTATTATTATTATTATTATTATTATTATTCACAGATATTCACTTTGCCTTTGGCCAATAATTCTTAAAATTTTTTTTTCATCTTTCACTCTACGTCATACGTAGACTCATTCTTTCCAGTCACCTGACTGATGACTCATTCAAGCCTGAGGCACATCTTGGCCTTCGTACAAGTAGCCTATGTTTTTTTCCTCTCTCTCTCTCTGAAATGATTTGTGTAACACGTGTCCAATCGGCTGTACACGACACAAGGTTTATTAGGGGCTCACGCAACCGAACCGAACCGAACCGAACACGCGGTTCTGAAGAACAACTCGTTTCTCGATCAATCTTATGACCGACTCACTCTCACCGTCACGCACCTGGAAAAAACTGTCAAAGGACGTTTTGACGTAAATATGACGTCACCACGTCCCCGGTTAGCTCTCTGGTTGTTCAAATCCGGAATCGACTCCGATTCTGATTCCAGAGTTGATCCGACATGATAATTTTCTCGATCTAGAAAGATCTTATGATTATGAAATACACCCTGCTATAACAATTAAGTGCTTAATTAGCCATTTTGGCTGATGTGACGTATGACAGCAGGTCCTGGCTCAGTTCAGAGTGCTAGGTTTGCACATTTAATTACCAGCTTATTTAGCAATACAATTAAGTCAAAAAGCTACACAGGTTATCTGCAGCTATTCTAGAGTTTCCGACGCCAGCTTCGGAGTAAATCTGACATTTATCTTTTGTTTTTCTGAAGTGCCGAATCAATGATTTTGGGAGAGTCGACTCTTTTGGAGAGTCGACTCTTTTGACATTCGACTCCAAGCCTGAATGGCCTCGCCCCCGATACTACTGAATCGAGAGAACTCACTTGTTTGTGTGTGAAGAGGAAGAAGACTCTCTGAGCGCTAAAAACTCGCTCCTGTCCGCCTTTTCAGCGATTGTCACGGGATTTCAATGTTCAGCCTGTTTGTTGTAAGTAGTTATACATATAAGTGACACTCTTTTTCTCACTTTGTTTGAGAACGTTGTAGCAAATAAAAAGTATTTTCCCTCACAGCAAGCAGCAGCGTCTCAGGATCCTTGTAGTTAGCTAGCTAGCATTCAGTCGGATTAGCCGGCCACCCAAGTTAGCTTCAATATCATAGCAGGCTAACGGGGAAATGTGGCAGCCATTTGCGAGCACGAGACATTTCAGAAGCACATATAATCTATCTGGTTAGCGTTTCTGTGGAAAAAATTATGATATGATAGATTCCAGGGGTTTTCTTTTTCCAGAGTGTACAAAAAAATGACTAGTGTGTGTATTTCTGTATTAGTTCAGCCTGGTTGGTTTAGTCGCTGGTTAGCCACGCGCTCTACCAGTTGTGTAGTTAGCAATACTACAAGCTACACAAGACTTGTGGCGTATCGAGTGTCATTTTAAACATCAAACTCGAACATTGTTGTAATTGTTGGCTTTGTTTTTGGTCACATCATGATGAGACATGTATGGACAGCTCAGCGGAATTAACACGTTAGCGCCGTTGACGTTGACCAATTCAGCCGGCTAGTAACGCAGGAACATTAACTAGTCTTCAGTCTTGGCTAGTTGTGGTTTATCAACAGTGTCTTCTCAAACATAAGTGTCTCTATTTTTCTCTCTATATAATATAGATTAGTCATAATTTCGGGGTTGGTGTGCAGTGAGTGAGTTCAGCTAACAGTTAGCATTTTTATATTGACTTTTCAGTGTTGCTAGGAGCTTACGCCCTAGTAACCAGATTTGAAGTACTGGTTAATCAAACGGCATAGCTTTCTCTGTCTCTCTCTCTGTTTCTGTCTGTCTGTCGGCTTGTCAGTAATGTGTGAGAGATGAGCAGCTTAAGTTTGCTCTGATCCCTTTTCATCACGCAGCACATGGGCTTGTGAAAAGTGTGAACTACAAACATGCCTGGACATGCACTAGGCCTTTTTGTTTTACTTTTCCTCATGATAAACTCTTTTTATTTTAATGAAACCCTTGCCAAAAAGGTTTACTAAAATCGACCAAAGATCATAAACGTGTTAACAGTAAAGACACCCATCTCTTTTGAATAGGTAGTGAACTTCCTGAACACTTCCTCATACCACATTTTAAATGGTATTTTTCCTTATGACATTTGAGTACACTGAGTGAGATTAAATATTGTTTTGATTCTTTTACCTACTTTAAGGTACTGTATACTGTCTTTTATTTATTTCTTTTGAACATGTAAACAAACAACGAATAAATAAACAAAAAATAAGAAAAGCAAAACAGCATTTGCAACAAGAACACGTAAAAAGCCACTAAATTAGAAAATAAGCCATAAATAATAGTTTTTTTTTTCGCAGTCCGGTTTCCATCAAATCCTGCGCTGTAATTGGCTGGTGAGTGGGTCCATATCCTACGATGGGGACCTCTGGCTCACAACAACAAAAAACTTAGTAGCATTTTTTGTCGTTTATCTTTTTTTTTTTTTAAAGATATTTTTTGGGTTTTTTTTTTTTCACCTTTATTGGATAGGACAGTGTAGAGACAGGACAGGAAATGAGTGGGAGAGAGAGACGGGGAGGGATCGGGAAATGACCTCGGGTCAGAATCGAACCCGGGTCCCCGGATTTATGGTATGGCGCCTTAGCCACCTGAGCCACGACGCCCCCCTATCTTTTTTTTTATAAGATTTATTTATAAGATTATCAAAAATCTTTATAATTTTTTGCCAGCATTTCTCAGGAAAATAGCATTAATTTTACAGCATGGATAGTGATAATGACAGTCTTCACAGCGAAAGCGAGTTTTACTACCCTGAAGAAGAAGAAGAAGAAGAAGAAGAAATAAAAGAAAACGTTTTAGGAGAAAGCTAAAAACTGTTGCTAACGCCGAGCAGAAACATGGCTGAATCCTGAATGACTCGCTTTTGTATAAACAGGGAACTACATAGGTGGCAAAATGTAGTTTTTTCCTGGCATGGAAGTGCACTTGTTTACCGAGGAGGAAGCAATTTGCATTACAGCTGTGAATGAGGATTCAAAATAGCATTAATTTTACATCATGGATAGCGATAATGACAGTGTTCACAGCGAAAGTGAGTTTTACTACCCTGAGGAAGACAAAATAAAATAAAACATTTCAGGAGAAAGCTAAAAACCTGTAATTTGCTAACGGTGAGCAAAAACATGGCTAAATCCTGAATGACTCCTATTTGTATAAATAGGGGACTACATAGGTGGCAAAATGTAGTTTTTTTCCTGCCATGGAAGTGCACTTGTATACCGAGAAGGAAGCCATTTGTATTACAGCGGTGAATGAGGATTCAAAATGGTGGCTCGGTTTTCTGTTAGAATTTGGTAAAGAAAAAATAAATATTATTTACCAGCTTAAGGTCGGTCTGTATTGTGAAATACCGTGACCTCGGCCCAGAGGGCCTCGTTCAGTACTTTCAAGACCCCGGTCACAGTATTTCACGATACGGACCGACCTTAAGCTGGTAAATAACATGTATCAGAATCAAAAGAAAACAAAACAAAAATACAAACGAGGACGCACTAGGCAGTTTTGAGTTTACATGTCCAAAAAGGAGTGGGCTGAAGTAAAAACTTATTGTTTTTTGTGGCTTGTGCGTGTGGGGTGGTGGTATTGGAAGTTTATTGTATGATTTTTAGCCTATAATTCCCTTCCTGTACTTTTATGCATTTATTGTACAAGTGTGTAGAATATACGTTGTATAATAGTACACACATGTTAATTGATGAACAGCACATCATATATTTTGATCAGTTTATAGTTACATTTAGTGTTGTAGAACATTGCAACACAATTAATTTGCTGTTATCACTTACATTATAGCAGCTATAAACAGTTAGTCCTTCATCAGGCTCCTCTCTTTCTTCCTCTGTGTTGATAAGATGAAAAAATTCAGCTTGTGATGTTACCTAGAAACCGTAAAGGTCAGTCGGCAGTCCTGAAGACACATCCATGATTGAAAATTTCAGCACATGATTGAAAATTTCAGCACATTTTTAAACCTGTCATTAACCGTAGATTATGTGGTGTGGTTGCCAGACACATTTCTGTAGTATTTGTCACAATAGAAATGATGACGTATTAGAGCGAGCCCATTCATATAAACCTGTAATTTGAATTACTGCTGGTATTAGTGGTAGAGTTGCTGTTGTAGAAAGTTAATCAACACTTAGTAGTAGTAGTAGTAGTAGTACACTAGATAGTAGGGATGGGTACTGAAACTTGGTGTTCAAAGGGCCCTAGCGCTAAGTTATTAAAGACTGTAGTGTTTATAAGTTTATCGGTTCTGCATTCGGGACTTGATAAATTAAGAAATAGATTTCCTATTTATTATTGCTACATAATTTTTCTTGCAAATTTTATCTCATCTCAGTTTCTTTTAAAACATTCATCTGTGATGCATTTTTGCTATTTTCAATCCAGAAGAGAGAGATCTTTCTCTCTCGGAATCTGTGTGCGAGGGGCAGTTCATGGGGCAGCTGGCTGTCTCTCTCACACTCTCACACACCCTGCTCTTTGTGACGATGGCGAAGAAAACCGAACGTTCTAAAGTGTGATTACACTTCACTAGTGTCAACACTGACGATGCTTGTTGCCCACAAGTGCAGCAAGTCTTCTGCGTGCGAGGGTGAAAATGCAAGCAATCCGTCAAAGACATCTTGTGAAAGTCTGTCACATACAGATGCTACAAAAGTACTGTTAAACTACCGGATCGGTAAGCAGTATTTGTAAGGGTAGTAGTACTGCTAAAATCTTAATTCATCATCCCTAATGTAGATGCATTATGTTTTTCAGTTAAACATGTTGTGGATAATCAGCAGGGATTGTTGACTGAAGTGCTCTGAACTACTTAACATGTTCTGATGACATTGAGTAAACCATAACAGTGGCTGTCTCTTTGGACACTGGCACTGATGATACTGTGTTTTTAGTTGGCATGCAGAGAACTAGAAGGCAGTAACTCAGTAACGTCTCATTTAAATCTACCAACTTGTTCGTTACACATTCACTACGTGGATGGTTTTTAGAGCAAATCCACAGGGCTGGGTATTGATATGAATTTGTTTCGGTAACTTTTCACACTCATTTTCATGACTGGTTAAACTTCTAACCTTATTACTATTCAGGAATGTGAGTCTACAAGGCTTCGACAAAATTACTTGCAATGTGTCGTATAATTTAACTTTTAAGTTTCAGTCCGTATCACTGTTGCATCATGTTATTTATCACAGATCCCAGCACAGATTCATTAACGGAAGCAAAAGAAGCAAAGTAGATCTTAGGCATGGAAAGGTGTCTACTCTGCAGTTTCCTTTCCTTCCAAATGAACTGTGGTTTTAAATTTTCTGTCTTTTCACACCAATGGTAGCATCTCAAAATGAAGAAGCCTATAAACGGCATAACATTTACTGAATTGTTTCATCGACTTGCCCTTAAGCATGCTGCCTGTTGTCACATGAACGCTTTGGGCAAACTGAACAGAAACCACATAGATAAAGAGATTTCTTCTAACTAAAACAAGCATGCACCTGGTTCCAGCATGAACTGTGACATTTCTGGACATGTTTACTTCAGATTAGGGTGCTTGTAAAATATTTCCTCTGTAAACGAATACCGTGTACGTTTTTTTTAAGTTAACAGTTAAAATGTAGTATTCGAGGGTATCTCAGGGTTTCTGAGTAAACTGTAATCTGAACTTTTTCTTTGCTTTCAATGGGAATTCTCAGACATCTGCAGGACTTTGGACTTCCGTGTACATGGACTGATCCATACAAAGGCTCAGGAGAGCCGTATGACCTCTATCAAGCCTCTTTCAATCTTAATCCCCTTCGTGCTACGATGTTCATTCAGGCTATCAACAGCAGCAAGGGTGGGGATGTTTTTTTTTTTGTCTTTTGTTGAGAATTTGAGCTTGCACGAGATGGCATGTTAGTACGCTTTGGTCCAGAAGCTATAAAATGTAAATTTTGTCAGTGAATAGATGGTGGGGGGGCCATAAATGGAGCATATAGATATATGGCCTAATTCAAATGGCCTAGCTGATTTTTACAACTTTTGTGTAGGCATGTTGAATGAACTTGTAACATACAGGTAAAATCTGGCATGAGTATGACTCTATTGCTTGATTTTTAATTTCGATTGCTTTTCTGAATGTTTAGATTGCATTCATGTGAAATCAGTTTGAGTCTTTATGGTTTTTGTAGATGGGTGGGGAGAAAATAAGCTGTACATCTGAACAGAGATCAATTTTCAGGAAAACTTGTTACTTGAGTATTTTTAGAATGGACTTTTTTTTTAATTGCACGAGACCGTGAATGTGGAAGCACCTGGTTTCTGAACGCCGTTGGTTCCTGTGTTTGCATGTTGCCTCGTTTTTCATAAATTTACTGTCACAGAAGTGGCAGCGGCAAGGAAGTGGCCGACTTGTGGCAGCATTTGCAAGTTTCTGCGCCTTTTATAAAAAGCAGGTCAGTGTTGCCATCTGAGCAGCAGAGCTTCTTGCAGTCTGCTTTTGGTTATGAGTTGGTAAGGTGTTTTGTCTTTTTGTAAAACACCAAAAACAAGTTTTTGACTATTGGGTACTTTTGTGCTCTAACGTAAAGTATGCTGTAATCTGTCGCAACACAAACTTAATAACAGAGCAGTGGCGTAATTTTTTTTTTTTGCACGCGCCAAGTGATGTAATTCAATTGCTTAACTAAAAATGTGCAGTTATGTCGAACCAGTGATGCTTATTTGTTTTAATTTGGCAAAGGTCTAGGTGCAGTAATCAAAGTAAAAGAGCCTTTCATATTTTAACACTGCACACATTTGTGTTATTAGTTTCAGTGTGTTGTGGTCATAGTAAGCTTCACAGTTTGTTGACAGTGAGGTCAGTTTTGGACAATTCTTCTGTTTTTGAGAACTCTGGTAACAGCTATACAGAAAGAGGTTGACTCAGCAGTTCAGTTTGTATTTGTTGGTTTTAAAAAAAAAAAAACTTGCCGTGCTTCTTCCATACCAGAGGAGGGTTTGTCTGTACTTTCTCAGAGTCTGCAAAACAAAGAACAGAATTTGTTTGATTTGAAAAGCTGCCTCTGTTTTTAAATTTGGTCATTTTCGGAGTCACCATTTTTCATCTTAATGTGTTTGTTGGGAGATATGTTTGAAGTAACGCCCTGAGCCTGATTGATTTAATTGCCAAGTTATTGAATTATTGTTAAACAGCCTTTGTTCTTAATTATGTTATCGTTACAATGAAGTTGAAATAGGAAACCCAACCAGGCTGAATCATTTACAGCTGGTTGGGTATGATCTTGTAATGGTACGATAAGACAAAACTGTATTTACTAAATGAATGTGAAATATTTAGTTCTTGCTCTGCACTCAAACCAGCAAGCGACAAGTAAGCAAGCCAACTTTAATAGCTGTGTACACTCACCAGAGCTATCGGTGCCATTTCTTTTCCACTCTCTTCCAAGGTTTATTTTCCTCATAATGTCTCTAAACTCAATTGAAAAGTCATGTATTACAGGATAAGAAGTTTTTGTTCTGTTTTTGCTTGTCAAACAATAAATAGGAACTTATTTTGGATAAAGTTTAGAGACTGAAGAAGAAACCTATCACGCGTGCTGTAGGACTGTCACTTCACTGTGTCGTATATAAACTTGAGAGAGCTTTGTCACTTGTTAGCGTGGCTGTAGAGTGAGGCAGATATTTTTAACTGTTGTGTTTGATGGTCTCCGTGCTTGATCAGGAGAAAACTAGCCATAACTGGATATAGTGCACCACAGACACTGCAGCGGTGTCACTGGCCAAAAAAATCTCTGGTGACCTTCACACCAGGCAGTGTTTTCTTCAGGCTGTCAGTGGTCAGTGATGAACTCCAGAGATTTGGCATCTGACTGTGGGTTATGCTCCTGTCAGAAAACAGCACAGTAGCTGCAAGCATACTGGCAGCTAAGTCCAGCAGATTTCACAGCAAGAGCAACTCCAGCGTCCACTACTTTGGAGTTCATTTGAAGGAATGAAGAATCCCACGTTAATGAAGTGTATGGGCAAAAAAAGACCCTGATTCTCTGTTTGCTGTCTTTTGGCAATGGCATGCGTCTTTTTGTTGGTGTTGTCATGCACATCTGCTAGCACGTTGCATTCCAGGTCCCTAACCTCATTTTCTCTATTAAAATATTCCCCAGTGTTGTCTGCAGGTTGATGCATCAATGTTGCCTCTCGTCAGTGATGAAATGGCAGATTTCTGTAGTCGTTATAGTCAGATGTGTACAGTGGTGCTTGAAAGTTTGTGAACCCTTTCGAATTTTCTATATTTCTCCATAAATATGACCTAAAACATCAGATTTTCACAAGTCCTAAAAGTAGATAAAGAGAACCTAGTTAAACAAATGAAACAAAAATATTATCCTTGGTCATTTTATTTATTGAGGAAAATGATCCAATATTACATATCTGTGAGTGGCAAAAGTATGTGAACCTCTAGGATTAGCAGTTAATTTGAAGATGAAATTAGTCAGGTGTTTTCAATCAATGGGATGACAATCAGGTGTGAGTGGGCACCCTGTTTTATTTAAAGAACAGGGATCTATCAAAGTCTGATCTTCACAGCACATGTTTGTGGAAGTGTATCATGGCATAAACAAAGGAGATTTCTGAGGACCTCAGAAAAAGTGTTGTTGATGCTCATCAGGCTGGAAAAGGTTACAAAACCATCTCTAAAGAGTTTGGACTCCACCAATCCACAGTCAGACAGATTGTATACAAATGGAGGAAATTCAAGACCATTGTTACCCTCCCCAGGAGTGGTCGACCAACAAAGATCACTCCAAGAGCAAGGCATGTAATAGTTGACGAGGTCACAAAGGACCCCAGGGTAACTTCTAAGCAACTGAAGGCCTCTCTCACATTGGTTAATGTTCATGAGTCTACCATCAGGAGAACACTGAACAACAATGGTGTGCATGGCAGGGTTGCAAGGAGAAAGCCACTGCTCTCCAAAAAGAACACTGCTGCTCGTCTGCAGTTTGCTAAAGATCATGGGGACAAGCCAGAAGTCTATTGGGAAAAATGTTTTGTGGATGGATGAGACCAAAATAGAACTTTTTGGTTAAAAAAAAAACATTAAAAGCATTGCCTTGTATTTAAGCTTTTAGGTTTCCATTTACAGTTGAATAAAAAAATATAATGCTATTACGCCCCAGGTAACTACATAAATGCTGTGAAGTGTTTGTTAGTTACAAGTCATTTATTTTTTTCTCCATCACAAATAAAGGTTGGAGATTAAAACTGCCCAACAAGTGTCAGAAGACTTTCCATGCCTTTTATTCCCCCCTCCCCCCCTTTTGAATTCCAAAATTGTGTCCTATGGTATTTTTGTTCCTTTGTTTCCAAATTGTCTCTTATGTGCAAGTTGCAATCATGTGATATTGTAGTTATTTATTTTTAATAACACCCTTTCCCAGGCTGATAAAGATCAGTGTGGTAACTCGTGTGTGTGGGGGGGGGGGTTGTTTTTTTGGCTATTTTGTAAATTACAGATGCAACTGTGTAAATTATTTTTTGATTGTTTTCTGCCAAATAATGGTTCAAATGGATGCTTGGTTTACCAGAGCGTATGAAATCCTAACAGCAACCTATATCTTCAGGGTGGTGGAATATTTTGCTGTCATCACAAAGCTATGTTTGTTTACTAAAGATAATTTTAAAATGTGATTCCTTGCATGTTACTATGTGTTTTGCAGCTGCCATCTGTCTTTTTCCTGGGGAAATATGGCAAAGGAAGGAATTTCTCTTGGGTTCAGGAGACTGAAATGTATGGGTTATTTTTTTTATCTTGCATCTTTGGTTGATTCGAAAACCAACAGCAGAGCAGAACGGACTTTAAACGAACACAAGATTATAAATTATGAGTCTGACTTGTTCAACAGGATTACATTATAATGCATACCTAATGTTTTGTTTGTACAGTAACTAGTATGTGGTGACCTTAAACGTGTTGGCGTAATAAATCTTGGGAACGGGAGGTGTAAGAATGCTGTTTCGTGTGTCTGAATAGACCGGTATGAGCCATCGGTGTGTTTTTGAAAGAATCTGTACACACTGGCATGATGGTATAGTTTCGGTCTGTACTCAGTAGTTGGTCGTTTACTTGATGATAATTCGGTAATCTATTCACTTGTCACGTAATGGATTGCTGAAAGGTGTTTTTTTTTTTTTTTTTTTTTTAATGAGAAACTCTATTTTGATGTTAAACGAGTATCTGTCCATAATAAGTGACGGGCAGTAAACTATTGAGGTGGATTATAAGGGGTGAGTCCTCCTTTTGTGGTCAGAAGGCACTTGAGGAATGTATGAGGACAGGCCACTGGAATGCGTGTGGCCTTAAGTACATGGTTTCAGGTGTATTTATAACTCCTCAGCCTATATTCATCAGTTTTATTTTTTTCCCCGATTAAATACTGTATATGGCTGTGTTATTAGTGGTGCAAGTTCTTTCAGGGCATCTTTGTTACGCGTGAAGAATTTAGCACAGACTAAATATGGGCCACTGTTCATCCTGTCTGAAGGGAAGCGTTTCTGAGAATTGACACTTCGTTGTCCCTTGAGTTTTGTTGAATATGCGGAATTCAAAGTGTTAAGTGTTTCTGTTCTCGCCAATTCAGGTTCCTCTTCCTGTAGCCAAGTTTCATTAATGTATTGTGCTGCTTTAACACAAACCTGACCACAAAACCTCCCAGCTGATACCAGGACATGGTTGAGTATTTTGGAGCTGGCACCGGTTGCTGATTATCTCAAGTTCTTTTATTTTTTTATATATATATCAGTCATCATGCTGAATAGCTTTTAAACGTTGCCAATTAAATGGATGTAAAAGGAAAAACGTTTTTCACCAAGGGTTTGTGAGGGTTTTTTTTGTTTGTGTGGGTTTTTTTTAAACTGTACATTCTTGCATTCCTGAATGAGTGTTGGCAACGGTTAACCTTTTAATCTTTCTTGGGACTGTCGGAAACAAAACGTCAGAGCTTTCGGTTTCGAGTCGAAACACCTTCAGGAAAAAGAATACAGAGTGAGATGTATGTTTTTTTATATCTTTCCAACTTGTCATTTTATTCATGTTCAGTATGTTCCCTTTGGAATGTGTATGTGCAGCGGTGCACTTTGAAAGAAGCAGTGTGTCCTGTCTGTTTGGTCACTGGCTGCGGCTCTTTTTCATCAGGATGATGGTGGAATTTAACCTCTCGAATGTGAGGGCAACTGTGTGGGTTGGTGTTGGGGCAACTGTGTGGATTTTGTGACTTGATTTGTACATGGTGGTGGTGTAAAGCAGCTTAAACTGGTCTAGGACCTTGGATGATGGCCATGGTAACATCCCAAATAAACCAGTGCCAAATTGTCAGTACGGTAAATGAACAATGGGGTATGTTTTTATAAATATGTTAATGTCAGCCTAAAGACGCCTGCAGCTTCGTACAGTATTTGTTGCTGTAATGAGAAATCTAGCCCACATGTTTTAATACAATAGTCTGCCTTGCTGAGTTAGAATAAGTTTCATCTCGCTGTAAAGTGACAGTAGGGCTGTAGTATTTTTATCAGGTTTATTTTGTACTGATGAAGTGTCTTGAATTTTAATTATTGGCACTACCAAAATGGCTATCAGTGATTTTGGTATGATTACAGGATGTTCAGACCCTTTTCAATTAGACATCTACAAGTGTGTGAGAAAACTGTAGTAAACTTTTTTTTTTTAATGCCTGTTAAGGCTTGTTCATTGTGGTTTTTGTTTTGTGAAAGGGTCTCACCTGGGCCGATACCTGCACATATGTGGACGTCATCATGAGTGCACTTGCACTTTAAACACAAACATGGGGGGGGAAAGTTTCCAGTTATTGGATATCTGGTGTGTGTCTGTGCACACTGTTATCAATGGGTTGTTTTGCCCTTTTGGTGAGCTTGGTGAATCAGCGATTAATGACCGCACTATCTCAAGAGGAACACTGTCACCTTGGCCTGAGAACATAGTTTGTGTACTTGGTCAGAAAGTTTGTCCTTTGCAGTCAGGGAAGGATGGGGTTTCTGGCTATGGGTATGTGGGCGGATGTTTTACCTTTAGGTGTGATTGGTATACAGTGTACACATCGGCGTATGGAAGCTGTTTTCTTCTGCTTGTCCTCTAATAAGATTAGACTCTTTGAATTGGGGTTGTTGTGACACTGAAGTTTTGACTTTGATATCAAGAGTCGGTTGCAGTATCTCAATTCTATAACAAAACAATACTTTGACGAATGAATGAATAAGACTGAAATTATTGAGCACCCAGAACTCCAAATTGTAAGCCCTAAATTACAACTAATCCCAGTTATAAATTAGCAATATCTCACTCTTTGAACCCGTCTTTTCCCAAAGTTGAAAGTGCTAAACCGGTTTTCATTAGCATACACAATGTGATTCATTTATGGGCAGGATGTGGTGCCAGCTTAGGGTTGGCCTTTTTAAATGCCAAGTTGATAGTCTCAGAAGATCTGTTGGGCATGCACTACAAAGCTTCTGAAATCCAGAAGGATTTTGAAAATGGGGTCTTTTGCCGTGTCCCCCAAGTGCACAGTGTCTCAATTTCAGAGCTGGGCATAGAGCATCTTGTTTGACTCTCTTGTGCCAAAGAAGTATCAGAAGGCTGAGGATTGACTCCTTGACCCTATCACACTACCAGGCTGCCATTGTGCATCAATGTGGATGTTTGCGTCCTGTTTTTGAAAACATTTCAAACGAATTGGGGATAAAGTGAGGGTTAAAATTTCTGCTGCTGAATCCAGCTCTAGGCCTAGTCCTAGCAGACGTGTATAGGTACGTGAGTTGGCGTGAGTCCTATCATCTTCTCTCATGCTGCTGTTCTTGCTGTCCCCCAGCCCAAGGCCACTAATCTCACCCAACCTATCCTTAGGCAGTCTGAGATAAAGCTTCACTCTACAGCTGCAGCCCTGTCCTGGGAAGGAGCTAGTCTATACAGCTGACTCAGATATTACCAGACATTTATACCCCACATTAGGCAATGGTTGGATTTGGGGGGAATCCAGGTGGTGTTGGTGGTGGTTGTTTTCCACCACACCTGTAACTTTCTGCTGACTACTTTTGTCACCAGTTGCCACAATAGTTGCTTTGCCGTAAGAAGGATAGGATTTTAAGCATGTTAATGTTATCATTTCTATACCCACAGTAGTGACTTGTATGATGGATGCTCCACGTGAACAGATTTTAAAAAGTGTTGTCTTTATGGTGAAGTCTTCTCAGAGATGTTTAGCATTTTTGGACAGTGTCTCGAGTGTCGACGCTGCTGACGGGCAGCGGTTAAACTGCTTTAAAGTTTTCTAACCAGACAAAATCTGTGGAGCAAAGGTCTTTGTGGGTTCTTGGTCACATAAGTTGTCCTGTGTTTTGTCTGATTATCTCGGGGGGGGAGGCAGGTAAGGGAATAACTTTATTCTATCTACATTCACTGGATATGAGCAGTCGTGCGCTCTGATTAGCTACTCTGCTACTAGGATATCGACTCATATACCATGAGTAGAGGAAAAACAAAATGGCAGTGTGTGTTGCTGAACCAACCAAGGACAAAATAAAAGCTCTACTTGAAAGCAAACCCCCCCCCCCCCCAAATTATCAAGTATTTAAAAGAAACAGAAATGGCTCAAAGAATAGTAGGGGGGTTCCTTCTCACCCCCCCCCCCCCCCCCCCCCATCCAATATCTCCTGTTCCACACTACAACCCAGTCGGTGGCAGTCATGCATCTAAGTTAGTTTGCCAACTGCCAAAAACCTTAAAGAAGAAAAAACACCCCCCCCCCAAAAAAAAAAATAAAATACAAATGTGGAGTAAAAGTATCTGATGGTAAGAATGTTCCCCCCCCAAGAATTATAATTTTTTTTCACAAATTGCTACTGTCATTTGACCAGTTTGTTTACATTCTAAGAGGAAATTTTGTATAAAGTTTTTACTTGTTTGCTGAATAAAAATGCTCTTTCTCAAAATCCAGTGAATGTGGATAGAGTAAAACAGTTATTCTACTCAATCTGATCATATATGACTTGCAACTGACTCGGCGCTGCGTGCCTCGTCAGCCATCAGCTCATGTACGACGAGATTGAGTGGAATAACTGTTAAATATGCTGTATCTGCTATTTCTTGCATTATAACAGGAACTAATTGTTTTGCAGATGTTCCATACCATTTAAACGGAACTCTCTAAACAAATAAAATATGCAGTATGATGTTCTCCAATTTTAAAGAAAAAATGTGAGCGTTGGAGAATTAACGTGATCTAAGAGGAGTGAGACACTTTGGGGTGTTAAGGGGAAAAAGTGGTGACAATAATACCCTGTCCACACTAGGGATTTTGTACCGATACGATACTATTTTCGTACTGCGACACCTGTCCACACTAGCAACTATACCGGTACTGTAGCGGTATAACTGTATCGGTACGAAACCCACAAATGTATGGGTTTTGTATCGGTACTGTAGCGCTTCGCTGTAGTGTGGACAGATGAAGCGGTTCTGTATTGATACAAATATAATGCGCATGCGCAATGAACCATTCCTACTTCTTCTGGGTTATTCATACAATGCAATACGCACGTGCTTTCCAGCTGTAAATAAAACGTCAAAATGGCTCAAAACGACCGTGGAGCTACATGGAGCAAAGACGAAGTTGTGTGTGTTTGGAGCTTTGGGGAGACGAGCGATGCCAGGAACAGTTGACAACTGTCGAGTGATCTCTGCCGCCTCATGGGCGAAGATGCGGCCGGTCGTACTCCGGAGCAGTACTTGGTAACCACGGAAACATTTCGCGCACGCGCATTTCAACTACCGTGAAAGAAAACCGCAAACATTTCTCGCTAGTGTGGACAGATGCACTAAACTGTACCGGTATACTTTGTATCGATACAGTTATACCACTATCGTACCGGTATGTATATGTGAACACAGCTTAAGGCCCTGTCCACACGGCAACGGATTCAGGTGACTCCGATACAATTGCTTAGCGTTTAGGCCTGGTGTCCACACGGCACCGGCGTTTTGGGTGCCCAAAACGCAATCTTTTTGAGAACGAGTTCCAGACTGGAAAGATCTGGCAACGTTGCCGTTGTGAAGTCGCCTGGATGAGTAGAACGGATTTGTTTACGATGACGTCACAACCACACGTGCTTCACGCCGGGTAGAAGTGTAACGAACTCGATGCGAGTTGTCAACAAATCCTATAACTTGGTTCATGAAACGTGCTTACAAAATATTTTCACTGTGAATATTTATTGTGTAATGGTGCAAAGTGAGAGAGAGAGAGAGAGACTCTGCCCTTAGGGCAGAGTCAATCCCGCCAGCAAAAATAGGGAAAAAAAGGAGCGATCTCACCTCTTCAGATGTTGATTTAAGTCCGACAATACATTCCTCAAAAAGGGCGTAGAGTAGAGGTCTGCGCGGGTCGGATTTTTCAGTCCCGCTCCCACCCACGCCCGCATTATGCAGTCCCACTCCCGCCCGCGCCGGCAAAGAATTATGATTTTCAGTCCCGCTCCCGCCCGCGCCCACAAAAAAATTACGATTTTCAGTCCCGCTCCCGCCCGCGCCTGCCATGTTTTGTCCCGCTCCCGCCCGCAAATCCCGCATGATGCAGATGTTCGCGTTATTTCTCAGGAAAGTTCTTGTCTTGACACAACGTGATGGTGCCCCGCCCCCTACTTTGAGTGGATTTCAGCATAAATATCTACAGCTCACGTTATTATTTACCTTGTTTCGGAATTCAGCATGTAGTATTTCTAATAATAATAATAATAATTAGTGCTGTCAAACGATTTAAATATTTAATCGTGAATCTCAAATTTATCATATGAGAAACCATTGTAATTCTCTGATCAGCATAAAAAAGTGAATGGGCTTGTTTTGTAACAATTTTTTTTTTTTCCTTTATTACAAAGCAGAGCGAGCAAGAGAAGTGAATTGATTTACTGCTTGAGTTAGTCTACAGCTTTAATCAGAGAGACATGTTACACAGTGACGGTAGGCTTGAGTCAATGCTATCCCAGAAAGCCTTCCTGTAATATGCAAATTTGGCCGCCTCTGATTGGACAGCCAAATTTGCATATTACAGGAAGAATTTCTGGGATAGCATTGAGTCAAGCCTACCGTCACTGTGTAACATGTCTCTCTGACTAAAGTTGTAGACTAACGCAAGCCGTAAATCACTTCACTCATGGTTCTCTTGCTAGCTGGGTGT
The DNA here is from genome assembly GCF_027579695.1 of Neoarius graeffei. Lineage (NCBI taxonomy): Eukaryota > Metazoa > Chordata > Actinopteri > Siluriformes > Ariidae > Neoarius > Neoarius graeffei. The sequence continues at coordinate 32,636,467 of NC_083584.1, read as the reverse complement.
GAACTGTGAGTCATTAGAGTGATCAAAGGATTTCCCATTAGGGTGATCAATGGCAAATTTAAGATGCCATTCCTCTGGCAATCTAACTCTCTCTGCAAATTTAGGCATCTTAAAATGTTTTTATTAATGCCAAATAAAATATCCAGCACAAATTATATATGATGGACGTAAATTAATAATTTATACATTTTATTTCAAACACATTTTTAGTTAGCGGGACTGCAGCTTATCACCGCTCCCACCCGCGCCACATATGTGCACTCCCGCTCCTGCCCGCGCGCGCATATGTGCACTTCCGGTCCCGCCCGCGCCCGCAATGAGCTTTCAAAATTTGTCCCGCGCCGCACTGCTTTGCGGCGGGTCCTGCGGGACTCCCATGGGAGTGCAGGGCTCTAACGTAGAGGAGCAAATTAATCCATCAACATTTATTCCGGACCATTTAAAGACGCCGCCTTCCGCGTAGAATCATACGTCATCCTCGCCGCCATATTGGATAGGTCAAAGCGGAGAATAAAGATTCATGTGCTGCGTTGAACTGTACCAACAGGTTATCGTCCAAACGAGATCACATGGGATTACCTTTCACAGGTGAGAAACAACAAATTAATCCATCAACGTGTAGCATTCAATTTATTCCGGACCATTAAAGACGCCACCTTCCACGTAGAATCATACGTCATCCTCGCCGCCATTTTGGATAGGTCAAAGTGGAGAATAAAGATTAGCTGCGTTTAACTGTACCAACAGGTTTGCTGTCCAAACGAGATCACATGGGATTACCTTTCACAGGTGAGACTGGAAAAATACTTTTCATTGTATTTGGTCATTATAATGTAATTTTACAAACAGATTTTCCTGGCTTTGTGGCTAATATGAAGTCTCGCGCATAATAGTTTATGCGCATGCGTCCTTACTACTTCTATTGTTCTGGTGTCTCCGAAGGGACCGTCTTACAGCGCCCCTAGAGGTGTGGCATGTGTATTGCATCGTTTTCAGCAAGCGTTGCGTTGCTATATGGACCTGATATTTTACTGATCGTTGCCCATTTGGACGCGATATATTTTTAAATAACATCTCGTTGCCGTTGTCGTGTGGATGTAGCCTAAGAGTAACTCAGCTTGGTGTTGGGCCTCATTCCTTACTTATTTTATTACTTGCTCATTTTAGGATGGGTTTTGGTTTTTTAAATGATGAAGCCTAGTTCTCATTATCTTTCTGCCTCCAACCTTCTCCTAATTAAACTGTTGCCTGTGAGGAACTAGTCATGCAATACCTTTACATGCTATAAATTCTCACCCTGACTCCTTGAGTATCTGAGCAGCCTGTGGATGTGTTTCACCATAAGACACAGTACAGCTCAAGTGCCTTGGAAGGATTTGTAGCTTAAATTGAAGGGATCTGTGGGGGATTAGCACTCTAGAGTAGGGCATTTTAGCCCTTCCAAAGCCCCTTAATCCCCCATGTTTTTTACAAGCAAAGGAGAAGTGGAGCAAGGTATTGAGGAAAAAGGCTTCTCAGGCCATTTTTGATAAACACACCAAGCTTATGTTATCCCTTTTGTAAGATCACAGATTTATGTAGAATTAATTCTCTTGAAGTGTACATTCTTAGAGTTGGAGTTTACTACACTTACTACTACACAGGAAGCATGGTTCATGCAGCTTGTTTAACTGTCATGCTAATGTTACAGTCACGTGTTGTGAATAAGGAGAATACCCTACTTCAAAAATTGCAAAGTCATCATTCCTGGAGTTGTAGCTCCCCCATTACTTATCAACTGTTTTGGACTTGTGCGTTCTCTCTGTTCGTAGATAGTCGTCCTCATTATCATGCATTATCACACTATGCAAGGAGACGGCATCCGAGCTGTTTTCCCAGCTGCACAGAGCAGTCTATGAAGAAGGGCGAGTAAGGAGCAGATAATGAGGACACTGAGAAGTGTGTGGAACACAAAGAAGAGTGACACTGGTACTGCGCGTACTCTGAACTCTCTGCTAGTTAATGAGAAGCTGCATTTCACAGAACATGGAGCTATTTCTGAGAAGTTCCCGTTTTTTCGTTTGTCTGTTCACTCAGCGTACAGCTGGTGTGTGTGTGGCTGGCAAGGTGGATTGCGTGGTGACGGTTTGTAACACAGGAGACGGCTCCTAGGGGTTTGCCTTGGTGCGAGTGAAAATAAAAATAACTACTAGAAGATGCCAGCACTGTTAAAACACCCACAAAACGCTGCATGCAGCTGGATGAATTAAAATTTTCATTTCACACTTGTATTCAGATTTGGGCTGTTTTCTATGGTAAATCCTGCAAGACAGTGAGAGAGGAAAGCTGAATATGCTCTAATAAACTGGTAAATATACTTTTAATTGGCAAAATGAAAACCCAATAACTATATGCTGTTGTCCTATCGGAGGCCCAAATCTCATCTGGTGTAAGGAAATCTTTAAACAAAGGATGCAGCATGATGATTATTTTTTTAAGGCAAATTTGTATTTTATTTCCAGCGTGACTGTGACTTCAAATTTGAGGATTACAGAAAAATTAAATATTTATTGATGTAATACATGTACCTTCGCAGTCCACTTTAAGAGGAATACTTGTGCACCTTGCTCATGTAATTAGCCAATCATGTGGCAGCAGAGCAGATACAGGTGAAGAATTTAAGTTAATGTTTGAATCAAACATCAGAATGTGGAGGAATATGTGATCTCGGTGACTTTGACCGTGGCAAGGTGGTTGTTGTCGCCAGATGGGCTGTTGTATTTCAGAAACTGCTGATTAGCTGGGAATTTCATGCACAGTGGTCGCGAGAATTTAGAGAGTGGTGCATAAAACAAAAAATATCCAGTGAAATAACTGCTTTTTAATTTTTGATTTGCCCAGCTTCTCCCCCCCCCCCCCCAGTTTTCTTTCCAGTTTAGTCAATTCCTACCCATCAGGCAGTTGCCAACCAAGGAGGGCTTATCACATGCTTCCTCCAAGGTACCTGAAAGGTACATGTTCACACTGCTGCTTATGCAATGTCAGGGAGCAGCTGAACGCATTTGGAGGAAAGCGCTATCCACCCACTTCTGCATGTATGAGTCAACAGATCCTCATGATTGGCTAGTGTCACTGTGATTTAGTAGTGCAACATACTCTCTCCACATCAGAATTATTGCGCTCGTGTTCTTGGCCACGGATAGCTATAGCATCATCAGGATTCAAGCTCATGATCTCCGGATGATAGGGTGACGGCTCTTCTTTTGTGCCACTCAGGAAATGCCTTAGAAATACCTTGATGAGAGAGGTCAGAAGAGAATGGCTAGTCTGGTTCAAGCAGACAGGAAGTGTCCGATAACTCAAATAATCACTCTTTACAACTGTGGTAAGCAGAAAAGCATCTCTCAGTGAAAACTCTAGGGCATGACTACTGTCAGGTCAAAAGTGCTTTAAGGAAAGGCATTTAAACGTGACGCTAAATGGGGTGATACATTTATCACTTGGTTATTTATCATTTGTTAGGATGTGTTGATTTTGGGGGTGTAATGGTTAGCACTGTCACCTCACAGCAAGAAGGTTTTGGGTTTGAGCCCAGCAGCTGACTGGGGCCTTTCTGTGTGGAGTTTGAAAAGCTTGTTAAATTTCTACTCCTTTTGAATTTTCTATATTTGGTTAAGTGTATGTGGTCCTTGTGAGTGTGGCATTACAATTTATATAATATAGTACATCTCGTGATGAGTTTTACCCATAAACAGTGTGAGAGATGTTCATTTCACCCTAAAGACTTGCCATTTCCCTTCATGCACACATCACTTGCCTCTACATCGGTGCAGTGTAGAAGTATAATTACAGGAAGACTTTGCAAATGTGGCAGTTTGATTTGCAAGAGCTGCCAGCAGATCAGAGGAAATATTGAAAGGCTCAGGCTAAACAGCTGCAGCCCTGTTTACTGGATGGTAAGCTGAATTTTGCTATGTAAATGTGTTCCTGACGACCCTATTAATTTGCTTAAGTACGGTGGTGTGTGCGTGCGCGCGTGCTATAAAAGCATGTCTTGTATCTCAGTTGCCCTGTGGGAGTACTTTAGGCTTGGTTATCCTCTTTGAACCGGTGCTTTAGGTGGGGCTTTGTTGCAAGTTTGAGAATGTTCCTCTTGATTTTCGTAACCCGGGTTTCATCCGCCTTGTCTCCTTTGACGCAATCACATGACCTTGTACCTTACTCTCTATTTAAACCGATCTGTTTGACTGTGGGCCCATCATTCAGTGGCCTGTTTTGGAAGTAGTTTTTTGAGTCCACCCTTTCTTCTATGAATTTATAAGGTCACAGTCTAACCCAGGTTCTCTGAAGTTCTTTCATAGATGTTTATTGTCTGTGAAATATGTCCAAAAGGCCAAGAATGACTAGACAGCTTTTCCACAGTGCCTGTTTTGTGCTGTTTGTATGTCTGTCCACTGGTTTGTTTTCTTCTTTTTTTTTTTTTTTCCTCGTAAATAGTATGTGAGTGTGAAACAGGCTGGAAAGCTTTCCTCCTCTGTCCCCAACCAAGTCCCCCCTGCCTGTATTGGGCAATATGACTGTAGATCCAGTAACACCAGTTGTAATTCTTTGTAAGATGTGGATTTTGTCCATACTGTTATACTAAACACTTGTGTTGTGGAAGTAAAGCAATATAATTACACCTAATGGACCCAGAATGTGACACGACAGAGCAAAAGTCTGAAAGATGTGGAAACTTTAAAGAATGTGATTTTATCTATTGCGGTGGTTGTGACATTTGCTTGCACTGTCATCTTGTTGTTTCAGCCACTCTGAGCTCTGGTCTATGAAGTACCGTCATTGGTTAGTCAGTAATCAAATTTATGTTGATGGGGGAGTTAAAGACTCTGAACGGTTCCACTGAAACCTCAGTAAGATTGATGGCTTAGGTGGTGTTTACATTAGACCGTATCCGTCTCATTTTCGTCACGGATGCACTGTCCGTGCACATTAAAACGCCGGGAAACAACTCCACAGGCGGAACAACTTGAATCCGCCAGGGCCCACGTATTCAACCCAGGTCGTATCTGATCCGGTGCTGTGTAAACATTGAGGAACGAGGATACGCTGTGCTGAGCTCTAGCTGACGTCGTCATTGGACAACGTCACTGTGACATCCTGATTCGCTGGCGTTGGTCATGTGACGCGACTGCTGAAAAACGGCGCGGACTTCACTTCCTGCTATTGTTTCCGCCTTGTATCACCTTTTTGTTTTTCATTAAAGAGTATAAAAGTATGAAAATACTGCAAATAATGATGCAAATACTGCCCATTGTGTAGTTGTGATTGTCTTTAGGCTTGCCATCCTTCCACTTGCAAGTGGTGAGTGACTTGCGCATGCCCAGTATGCACTGGGATCACACACACAGCGGCTCAGTCCCGAATCACTGCTCGTGCGCTTCACTCGCGCGCTCTGTGAGCTGTGCAGGGCTGGAGTGCGCACCTTCCAGAGGGCACTCGCTGTTCAGGGCGGAGTGATTTGGAGCGCAGCCGCTGAGGAGGAAGTGCTGAGCCGCACTGAGGTTATTTACACATTTCAACTTACATGCCGTCTAATTAGTCATGTGATTAGCGTATCCGTGTATTGGCGTTGCTGTGTGCACGCGAATTGTGTATTGGCGTTGCTGTGTGCACGCGAATCGTTTTAAAAACGTTAATCTGATGATCCGCTGATACGGTCTAATGTAAACCCCACCTTAAATCACTTGTAGAGGTGCTCAGCTTCAGTTATTGGAAAATACTGATATGTCTGTCAACAAAATAACGCAAGCATCTGTTTTGGCACATTTGTATATCTTTATAGATTGCAATGATGCTCGTTTTCATACAGAAACAGGAGCATGTATAGTATTGTACCCTTGCACGTCAATTTTTCTCAATTAATACGCAACAGATGTGACATGGATGTTGGTATCGATCATAAACAGCACGAAACATGACCATTTTTATTTATAGAAATAAACGCGGATTTATATCCTCTAATGGTTGTTCATTCCAGTGTAGTAGACTGCTAAAGAGCCAACTTGACTTTCCTTGGGTTTGTCTTTTTACAAGTTTTAATAATGTTTAATGTGCAGGATCACTTATTTATTCAACTGATCTTTTTGAGCCGTACATGCCACTACTACATGGTATGTCTGTCTTTGTCTTTCAGGCCATTATTAAAAAATGTTCTGTTTCTGGTCCACCAGCCGGGTGAGTGCCGTTTGTGCGGTTGAATTGTTCTTTTTTTTTTTAACGCCGGTTTTTCGACATTTTTTTTCGGGTTGGTAAATCTAAAATCGAACTTGACATTTACACATTCCCAGGGCTTTCCACTAAGGCTCATACTAGCCAGTAGGGCTGCACGATTATGGAAAAAATGATAATCACGATTATCTTGATCAAAATTGTAATCGCGATTATTAATCACGATTATTCTTGATGTTAGGGAAATCACTTAAATTTTATTTCACTATATTCAAACAAACAATATGAACAGCTTTCAGTGCAGAATGAAATTTAAAAGAGAAATTCTGATTTCCAAATGACAAATAAATGAAATTTATCCAAGAAATTACCAAAGGATGAAGGAACTGAAAACTCAATTGCAACAATTACATAGCATTATACTGAGGCCTACAAGTTTTTAGCTAGAAAGACCAGCCTATCAACATGCTCTTGCTTTAAACATGAGCGAAGGCAGGTCACAACATTGCCTCCAGTGCTAAATAGTCTGTTGTTCCGACATAGTTAGCTTTTCTCTCTCACCTCAATCGGTTACCTACTCTCACGCTATCACCCCTTGAAGAAGAAACAGCTGCACTGAAGCTCTGCGCACTTGGCCAGTGTTGCCAGATACTGCTAACGTTTTCCAGCCCAAAATATGTTCAAAACCCGCCAAAAAGCACTTAAAACCGCACAATCTGGCAACGCTTGGCTTGCTTGCTTATTTAGGCGGAGTAATGAAACCTTACATGCGTCGGTTCGGCCCCTAATGGTTTGGCGGAGTACTGGTCAAAAAGTGCTTAGATATACAGTAGAGCCTGCATTTTAAATGGAAATAAATCGCGATTTTCATTTAATTTAATCGTGGCAGCCAAAATCGCGATTTTCGATTAAATTCGATTAATTGTGCAGCCCTACTAGCCAGCCATGACAAATAAGTAGCCAGCCGGGGGGGGAGTAAACACAAAATAAACTCCTGTGCATGCAGTTCCCAGGGTTAAATGTATTTTCCACAGACCACTTATTTATTCACTTTACTCAAATACAAAGTAAAATGGCATTAAATCTTCTTTCTTTTCTTGCGTATTGCATCATGAGGCGTTCCTGGCTTGTGAATCTCTTATTTTTGGTGCATGACACATTCACGCAGCTGAGCATGCTATGAATTAACAACGACAACGGTCTGCAGTGGGGCTACACAATTAAACACTCAGCCAACATTTCTCCATTTGTGTATGAAAATAAACTCCAACCACTCAGTTTGGTTTCATTTACAACCAACGGTGTCTTTTGATGTCAGCACGTAATTGAACGAGAGAAGACTGGTTTACCAGAGACAAAATAAGCGTTATCTCTGCTTCTGTTCCCTCCCCGACACACTACTGCCTCCGCCGAGTGCGCGCGCACTCTGAACTGAATCAGCTCTGCGCATGCGCCGTGCGGCACAAAAAAATGGCAGCCACCATGAAGGAAGCAGATCCGGAGTTTTAAATTTTGCTTAAGTGTGAAATCACAAAATGGTATTCTAGCGAACAACAAAATAGTAAAGATTCAGAAAAACAAATCATTCAGTGATCATTTTAATAGTGTAATTTCATCCGAACTAGGCCTAACGGTCGATTTAGAACTACAAAAAGTCCGTGTGTCGGACATTTTAAGTACCTTTTTGTAAAAGTTTTGCAAATGTTTCAGTCAGCATTTAAAATGCTAACTTAGTTTTTGTACAAGTTTCAGTTGATTAAACTGTCATTTTATTAAATGTGTCTGTTTTTGTAATAAAGTACTGAAAGAAAAAGCAAACAGCATTGCGATTTCTTATCCATATATATATATATATATATATATATATATATATATATATATATATATATATATATAAAATTTATTTATTTATTTATATTTTAGTGCTGTCAAAAATGTCGCGTTATTAACACAACACATAACTTGACTCAATTTTAACGGCGATAAATTTTTTTTTATCGTGAGATTAACGCTCTGTGACATGATGTAGGTTTTTCATAAGCTTTTGAAACTGCCAGGAACTTGGAACAGAGACTTGGCTTAGAAAACCAATAGCAGCTGGACTGTAATGCCACGCCCCGCACAGCCAGAGTCCTCTGCCCCCCCCCCAAAGAACCAGCGCGGGCAGGGCGCGCTAGTAGAGATGAGATTTATGGCTCTTTGATGGGATCCGCATCTTTGTGATCCGTTCTTTGAAAAGAGCCATTCAAAAGACTGGCTAATTTGGCTCTTTTTAAATATTTATTCAGTTTTAAGAAGACAGCGTCTAAAGAAGCCAGATCCCTCTGAACTGTAAACTCAGTGCTATCCCAGAAATCCTTCCTGTAATATGCAAATTTGGCCGCCTCTGATTGGACAGCGCGACGCATCAACAGGCAGAAAGTGTAAAGTACAAAATGTGTTAAGTGAGCTGAAACAGTAAAGATCAGATTCAATGCAATATTTATCAACGAACAACTTAAACTTAATATAATAGTGTACTTTATATTATAATCAAGCATGTCAAGCCTACCGTCACTGTGTAACCTGTCTCTGATTAGAGTTGTAGACTAACTCAAACAGTAGATCATTTCACTCATGGTTCTCTTGCTAGCCCCGCGCCGGTGCTCGGCTTAGGTTTCACTTTGCAGTGGCTGTGTCAAGACGTGTTATGCTTTGCAATAAAAAAAAAAAAACATTGGTACAAAGCAAGCCCATTCACTTTTTTATGCTGATAAGAGAATTACAATGTTTTTTTATGTGACAAAAATGTGCGATTAAATTGCGATTAATCGCGAGTTAACTATGACTGTCGCGACATTAATCGCGATTAAATATTTCAATTGCTTCACAGCACTTATATATATATCCCTCCCGACTGAATTTTTTTGCTCACCCGGTGGACAGGAAACGGATTTTTTTTTAAGGATGGCCTCAGTCTCTGTTTATCAGTCTTTCCTCAAATAAGGAGACTGTAGAGTGCATTGTCAGTAGTGTACTGCTCCTCGGCTGTGGCAGTGAAATTAATGTAGGGCTTTACGATTTCAAAGCATTTTACTGAGTTTCATATCTAATACTTCATGTAATAAGTAGGATATGGACACCTGACAGTCACACCCAAATGTGCTTTTTGAACATCCCATTCCAGATTTAGTCCCCTCTTTACTGGTATAATCTTCACTCTTCTGGGAAGGCTTTTTATGAGGTTTTTGAGTGTGACGATGGGGATTTGTGCTCGTTCACAGCCCTAAGAGCTTTAGTGATGTCAGGTACTGATGTTGGATGAGGAGGCCTGGGGCACAGTCAGCATTCCAGTTCATCCCAAAGGTGTTCAGTAGGGTTGAGGTAAAATCTCTGTGCAGGACACTTAAGTTCTTCCACTGTAAACTTGGCAAGCCGTGTCTTCATGGAGCTCACTTTGTGCACAGCAGCCTTGTCATGCTGGCACATATTTGGGCCTCTAAGTTCCAGTGAAGGGAGATTATAATGCTGCAGCATACAAAGGCATTCTATACCATTGTGTGCTTCTAACTTTGTGGCAACAGTTTGGAGAAGGCACAAATATGGGAGTGGTGGTTCACAAACATTTGGACATGTACTTGGGCAGCACGGTGGTGTAGAGGTTAGCACTGTCTTCTCACAGCAAGAGGGTTCAAGCCCAGTGGCCAACGGGGGCCTTTCTGTGTGGAGCTTGCATGTTCTCCCCGTGTCTGCGTGGGTTTCCTCTGGGTGCTCCGGTTTCCTCCACAGTTAGGTTAACATGGGGCGGCCTTGGGCTGAAGTGCCCTTGAGCAAGGTACCTAACCCGTAGCTGCTCCCCGGGCGCTGTAGTATGGCTGCCCACTGCTCCGGGTATGTGTGTGCATGCGTGTGTTCACGGCTTCAGATGGGTTAAATGCAGAGAATGAATTTCACTGTGCTTGAGTGTGCATGTGACAAAGGCTGCTTCTTCTTAAGTCTTGAGCTTGAGTCTCACCTGGTTGTTCTTGTCGTCACCAGAGAATGATTGATGCTCGACCTCTCTAGCTTGCATTATCTTGCCTGTTTGTGCAAAGAAATAAAACTGTCTTGAGCACGTCATGTAACACTTGCTGTGTATGTCCAAGCTTTTCAGTAAAGAAGAAATTAACATTTGAGTAATTGTGAGAAAGTGCATCTTTTATCATTGCATGTGTTCTGTATGAGCTCTGTGATGACCTGGCGACTTGTCCAGGGTGTACCCCGCCTCTCACTCATAGGCTACATCCACACGACAACGGCAACGAGATGTTATTTAAAAATATATCGCGTCCAAATGGGCAACAATCAGTAAAATATCAGGTCCATATGGCAACGCAACGCTTGCTGAAAACGATGCAATACACATGCCACACCTCTAGGGGCGCTGTAAGACGGTCCCTTCGGAGACACCAGAACAATAGAAGAAGTAAGGACACATGCGCATAAACTATGCGCGAGACTTCATATTAGCCACAAAGCCAGGAAAATCTGTTCGTAAAATTACATTATAATGACCAAATACAATGAAAAGTATTTTTCCAGTCTCACCTGTGAAAGGTAATCCCATGTGATCTCATTTGGACGGCAAACCTGTTGGTACAGTTAAACGCAGCTAATCTTTATTCTCCGCTTTGACCTATCCAAAATGGCGGCGAGGATGACGTATGATTCTACGTGGAAGGCGGCGTCTTTAATGGTCCGGAATAAATTGAACGCTACACGTTGATGGATTAATTTGTTGTTTCTCACCTGTGAAAGGTAATCCCATGTGATCTCGTTTGGACGGTAAACCTGTTGGTACAGTTAAACGCAGCACATGAATCTTTATTCTCCGCTTTGACCTATCCAATATGGCGGCGAGGATGACGTATGATTCTACACGGAAGGCGGCTTCTTTAATGGTCCGGAATAAATTGAATGCTACACGTTGATGGATTAATTTGCTCTTCTACGCCCTTTTTGAGGAATGTATTGTAGGACTAAAACCAACATCTGAAGAGGTGAGATGGCTCCTTTTTTTTCCCTATTTTTGCTGGCAGGATTGACTCTGCCCTAAGGGCAGAGTCTCTCTCTCTCACTTTGCACCATTACACAATAAATATTCACAGTGAAAATATTTTGTAAGCGCGTTTCATGAACCAAGTTATAGGATTTGTTGACAACTCGCATCGAGTTCGTTACACTTCTACCCGGCGTGAAGCACTGACAGTCATGTGGTTGTGACGTCATCGTAAACAAATCAGTTCTACTCATCCAGACGACTTCACAACGGCAACGTTGCCAGATCTTTCCACTCTGGAACCCGTTCTCAAAAAGATTGCGTTTTGGGCACCCAAAAAGCCGGTGCCGTGTGGACGCCAGGCCTAAACGATAAGCAATTGTATCGGAGTCACCCGAATCCGGTGCCGTGTGGACAGGGCCATAGTCAGCTGGGATAGACTCCAGCTTGCCTGCGACCCTGTAGAACAGGATAAGCGGCTACAGATGATGGATGGATGTGTTCTGTATGTCCTGAGCAGTTTACATTTAATTGCTTATGCAGGGAGCTTAATCAGCTTTGTTTTTATCAGAAATTCAGTGTAGAATATAAAATTAAATGCTTCTAAAATGAAATGAAGACTGAAATCACTAACCACCCTTGGATAGAAAAAAAAACTGATTTACGTACAGGTTTGGTCACCTATAATGTAGCACAGTTAAAGTGTAATTGCTGGTGTCTAGCATTTTTCCAGAAACTACTTTTAGGAAAATTATGGCACCATGTTGGGTGGGGTGGGGTTTTTTTTTTTTGTTTTGTTTTTTTTTAAACCTCCCTGGTTTTAAATTGGATCTCACAAATATATCTAAACATTGTATCTATTTTGAAAGCTGTTCTTTACTAACATTGATTTTGCAGTTGTGATTGCCGTTTCACTCCACTGTCATTGTTTTTGACTTAATTTCTCTTCTCTTGGCAGTGTTTCCGTGCAGATCCCAGCCGCACATTTATGGCGTTTGTGAGTGGAGACTTCTGCCATGCTCAGCACCTCAGCATTGTGAACAAGTGAATCATCAGCCCCCTGCGGGACTACGCAACCCAGAAACCCCCCTGACAGCTATCACTGGGCCCCGTCTGTCTCTCCTGAATCCCCCTGGGATTACGCGTAGTCCTCAGCCTGAGCACAAACAAGTTCTCTCTCCCTCCCCTGCCGCTTTCTGTCTCTACAGTCAATCCAAAACACCTCTCCTGAATGGGGTAATCTAAGGTTGTCTCATTAGATGACTGAAGGATAGTTACTTTATTTTATTTTTTTATTTTTTTGTTTTACCTTTTTATCTTCATTCATCCTGTTTTATACATCCTTTTGTGCACTGTGGACGAAACCATCCTCCATTTTTTTTTTGTATTTATTTTTTATTTTTGTAGTCCAGTGCCCTCCATCTCACCCACGCTTTTTTTTTTTTAAATTTATTTTACCTTACTAGAAGTCCTTGCTGAATCTGAGCCAAAGTGTTTTTAAGGGACAGGAATCAAACATTTTTATTACTGTTTTAAAGCCGTCTTGCCAACATGAACCGCCCTGCCGCTGTTGAAATTACCTATGAGTGCATGAGATTCCTCATCACGCACAACCCTACCAACTCTACGCTCAACAAGTTCACAGAGGTAAGGGTGTGTGTGCTGATTCTCTTCCAAGTGTATGTGTGTAAGGCACAAGGAAGTAACCTGTGCTCTTTTGACTCTGCCCTCAAGGAGCTGAAGAAATTTGAGGTAAACACACTTGTGCGTGTGTGCGAGGCCACTTACGACAAGGCTCCGGTGGAGAGGGAGGGCATCCAGGTCCTGGTATGTACCATTGGTCAGGTTTCTTACTATAAGCCTCTTGCACACTCGAATTACTCTTGAACACACACACACAGAAACAAAACTCACTCACCACACACTGACTAACTCTGGCTTGCAGTCTTTCATAAAAACCCCCTCGGGCAGGGAAAATCCTGAGGAGCTGCCCCCCCCCGTGTACGAGTCTCAGTAAAACACAAGTGTAGTGTTCTGTCTTATAACTCTCAATGGTATTAGCCAGTGTGTGTTGTCTTCACAAACCACGGTCAGCATTTCTTCTTCCGGTATACAAGTCTGTACAGGAGCAGCAATAAAACAAAGCAGTGTAGTAACATACAGCTGCTATACAGTGTCTCCCTTAAAGGCGTTGCAGTGCAGATGAGCAGTGAGTAACTTAAAAAAAGCTAAAAGTAACGGATGCGTGGTCAGTAATGAGCCTCAGGACAGAGGCTTTTGTTCTTTTATCATGTCACCCGTGTGACTTGCAGTAGAGAAATACATCCCCACACACACACACACAAATTTTTCTTTTCAGTAAATTAAGTCATCGATGCTTTTTAAATCATAAACTGTGTTCAAAAATAAATCCTATAAATGTTAGATTGGTTTTCTTTATTTTTATGCTTTGTATGCTATAAGAAGTTTTGATATGTGGTGAAAGTAGAAAGGAGGTTGGGTTGGGTTTGGAGAGATGGAGGTATGCATTGGAATGAAGAGGAATGAAGGTGAGCAGTAGCAAAACAGAATACGTGCATTAGTGAGAATGGGGATGAGAGTGTAGTGAAGATGCAAGGAGTAGACGTAAAGAAAGTTGGTGAATTCAAGTACCTGGGGTCAGCTGTGCAGGAAAATGGGGGCTGCGATAGTGAGGTGAGAGAGAGTGCAGGCAGGGTGGAGCAGTTGGAGAAGGATTTCGGGAGTTGTTTGTGATCGGAAAGTCCCAGCAAAAGTGAAAGGTAAGATGTATAAGACAGTAGTGAGACCAGCTGTGATGTATGGGTTGGAGACCGTACCCTTAACGAAGAGACAGGAGGCAAAGTTGGAGGTGGCGGAGTTGAGGATGTTAAGGTTTGCGATGGGAGCGACGAGGTTGGACAGGATAAGGAACGAGCACATCAGAGGGACAGCACATGTGGAGAGCTTGGGAATGAAGCTAAGAGAGATGAGACTGAGATGGTATGGGCACATCCTGAGAAGAGATGCAGAGCATGTGGGAAGGAGAATGTTGAGGATGGAGCTGCCAGGCGCACAAAAACGAGGAAGGCCAAAGAGGAGATACATGGATGTGGTGAGAGAGGACATGAAAGTGGCAGGTGTGGTAGAGAAGGATGCGGAAGACAGGGAGCAACGGAGATGAAAGATCCGCTGTGGCGACCCCTAATCAGGAGCAACCAAAAGAAGTATGCTATCAGAAGTTTCAACAACACTGAGACGGAGGTGCCAACATTGCTAGCAAAAAAATCCAACAACCCCGATTCCAAAAAAGTTGGAACAAAGTACAAATTGTAAATAAAAACGGAATGCAATGATGTGGAAGTTTCAAAGTTCCATATTTTATTCAGAATAGAACATAGATGACACATCAAGTGTTTAAACTGAGAAAATGTATCATTTAAAGAGAAAAATTAGGTCATTTTAAATTTCATGACAACAACACATCTCAAAAAAGTTGGGACAAGGCCATGTTTACCACTGTGAGACATCCCCTTTTCTCTTTACAACAGTCTGTAAACGTCTGGGGACTGAGGAGACAAGTTGCTCAAGTTTAGGGATAGGAATGTTAACCCATTTTTGTCTAATGTAGGATTCTAGTTGCTCAACTGTCTTTGATCTTTTTTGTCGTATCTTCCGTTTTATGATGCGCCAAATGTTTTCTATGGGTGAATGATCTGGACTGCAGGCTGGCCAGTTCAGTACCCGGACCCTTCTTCTACGCAGCCATGATGCTGTAATTGATGCAGTATGTGGTTTGGCATTGTCATGTTGGAAAATGCAAGGTCTTCCCTGAAAGAGACGTCGTCTGGATGGGAGCATATGTTGCTCTAGAACCTGGATATACCTTTCAGCATTGATGGTGTCTTTCCAGATGTGTAAGCTGCCCATGCCACACGCACTAATGCAACCCCATACCATCAGAGATGCAGGCTTCTGAACTGAGCGCTGATAACAACTCGGGTCGTCCTTCTCCTCTTTAGTCCGAATGACACGGCGTCCCTGATTTCCATAAAGAACTTCAAATTTTGATTCGTCTGACCACAGAACAGTTTTCCACTTTGCCACAGTCCATTTTAAATGAGCCTTGGCCCAGAGAAGACGTCTGCGCTTCTGGATCATGTTTAGATACAGCTTCTTGTAATGTCTTAGCACTTTTATTTATTTATTTATTTATTTATTTATTTATTTCTCATTTTCTTTCTTTTGTATGTACAAATAGTTACATTTTTTTAATACATGTTCGAAATAAATAAATTCATTCAATTCATTCATTCTTCTTTGAACTATAGAGTTTTAGCTGGCAACGGCGGATGGCACGGTGAATTGTGTTCACAGATAATGTTCTCTGGAAATATTCCTGAGCCCATTTTGTGATTTCCAATACAGAAGCATGCCTGTATGTGATGCAGTGCCGTCTAAGGGCCCGAAGATCATGGGCACCCAGTATGGTTTTCCGGCCTTGACCCTTACGCACAGAGATTCTTCCAGATTCTCTGAATCTTTTGATGATATTATGCACTGTAGATGATATGTTCAAACTCTTTGCAATTTTACACTGTCGAACTCCTTTCTGATATTGCTCCACTATTTGTCGGCGCAGAATTAGGGGGATTGGTGATCCTCTTCCCATCTTTACTTCTGAGAGCCGCTGCCACTCCAAGATGCTCTTTTTATACCCAGTCATGTTAATGACCTATTGCCAATTGACCTAATGAGTTGCAATTTGGTCCTCCAGCTGTTCCTTTTTATGCCTCCGCCACCGTAAGGTGCAGGAGACATTGTTTTTGGGTTGTCTGTCTGTCCGTGCGGCCATCCCGAAGCTTTGTGAACGCGATATCTCAAAGGCTAATGAAAGGAATTTCACCAAACTTTCACCATTTGTGCGCTTTGGGACAAACATGAACTGATTTTAGATTTTGAGATCAAAAGGTCAAGGTCACTGTGAGGTCAAATGTCTGTCTGAAAACCTTGTGAACACAATGTCTTTGGGGCTGATACAAGTAATTTCACCAGGTCACGATTACTGTGAGGTCAAATGTCCATCCTCAAATCACAACTTAATAAGGCGTGTAGTCTACCAGGCGGAGGCATCCCCATCGACGCCGTTGGCATAGAATTCTATCTAGTTTGTACCTTTTAACTTATCCAGCCTCTTATTGCCCGTCCCAACTCTTTTGAGATGTGTTGCTGTCATGAAATTTCAAATGAGCCAATATTTGGCATGAAATTTCAAAATGTCTCACTTTCGACATTTGATATGTTGTCTATGTTCTATTGTGAATACAATATCAGTTTTTGATATTTGTAAATTATTGCATTCCGTTTTTATTTACAATTAGTACTTTGTCCCAACTTTTTTGGAATCGGGGTTGTACTAGGCAGAGTGAAAAGGGGGGAAACAAAACAGAATATTACCGCCAAAATTCTAGCATGTCCGTGGATGAGATATTGTCCCCCAGATGTGCGCCAGTCAACAATAAGAGAACAAGGCAATGCAGCGACCCCCCCCCCTTTTTTTTTTTTTTAAACAAAGAGACGACAGTCCCTCCCACTTGGCTCTATTGGCTCACAAGGCTGAGATTTGTGAATTCACAAGTCAAAGTCAAACTCGGGCGAAGTGAAAGTAACCGCTACCAGAAGTAAATTTGCGTCTTTCGCATCCCACGTCCTTTCCGCTACATTAAGTAAGCTTTTCTGCAGTGGGAAATGCTGCTTTATCTTCATTCTGGTAGACTTTGTAACTGGTTTACAAGAGACACAAATCTAAAACTGTCAATATCTGAAGATTTTTGAACACCATTTCCATCAAAGCTAAAAGGCCACTGGTGTACATGCCTTAAAGCTTCCTCATGTGGTTGCGACGAGTGAATTTTCAGGCTGCGTGAACCTCCATCCGGATTAGTTTTGTGTTTTGAATCAGCACCCATCATAATCTGTGTCTGCACACCAACCGCAATCATACAGCATGAAGAATCTAAAATAGTGCAAATAATGTAGAGCTATACTATGCAGAATGTGAAATTGTTGATTTTGTAAATATCATAAACTTGGCTAGTTTCTGTAATTAAAAAAAAAAATGCAAGTCTTGCTTGGATGTGATTTATTCATATAGCTAGATAGCTGCTCTGAGAGAGGAACAGAGAGAAGAGTGGAGTAGGGCAAAGATGGTTAAGCCTTATTCCTCTTTTCCCCTGGCTTGGGGTGGGGCCTTTATACTGGGATGTACTAAGAACCATGATGATTTGAGGTTGATGAGGTTGTACAATTATCCTGTCATGAATGTTTTATACTATCCCAGCACAGATTTTAAACATCTGCTCTCATGAACTGTTTTATTCCTTATTTTGTTCACTGCCAGATTGTAAATTGCTGTCTACTATCATGGTGTCACATGCAGTCTGTATTTTGTGCCTGTTTTGAATGGATGTCATGAATAAATATTTAGACAGCTGTGGAAGTTATAAAAGTCAAAATCTCTCTGTCTTGGCTATATGGTTGACAGAGGTTTATAGATTAAGACAGGAGCCAGCAAGTTTTTTTTTTTTTAAGCTGGAAATTTCCAACCCTTTCTTGTTCTAATCCTGTAAGCTCAGCAAACTCCTGATTTTTGTTCTGGAAATGTTATATGGTCATGACCCAGCTAAACTAATTTAGGAGTTCAAATTAAATGAATGTGCTGGAAATGAATAAAAGCGATGAAGTGTGGAAGGAAAGAAAAGGGCACAGGGACAGTTATTGAACTCCTTTTTAGCAGGGAGTGCAAACATTCTACACTCTTGATGGATATCAGTCTCATCACGTATGTATTTGTACAAAATGATAAAAACAAGCATATTTATTTCTACCATAATACAATGCCAGAGAGTGTTTCACAGCATGTGTGAGTGAGTGAGTATGCAGGGGCGAGAGAGCCTGTTTCAGCTGGTAGTGAGCAGAAACTTCAGTCTAGCGGGAACATAGTAGGGCAGCCAGTCTGTCCATTCCCTTTTCTTTCTTCTCTCGCTCATTGTTGCAATAATTGATTTCTCTGCTAGGCCATGTTTCGACAGTGAATTTGTCAGAAAACCCAACTACTCCCTCCAGATGGCATTCAGCTTGTGCGTCATTTCAGTGAACTCGATGCATCCTACCTCAGAGCGCTTACCCGGTCTTTATTTATTTATTTTCCCGTTCCATTTCCCACTCATTATCTGTCAGTGTCCCTTCCTTGTCCCATTCTTGCCATTCCTCCTTATTGATCTCAACTTCCCAGCCTGATTATCTTTAAATCTCTAGACTGCCTGCTCCCTGTTTTTGGCCCAAATCATCTCTCCTGCATTCTCTTCTTTGTTACTCTGGCTGGGAGGAGATTGGCAGAGCTCTGTGGTCCAGAATGGTTTACAAGAAATCCATTCTCTCTCTTTTTAGCTTGGAGCTGATCCTTGTGCCCTTCTCGATCGCTCTTCAGATTACAGCTCATACTTCCCATTGAACACATTCACACCTCAGCTGTATTCCGTGGTGTTTTCAGAAAGGGTATGCACTGTGAAATTGACATGACTTCATACTTGGATGGGTTCTCCCCCCCCCCCCCCCCCCCCCCCCCCCATGCAGGACTGGCCCTTCGATGATGGAGCTCCACCTCCTACCCAAATTGTTGATGATTGGCTAAATTTGGTGAAGACCAAGTTCCGCAATGAGCCAAGATGCTGCATTGCCGTGCACTGTGTGGCAGGATTGGGCCGGTGAGTAAAACCTTTAGGAGCAAAGGAAAAAGGTGTTTTTTTTTTTGTTTGTTTGTTTGTTTTTTTTCTTCTTCCCCCATTTCTCTATTAATGGCTTATTCTGAAGCTCCCTTTGTAAAACTAATTTTCTTCATGATATTTTCATCTAATCCGGTTTTCCCATAAATGACGCATACAGGTTTTCACACATTTTATATATCCATGATACATATAACTGCAGAAACTGTATTAATTATCTCGTAATATATCAAGTGTTGTCTATGCTCGGGGTTTTTATACACACCACACACACTTTGTAAAAAAAATTTTGTTTCTTTCCTGTTGTATGAATGAAGGGGTTGTACACACTGCATGTATTTTAAGCCCTGCACAGTTCCAGCCAGTGGTGGGGATATTTTATTTATTTATTTTCGTGTCTCTCTCTCTCTCCACCACCACTTTTGGGATTGTTTAAATATGTGCAGTGAGAAAACAACCTAAACCAAATAATAAACAAATATAAATTTTGCTCTGATTTTGGACTCTGGAACCAAACTAATGTGTGAAAGCACCCTGTCATAGTTCAGCATCACAACATTTGACCAGGCATGACATTTATTTTCTTATTTAAAAGGATAGTTTGGGATTTTTGACATGAATCTGTATGGCATCCCCATCAATAGTGTCATGCAAACACACTGACTTACCCCTGACAGCATCCTGTGAGTCCAGTTCTTGTCCAGTTTTGGTCCAGATGAAAGTAGTCCGGCAAGTTTGTTGGGGTCACGAAAGTAAAACGTTTTTCGTCTCAAAACAGTATGTGTTCAAAAGAGTGATATATTTGCATCACAAAACCGTTGTCAAATAAAAAGTCAGACCTCGAAATCGCTTGGCACTATTTTCTCTCCCTTCTTATCACTGCGCGCTGCCGCCAGGTGACAGCCACGGCTGTTTCATTCATTGTTTACTAGTGATGGGAATTTCGGCTCTTTTTCGGGAGCTGGCTCTTTTGGCTCTTCTTACTATAAGGAGCCGGCTCTTTCGGCTCCTGAGATTTTATTTTTGATTTAAAGGAATACGCCACC
Organism: Neoarius graeffei; assembly: GCF_027579695.1. Taxonomy (NCBI): domain Eukaryota; kingdom Metazoa; phylum Chordata; class Actinopteri; order Siluriformes; family Ariidae; genus Neoarius; species Neoarius graeffei. Next base: position 32,616,416 of record NC_083584.1, on the reverse strand, counting down.
CCCAGGTGAAATTGAGTCAGTCCCTGCAGTCCCTAGAGTTGGATGAGTGAGCCAAAGCGTTTTGTAGCCGACCCAGCCATTGTCCTGATCCATAAACGTCCCGGTTAGCTTAGCGTAGTCGCTGTAATCCGGCGTGTCCAGCTAGCATTGTCGTTACAAAAGTGAATTAAATAACTCAAGATTTTTTATAATTATTTCTCATGACTTGTACATTCACATCGAGTACACATCAATGCAAATTAACACGAAGGGATTTACTAGACCAATTTATATCTGGAACTATTTTCAGCCACAGCACAGGCAAAGCACTGCTGCAGGCGCAAAGACACCGCGCAGCGCCTGAAAACGGGTGCGCAGCGCCTGAAAACCCGTTTTCAGGCGCTGTGCGGTGTCTTTGTGCCTTCCTTTTCCTACCTATTCCTTTAATTACTGCAATTAACTAGTTAATTCTGATTCTATTTCTCCTCTCAGTTATAATCTGTCCTGCTTTTGAAAAGATCCTCTCTGGGGGGACAGATGCTGCCACTATACACATCCTCCGTGCCATCACGTGTGTAAGCCGTGGATAGAGTGCAGCCTTGGTCTCCCACCAGCTTAGCGGGTCTGCGTTTCGCTGTCACCTGGCGGCAGCGCGCAGTGATACCGAGGGAGAGAAAATAGTGCCAAGCGATTTCGAGGTCTGACTTTTTATTTGACAACGGTTTTGTGATGCAAATATATCACTCTTTTGAACACACACTGTTTTGAGACGAAAAACGTTTTACTTTCGTGACCCCAACAAACTTGCCGGACTACTTTCGTCTGGACCAAAACTGGACAAGAACTGGACTCTCAGGATGCTGTCAGGGGTAAGTCAGTGTGTTTGCACGACACTATTGATGGGGATGCCATACAGATTCATGTCAAAAATCCCGAACTATCCCTTTAAGAGCCCAGCGCAGGTGTTCACTCAGCATTTCTTTCTAAGACTTCAAGTGTCCACTTTCAATGAGAATGTAGGTCACTATTATTGAACCCTTGTTGACTTTGGTCAGCTGTTAATGTGGTGAGAACTGGTGGTGTGTGCAGGATTTTTATTTCTCTCCCCTTCAATCCCACTAAATCTGGCTCTTCAGGGAATTTTCATCAAGCATTTATACTTGTGTAGAGAACTTAGTTGGTCCTGTTTCTCAAAATGGAAACTAAATAGTAATCTAAACTAAAGCAACCATGACCGGAGGAATATGAATGAATGTAAACGCTTGCCTGAGCAGTCCACCGTGTTCAGTGTGTTCTTTGTTCCATGAGCTTTATATCTGTCTGCTCTCAAGAAAACTTAAACACGCCTTCTCCTACAACTGTTTGTTGCATCCCATGGGATCTCAGCCTTGATGTACACCTTTAGTAACCACCAAATACTATCACTCCACTTTTGCTTTCAGATAAGTGAATGTATGTGTAATTTTTATATATATAGACCTTTTAATATTCTTTGAAGAGGTTCTCAATGGTGCGGTCCGTTAAGCATAGCCAGGTGGTCCAGGATTTTTTGTTACAGTGGTGGAAATCACAACCCATATTATCAATAGGTTACGGGTGCATTATACTTACTGGTCCAAGCATCAAAATTAGCTCAGAGTTAATGTGTTCTATCGGTGGACTGATCCAAAAATATTTACAAATGTAAATAATGTTAATGAAATGAATCCATATTCAAGGGTCTGTGGTATTTATTTTATGGTTAAAGGGGTGCCTCGTGACACATTTTGAGAACCACTGACTTACTGTATATACCAGGGTACATTCCTTTCCAAAAAAAAAAAGTACTGTAGTTAGCATTAGTTTTTACTGACATTTGTAAGTTATTGTATATTTATTAGAACAATGATAGAGCAGTTAAGTGTTAATATAAACCCAATTCACATAATACTATTCATAAATAAAAAGGAATAATGGGAGAGAATAAATGTGTTCAAGTGATGAGTTCAAATAAAAAAAAAAATAGGGATAATGATGATAATAGGGATAATAATAAACAATGAAATAATTTGAAATAAATGTTTCTTTAATTTTTGCTTGATTTTCTTTTCCTATAGAGCACCTGTACTTGTGGCCTTGGCCTTGATCGAGAGTGGGATGAAGTATGAGGATGCAGTGCAGTTTATCCGGCAGTACGTAACTCTCATGTACAAACAAGACCTTTTTAAGTGGTGCTACTTAGCTCTTGGCTTCACCACTCACCCATCACCTGCTCTGTTTTCAGGAAGAGACGTGGAGCCTTCAACTCCAAACAGCTTCTTTACCTCGAGAAATACAGACCTAAGATGCGCCTGCGGTTCAAGGATCCCAATGGTCCCAACTGCTGCATCCAGTAAAGTGCCAGTTGTACACAACTAATGGGAAATTCACTTAGTGCAAGCTGTGGGTAATTAATGTGATGGTTAATATTCTGAGTCATGACTAATCGAATTACCGAGATGTAACAAATTAAACCTGATCTGTGGATTCACCAGCTGTATGAATGAGAGAGGTCAAAGCACACAGATGTGGCTGCCTCCTGGTTACCAGTGCACCAGTCATGGCTATAACTCACAGCAATTCCCCATGACTTCCCAATGTCCGATCATGGGATAACTTTTTATTCTCCATTATTCTAAAGTGAATTATTTTAACCATTATGAAAAGGTCTGTATTTGTGTAATGCTGTTGGTTGTGATTAAATTGAACGTAACTGTTATAATTGGACAAGAGGATATACACTTTTTTTTTTTTTTTAAATTAAAAATAAATCAGACTAACTTTGTTTTATTAAAACGTTTTTAGTTGCTGAAAAGGACCAAATGAGCTCTTTTCTCCACTTCCTGAAGTCACTTTTAATTTAGGGTCAGAATGGGTTTTAAATGTCAACTGTATTTATTCACTATAATTATCGAGTCTTGTCAGGAGTATGGTTGGGGCCAGAACACTTTCCCCTTTTATGGAGCCATGTTCTTTCATTTTAGTTTTCTGAATCTCTGGGGAGTGCAATATTCAGTCCAGTTTAGAAAAGCAATCATTCTTTAGGACTATTCTACATGTGCGCGTACACAGACAGAGGAGAATGGCTTGATTTAGGTACTTTTCAATTGCCATGTCTGCTTACTCTTTCGTAGTGGGTCAGTTAATGGCTTTTGCTCTAGGCCAGACTGTCCGTACACTTTTGCTGTGACCCTCTTCAGCCCATAGGCACACTCAAGGAAATGATGGATGGGAAACTTGATTTATTATTATTTTTTTAATCTTTGCCCACATTTTGAAAATATCCCCATCTTGTTTTTAAAATGAATAAACAATTGATATGAACTCTCCTTTGTCTTTTGTTTTGTTTGTGTAAGTAAATTTCTGGCCTGTTTTAAGACCCTAGCATGCAAATAATGGTAAAGGTGTCCTAGATCATACCTCTGGTACAATAGATGATACATCTGTAAGCATGAGGAAGAAAAAAGGAATACTTTAATTTTAAGGGGAGTGTCTGCACACTGACCTGTATATTTTTCTGGTGCCTTGTTTCTCAGTGCTCCTAGTAAGCAGTGGTAGAAGTGGGTTCGATATTATCCATTTGTGCTGGCTGTAGTACGTGTCTGTAGTGCCTTCTACTGGGTTTAAAAAGAAAATACAATGTCGAGACCATATCGTCCCCCACCAACCACCAAGCGTGTTCATATTTAAAAAGAACTGTGACTAAGGAAGGAAAAGGTTTATTTACAGTGTCAGGAATGATGTCCTGTTTCATGAAAGAATGAATCAAATGCTCATTGATGCTGTTTTTGCAGTAAATGCTTAAATAAAATCTCATTGAAAAAAATATCTTTTTAAAACTTGGATCTGAAATGATATGCATGGAAACAATGATTGAAATACTCATGTTAAAGATATATTTGTCAAACTGTCAGGTGAGACTGTATTAATGATGGGGTTTGTAGCTAGAGGACTTGCAGTGATCTTTGTGTACTGTCCTTTTGGTTATGCTCAGGATTGACATGGTTAAAAACTCCCTACAAGGAAATGCATCTGATATGTGTAAAATATGACTGTGGATCATTTGTTTTGAAGCTGATAATGAGGCTACAGGTTCAGGAGTGGATAAAGTGAAATAGATTCTGCAAAATTAAAATAAAAAAAAAAAGACTGCCACATACTGACACCAAACACGATGCAGGGAGATAGTGTGTTGCAGTGGCGTTTTTCTTCTGTATATAACCCCTACTCAAACTTTGTTGAAGAATGAAAAATGCACCAACCTGAGGGTATAAAAGTTTTTGTAATGTTCTTTAACTGAGCTCAGACGAGAGGAGGGGGTGAGGGACCGAGATCCTTTAAACAAGTGACTCTTGTCAGACACAACAGTGCTGTTATTCTGTACATGGGGGACTTCAAGTATGAATCATAAAGGTGCCAGTATCACAGAACCTTAAAAAAAAAAAAACTGATCAATAATATGGTTTTAAGCTCAAAATGGTGATGATCCCCACCATCAAAAATTTAACACCATGACAGTGTGTTACTAGAAAAATAATCAGTGATGAAGGGTTTTTTTCCCCCAATAATAATGCCAAAAATTACCTTTTTTTTTCAATTGTTAATGAATGGCATACTTTTAGCTGTGTATAGTGGAGTTCCTCGCATGCAGAGTGGAGCCCCAGACTTAGAGAAATGCATAGACCTGATTTTTGATGGCTTGACTGGACGACATCCGTACGAACAACCTATATGTACCACTACAGGGAACCGGTTCATAAGTGCAAGGTAACATATAAACACTTGACCACTGGACAACGGAATTTGTATCTTTATTTACATAATATAGATGGGGGGGTTTCTGTCATGGTCCTGGGGGCCTCACCCCACCAGGACAAGGAACTGTGTAACCTTGTCAAGGTGTGGCAGCTTGTTCCCACCTGGTGTCTGCCCGGGTCTGGGGCATGGGAGACCTGTAACCTTCTGGGGGCCTACGACATGAAGTTACTAATTAGCAGTTCTGACACTTTTGGCCATGAAGCATATACATCATACGCGACAAGCCGGTCCCCAAGCCCGGATAAACAAAGAAGGTTGCCATGACAGGCCCTGCAAGCTGGTGGCGTAAAAAGCTTGCTGCATATGCAACGCATGATCAGCCATTTGACCGACAGAAATGGAGATACTTGAGTAAGAGGCTGATCAACTGACAAGCACTCAAGTGCTTACCTTGAGAAGGGTAAAGAAAGAAGATGGGTTTTTATCCAGTGCTTATTTTTTATTTGCTTTTTAAAAACTAACATGGGATTATTTACTAACACATTTTACAGAAAATATTCACAACAGTTGATATGAAACAAAAGTTTTAATCTACTAGATTGTTGGACAGTTGACAGTTTCTCTCATGTAAGAGCGGTAGATGTATGGAAGTGTAGGAAGAGTTTTATTGAAAAAACAATAGCAAACAGATCCAAAATGGAGACAAAGGCAGAGTCGAAAAACAGGCAGGATATTAGAGGTAAAACAATACTCAAAGTCCAAAAACATAAGGTCAAAACCAGAAAAGCGATACAAAACACAAGGCTTTCATAAAGTCTGTGTGTGACTGAGAGTCCTTCTATGTATGTGCTGTGACTGGGTTCAAATCAGGAACAGGTGCATGGTAATTAGTCCTAATGGCGTGTGCACGCTTTGCAATCTGTGGCTGCGAGCTTCAACGTGTGAAAGATGTAACCAGAAAAAATGTTTGATATCAAGTTTGATATTCAATCATAACTACAGTTGTGGTCAGAAGTTTACATACAGTGACATGAATGTCATCTTGGATATGAATGTCATGGCAATATTTGGGCTTTCAGTAATTTCTTTGAACTGTTCTTTTTCTGTGGTAGAATGATTGTACAGCATGCATCTTCAAAAAAAAAAACAATTTGGTGCACAAGTTTTCATTTTATTTGGGTTTTCTGAAATCAACACAGGGTCAAAATGATACAGAGTCAAATATTTACATACGCTCACTTAGATTATTAATTCAGAGGTGCTGAAACTTCCAAAATGTCTTTTATCTTGCCAAGGCCAAAGTCTCTTAACTTCCTGTTAGTGATCATGATTGATTACAGCTGGTAGCTTCTCTGTGCCTTCATAAAAAGGGTTTGTTTACAGCACTCATTCGATTGACCAACACACAATACGATGGGAAAGTCCAAGGAGCTCAGTGCAGATCTGAGAATGAGGATCATAGATGTATACAACTCCTGAATGTCTCTTGAAGCAATTTCTAAACAACTGCAAATTCCAAGATCAGTTCAATTGTCTTCAAGTTATTGTGAGGTGCAGTCACTTTGCCAAGCCACTTTGCTTCAAGAAAAGCCAAACTGTCAACCAAGGAAATTGGTTTGGATGGTCAGGAACAACCTGAGAACCACCATGGCACAGCCCTGCCATGAACTGGAAGCTGATGGATCACTGTCTACAGTTCAGTGAGTTTTACATCACTATGGACTAAGAGGCTGCTATCCAAGAAATAACCCCTGCTCCAAAATTGACACCTTCAAGCTTAACTAAAGTTTGAAGCTGACCACATGGACAAAGAAAAAGCCTTCTGGAGGAAAGCTGTATGGTCAGATGAGACAAAGATTGAGTTGTTTGGCCACAATGACCATCATGTACAGAGGGACACTGTACCAACTGGTGGTGGTGGTGGTAGGATCATCATGCTCTGGGGCTGTTTTGCTGCCAGTGGAACTGGTTCATTGCACAAAGTGGATGGAATAATGAAGAAGGAGGACTACCTCAGAATTCTTCAGCATAAACCATCAGAAACTTGAACACGACTTGGGAGTTACAACAGGACAATGAACCCAAACACACATCAGAGCTGGTTGTGGAGGATAAAGCAGGCTAACATTAAGCTTAAAACAAGTCCTGACTTCAACCCTATTAAAAATATATGGACCGTGCTTATAAGGCAAGTCCATGCCAAGAAAAAAAATTTAATTGAACTCTACCAATTCTACCCTGAAGAGTCGTGAAATATCCAACCAGAATTCTGCCAGAAGCTTGTTCACAGTAAACAAAAATGTTTGGTCAAGGTGAATCTTGCAAAGAGACATTTTACTCAAATATTAGGTGTGCTGTATGTATATTTTTGACCATGGATGTATAATTTTGACCCTGTGTTGATTTTCAGAAAACCCAAAGAAAATTAATACTTGTGCACCAAATTCTAGTGTTTTTTTATTAAAGATGTATGCTGTACATTCTGCCACAGAAAAAGAACAGTTCCAAGAAATTACTGAAAGCCCAAATATTGCCATGACATTCATATCCAAGATGACATTCATGTCACTGTATGTAAACTTCTGACCACAACTGTATATAGTATTGATGTAAAGTAAAAGTGCTGCTTCACTGCTGCCCACCAGGCACCCAGCAGAGTCACACCATAATAAATGTCGTGGTGTTGTTTCTGGCGCATGGCATGCAGTGTCAAAGAAAGGAATAAATATGTATTCGTAACTGCAATGTGCATCTCATTATTGGTGTCACTGTCACAAGACAATACAGAAATTTATTGATGTGAAATACACTACACAATCAAATGGTTCATATGCTATAATATAATTATTCTATTCAGGTTGATTTTGTGCCGTTGCAAATATTTTGCTTGTACACTCATCAGGAGCTCCACTTTTAGGCAATGCCTGAATGTCTATATTAGTTGCGTTTAATGAATGTTGTGGAACATCTGTGAGATAACTTTAGTTTCTGTTATCACTTACATGATGGCAGGTAGAAACAAAGCAAAGTCCTCTATTCTGAAGACTGTCCCATGGAGGAAAACCTACCATCAATTACAAAGAGCTGACGCTGGGGGCGCCTTCCATAAATCTTAAATGAACATTTCCTTACAGAGAGCAGCCACATATCAATGATTCCGTGTTTCTTATATAACAACAAATATTTTAAATATGTTTATAATTAGTTTATGATTATATGGAGCATGCCATGTAAATATAATGTATACTGGATCTATACAGGACTGGACAAAAGTCTGAGTCATATGGAAAGAAATGCTGTTGAACAATATTTAAATTAAATGATTCTACATTTTGGGCGGCACAGTGGTGTAGTGGTTAGCACTGTCGCCTCACAGCAAGAAGGTCCTGGGTTCGAGCCCAGCAGCTGGCGAGGGCCTTTCTGTGTGGAATTTGCATGTTCTCCCCGTGTCTGCATGTGTTTCCTCCAGGTGCTCTGGTTTCCCCCAAAGTCCAAAGACATGCAGGTTCAGCTAATTGGTGGCTCTAAATTGACCGTAGGTGTGAATGGTTGTTTGTTTCTGTGTCAGTCCTGCGATAACCTGGCGACTTGTCCAGGGTGTACCCTGCCTCTCGCCCATAGTCAGCTGGGATAGGCTCCAGCTTACCTGTGACCCTGTAGAACAGGATAAGCGACTACAGATAATGGATGGATGGATGGATGGATGGATGGATGGATGGATATAAAGAGCATATAAAAAGAGGGACCGGAGAGTGTGTTCCAACTATAGGGGAATCACACATCTCAGCCTCCCCGGGTAAGCCTGTGCTGGGGTGCTGGAGTAGGAGAGTCCAGTCGATAGTTGAACCTCAGATTCAGGAGGAACACTGGACCAGCTCTTTACCCTTGCAAGGGTACTGGAGGGTAGCATTTGCCCAACCGGTCTACATGTGTTTGTGGACATGGAGAAGGCTTATGACCATGTCCCTCATGATGACCTGTGGGGGGTGCTTCGGGAGTATAGGGTTTGGGGCCCACTGCTGTGGGCCATTTGGACCCTGTATGACCGGAGCAGGAATTTGGTTTGCATTGCCAGCAACAAGTCGGACTCGTTCCCGGTGCATGTGGGACTCCGCCATGACTGCCCTTTGTCACCAATTCTGTTCATAACTTTTAGGGACAGAATTTCTAGGCTCAGCCAAGGGGTGGAGGGTGTCCAGTTTGGTGGCATCAGGATCGCGTCTCTGCTTTTTGCGGATGATGTGGTCCTGTTGGCTTCATCAATCTGTGACTGGGAGGAAACCCTGGGGCAGACCCAGGGCACACTGGAGAGATTACATCTCTCGGCTGGCCTGGGAATGCCTCGGTATTCCCCTGGAAGAGCCGGTGGAGGTGGCTGGGGAGAGGGAAGTCTGGGCTGCTCTGCTTAGGCTGCTACCCCCACAACCCAGATAAGTGGCAGAAGGAAGATAGATAGATAGATAGATAGATAGATAGATAGATAGATAGATAGATAGATAGATAGATAGATAGATAGATAGATAGATCCATCCATCCATCCATCCATCCTTACTTACGCACGCACGGTGAACTAAACTACTTTCAGAATGACTCATCTCATCTCATTATCTCTAGCCGCTTTATCCTTCTACAGGGTCGCAGGCAAGCTGGAGCCTATCCCAGCTGACTACGGGCGAAAGGCGGGGTACACCCTGGACAAGTCGCCAGGTCATCACAGGGCTGACACATAGACACAGACAACCATTCACACTCACATTCACACCTACGGTCAATTTAGAGTCACCAGTTAGCCTAACCTGCATGTCTTTGGACTGTAGGGGAAACCGGAGCACCCGGAGGAAACCCACGCGGACACGGGGAGAACATGCAAACTCCACACAGAAAGGCCCTCGCCAGCGACGGGGCTCGAACCCAGACTTTCTTGCTGTGAGGTGACAGCGCTAACCACTACACCACCGTGCCGCCCTTTCAGAATGACTGTTACAGAAAATTAATCAACACTTTCTGACCAACCAGATTCAAGATCTCAACAATGCTGTGAGTGAGAACTTGGTATCTTTCTATCTGCTGTCTCCAAAATAACATGTATGTCTTTTGTAAAGCTTGTTGTCCGTGTTAAGGCTGATCTGTCTTCTCCTGCCTTTATCAGAAATATTGGCACCCTCATAGGGGGTAGAACAGAAACTGCTGCATAACATAATTACACACCATGATTCACATTTTCCACTTAATGACCTGGAGATATGACACTAAAAATATAACATAGGGATAGTAAAAATGCTATAATAATAATAATAATAGGACAGGGGCGGCACGGTGGTGTAGTGGTTAGCGCTGTCGCATCACAGCAAGAAGGTCCGGGTTCGAGCCCCGTGGCCGGCGAGGGCCTTTCTGTGCGGAGTTTGCATGTTCTCCCTGTGTCCGCGTGGGTTTCGTCCGGGTGCTCCGGTTTCCCCCACAGTCCAAAGACATGCAGGTTAGGTTAACTGGTGACTCTAAATTGACCGTAGGTGTGAATGTGAGTGTGAATGGTTGTCTGTGTCTGTGTGTCAGCCCTGTGATGACCTGGCGACTTGTCCAGGGTGTACCCCGCCTTTCGCCCGTAGTCAGCTGGGATAGGCTCCAGCTTTCCTGCGACCCTGTAGAACAGGATAAAGCGGCTACAGATAACGAGATGAGATGAGATGAGATAATAGGACAGCACGGTGGTTAGCACTGTCGCCTCACAGCAAGGTCTTGGGTTCGAGCCCAGTGGCCAGCAAGGGCCTTTCTGTGTGGAGTTTGCATGTTCTCCCCGTGTCTGCATGGGTTTCCTCCGGGTGCTCCAGTTTCCCCCACAGTCCAAAGACATGCAGGTTAGGCTAATTGGTAGCTCTAAATTGACCGTAGGTGTGAGTGTGAATGGTTGTTTGTCTCCCTGGCCAGGGTGTACCCCGCCTCTCGCCCGTAGTCAGCTGGGATAGGCTCCAGCTTGCCTGCGACCCTGTAGGACAGGATAAGCGGCTACAGATAATGGATGGATGGATAGATGGATAATAATAGTCTCATCTCATCTCATTATCTGTAGCCGCTTTATCCTTCTACAGGGTCGCAGGCAAGCTGGAGCCTATCCCAGCTGACTACGGGCGAAAGGCGGGGTACACCCTGGACAAGTCGCCAGGTCATCACAGGGCTGACACATAGACACAGACAACCATTCACACTCACATTCACACCTACGCTCAATTTAGAGCCACCAGTTAGCCTAACCTGCATGTCTTTGGACTGTGGGGGAAACCGGAGCACCCGGAGGAAACCCACGCGGACACGGGGAGAACATGCAAACTCCACACAGAAAGGCCCTCGCCAGCGACGGGGCTCGAACCCAGACTTTCTTGCTGTGAGGTGACAGCGCTAACCACTACACCACCGTGCCGCCCTTTCAGAATGACTGTTACAGAAAATTAATCAACACTTTCTGACCAACCAGATTCAAGATCTCAACAATGCTGTGAGTGAGAACTTGGTATCTTTCTATCTGCTGTCTCCAAAATAACATGTATGTCTTTTGTAAAGCTTGTTGTCCGTGTTAAGGCTGATCTGTCTTCTCCTGCCTTTATCAGAAATATTGGCACCCTCATAGGGGGTAGAACAGAAACTGCTGCATAACATAATTACACACCATGATTCACATTTTCCACTTAATGACCTGGAGATATGACACTAAAAATATAACATAGGGATAGTAAAAATGCTATAATAATAATAATAATAGGACAGGGGCGGCACGGTGGTGTAGTGGTTAGCGCTGTCGCATCACAGCAAGAAGGTCCGGGTTCGAGCCCCGTGGCCGGCGAGGGCCTTTCTGTGCGGAGTTTGCATGTTCTCCCTGTGTCCGCGTGGGTTTCGTCCGGGTGCTCCGGTTTCCCCCACAGTCCAAAGACATGCAGGTTAGGTTAACTGGTGACTCTAAATTGACCGTAGGTGTGAATGTGAGTGTGAATGGTTGTCTGTGTCTGTGTGTCAGCCCTGTGATGACCTGGCGACTTGTCCAGGGTGTACCCCGCCTTTCGCCCGTAGTCAGCTGGGATAGGCTCCAGCTTTCCTGCGACCCTGTAGAACAGGATAAAGCGGCTACAGATAACGAGATGAGATGAGATGAGATAATAGGACAGCACGGTGGTTAGCACTGTCGCCTCACAGCAAGGTCTTGGGTTCGAGCCCAGTGGCCAGCAAGGGCCTTTCTGTGTGGAGTTTGCATGTTCTCCCCGTGTCTGCATGGGTTTCCTCCGGGTGCTCCAGTTTCCCCCACAGTCCAAAGACATGCAGGTTAGGCTAATTGGTAGCTCTAAATTGACCGTAGGTGTGAGTGTGAATGGTTGTTTGTCTCCCTGGCCAGGGTGTACCCCGCCTCTCGCCCGTAGTCAGCTGGGATAGGCTCCAGCTTGCCTGCGACCCTGTAGGACAGGATAAGCGGCTACAGATAATGGATGGATGGATAGATGGATAATAATAGTCTCATCTCATCTCATTATCTGTAGCCGCTTTATCCTTCTACAGGGTCGCAGGCAAGCTGGAGCCTATCCCAGCTGACTACGGGCGAAAGGCGGGGTACACCCTGGACAAGTCGCCAGGTCATCACAGGGCTGACACATAGACACAGACAACCATTCACACTCACATTCACACCTACGCTCAATTTAGAGCCACCAGTTAGCCTAACCTGCATGTCTTTGGACTGTGGGGGAAACCGGAGCACCCGGAGGAAACCCACGCGGACACGGGGAGAACATGCAAACTCCACACAGAAAGGCCCTCGCCAGCGACGGGGCTCGAACCCAGACTTTCTTGCTGTGAGGTGACAGCGCTAACCACTACACCACCGTGCCGCCCTTTCAGAATGACTGTTACAGAAAATTAATCAACACTTTCTGACCAACCAGATTCAAGATCTCAACAATGCTGTGAGTGAGAACTTGGTATCTTTCTATCTGCTGTCTCCAAAATAACATGTATGTCTTTTGTAAAGCTTGTTGTCCGTGTTAAGGCTGATCTGTCTTCTCCTGCCTTTATCAGAAATATTGGCACCCTCATAGGGGGTAGAACAGAAACTGCTGCATAACATAATTACACACCATGATTCACATTTTCCACTTAATGACCTGGAGATATGACACTAAAAATATAACATAGGGATAGTAAAAATGCTATAATAATAATAATAATAGGACAGGGGCGGCACGGTGGTGTAGTGGTTAGCGCTGTCGCATCACAGCAAGAAGGTCCGGGTTCGAGCCCCGTGGCCGGCGAGGGCCTTTCTGTGCGGAGTTTGCATGTTCTCCCTGTGTCCGCGTGGGTTTCGTCCGGGTGCTCCGGTTTCCCCCACAGTCCAAAGACATGCAGGTTAGGTTAACTGGTGACTCTAAATTGACCGTAGGTGTGAATGTGAGTGTGAATGGTTGTCTGTGTCTGTGTGTCAGCCCTGTGATGACCTGGCGACTTGTCCAGGGTGTACCCCGCCTTTCGCCCGTAGTCAGCTGGGATAGGCTCCAGCTTTCCTGCGACCCTGTAGAACAGGATAAAGCGGCTACAGATAACGAGATGAGATGAGATGAGATAATAGGACAGCACGGTGGTTAGCACTGTCGCCTCACAGCAAGGTCTTGGGTTCGAGCCCAGTGGCCAGCAAGGGCCTTTCTGTGTGGAGTTTGCATGTTCTCCCCGTGTCTGCATGGGTTTCCTCCGGGTGCTCCAGTTTCCCCCACAGTCCAAAGACATGCAGGTTAGGCTAATTGGTAGCTCTAAATTGACCGTAGGTGTGAGTGTGAATGGTTGTTTGTCTCCCTGGCCAGGGTGTACCCCGCCTCTCGCCCGTAGTCAGCTGGGATAGGCTCCAGCTTGCCTGCGACCCTGTAGGACAGGATAAGCGGCTACAGATAATGGATGGATGGATAGATGGATAATAATAGTCTCATCTCATCTCATTATCTGTAGCCGCTTTATCCTTCTACAGGGTCGCAGGCAAGCTGGAGCCTATCCCAGCTGACTACGGGCGAAAGGCGGGGTACACCCTGGACAAGTCGCCAGGTCATCACAGGGCTGACACATAGACACAGACAACCATTCACACTCACATTCACACCTACGCTCAATTTAGAGCCACCAGTTAGCCTAACCTGCATGTCTTTGGACTGTGGGGGAAACCGGAGCACCCGGAGGAAACCCACGCGGACACGGGGAGAACATGCAAACTCCGCACAGAAAGGCCCTCGCCAGCGACGGGGCTCGAACCCAGACTTTCTTGCTGTGAGGTGACAGCGCTAACCACTACACCACCGTGCCGCCCTTTCAGAATGACTGTTACAGAAAATTAATCAACACTTTCTGACCAACCAGATTCAAGATCTCAACAATGCTGTGAGTGAGAACTTGGTATCTTTCTATCTGCTGTCTCCAAAATAACATGTATGTCTTTTGTAAAGCTTGTTGTCCGTGTTAAGGCTGATCTGTCTTCTCCTGCCTTTATCAGAAATATTGGCACCCTCATAGGGGGTAGAACAGAAACTGCTGCATAACATAATTACACACCATGATTCACATTTTCCACTTAATGACCTGGAGATATGACACTAAAAATATAACATAGGGATAGTAAAAATGCTATAATAATAATAATAATAGGACAGGGGCGGCACGGTGGTGTAGTGGTTAGCGCTGTCGCATCACAGCAAGAAGGTCCGGGTTCGAGCCCCGTGGCCGGCGAGGGCCTTTCTGTGCGGAGTTTGCATGTTCTCCCTGTGTCCGCGTGGGTTTCGTCCGGGTGCTCCGGTTTCCCCCACAGTCCAAAGACATGCAGGTTAGGTTAACTGGTGACTCTAAATTGACCGTAGGTGTGAATGTGAGTGTGAATGGTTGTCTGTGTCTGTGTGTCAGCCCTGTGATGACCTGGCGACTTGTCCAGGGTGTACCCCGCCTTTCGCCCGTAGTCAGCTGGGATAGGCTCCAGCTTTCCTGCGACCCTGTAGAACAGGATAAAGCGGCTACAGATAACGAGATGAGATGAGATGAGATAATAGGACAGCACGGTGGTTAGCACTGTCGCCTCACAGCAAGGTCTTGGGTTCGAGCCCAGTGGCCAGCAAGGGCCTTTCTGTGTGGAGTTTGCATGTTCTCCCCGTGTCTGCATGGGTTTCCTCCGGGTGCTCCAGTTTCCCCCACAGTCCAAAGACATGCAGGTTAGGCTAATTGGTAGCTCTAAATTGACCGTAGGTGTGAGTGTGAATGGTTGTTTGTCTCCCTGGCCAGGGTGTACCCCGCCTCTCGCCCGTAGTCAGCTGGGATAGGCTCCAGCTTGCCTGCGACCCTGTAGGACAGGATAAGCGGCTACAGATAATGGATGGATGGATAGATGGATAATAATAGTCTCATCTCATCTCATTATCTGTAGCCGCTTTATCCTTCTACAGGGTCGCAGGCAAGCTGGAGCCTATCCCAGCTGACTACGGGCGAAAGGCGGGGTACACCCTGGACAAGTCGCCAGGTCATCACAGGGCTGACACATAGACACAGACAACCATTCACACTCACATTCACACCTACGCTCAATTTAGAGCCACCAGTTAACCTAACCTGCATGTCTTTGGACTGTGGGGGAAACCGGAGCACCCGGAGGAAACCCACGCGGACACGGGGAGAACATGCAAACTCCGCACAGAAAGGCCCTCGCCGGCCACGGGGCTCGAACCCGGACCTTCTTGCTGTGAGGCGACAGCGCTAACCACTACACCACCGTGCCGCCCTGGGTAGTAGTAGTAATAATAACAATAATAATAATGGTTTGGTTTTTTTAAGTGTAACTTTAAAGTGCCTTGTATACCACTGTTAATAATATATGTAAGTGTGAAAGCTGAATTATTTCTCCTGCCTGTGTGACTTTATTCTACTCATCATTCAGAGTTCAGGGAATGTTTACACGACCAACAGTTTTCAAACACCAACAGGCTGAGATTTTAGCCACGCCTTTGGGATGTGCTAGTCTGTTTTCCGTATTAATATGGGGTGTAACTCAAATACGTACTCGCTCACTTCCTCTGTTCCCTTTTCAGCGAGACAAAATCTTAAATATAGTGTTGGTTTTACAGCCTGATAAAAGTTTAAATTAATATTCAATTTTATTTGAATATTCGAGCTTCATTTAACAGGTTTGCTCCAAATCCGAGACAGATTCCGACGCTGAGGGGAGTAGTGGAAGTGGACAGTCTGTGAATGAGAATCGAGCCGAGCAGCAGTGACGACCATGACCGTTAGCGCATGCGCAGTGAGAGCAGCGGTGAAATTCAAAATTTGAACAGTAGCTCTAGTGTGTATGTGCGCGTGCAGAGGAAGATTTAGAAAGTTGTGGTTTCGGCTGCTCTATCCGGAGAGGAAAACGGGTTTAGCGTTAAATTGTTCTGGAATGGATCCTTTCACTGAGGTAAAGTCTTTCTGTTAATATTTATGTGTTTTAATTTCATAGTTCTAGCATTTATTTCCCTGACAGACTGTAGCTAAAACTACTTGCTAATGCTGCTAGCTGATTAATTCATGATTTCAGTTGCATCTTCATTTAAAGGTGAAATAGCCTACATCTGGAGGTATTTTTCTCACAAAAAAAAGAGATTAGAATAAGTTGGTAGTTAATGCAAATATTTTTAGCTAATAACTAGCTAGAAATAAAGTCAGCTTAAATTTGTTTAGCTAGTTCACTATCATGTTAAGGTGTGGTTGGTTGGTTGTCAGAGTTTGTTCTGAAGGTTTGCAGTTATTTATTTTGAATACTAAAAAATATATTTTCTTTGGGGAAAAAATAAATCAGAAAAAAGATGCGTTTAAAACTAGCTAACTGAGCAGGGTGTGACCTGGATTGTGTCCTTTTCCCACCAATGAAATGGTTGAATGGTGTCACGTGACAGCATTTTTTGGGACTGACTGTCACTAACTGAAATTTCCACTCAGGCTGCAGGAGTCTGAGATCATGCTGGGTTGTTGCTCATATCTTTGATGGCCTTCTTAACAGCATGCATGGCATTCACTGTTGGCAGGTATAAAGCAGTGTGCATGTTTCAGAAGTGAAGAATGTTAATGGGAAAAATGGCTCCATGTCAATCAAAAGGAGAAATGTTTATCCATCCATTATCTGTAACCGCTTATCCTGTCCTACAGGGTCGCAAGCAAGCTGGAGCCTATCCCAGCTGACCCCGGGCGGCATGGTGGTGTAGTGGTTAGCACGGTTGCCTCACAGCAAGAAGGTTCCGGGTTCGAACCCAGCAGCCAGCGAGGGTCTTTCTGTGTGCATGTTCTCCCCGTGTCTGCATGGGTTTCCTCCACAATCCAAATACGTTGACGTGCGGTACCCTTGAGCAAGGTACCGAACCCCTGACTGCTCCCTGGGCGCTGTGTGTGGCTGCCCACTGCTTTGGATGTGTGCGCATGTGTTCACTGCTTCAGATGGGTTAAATGCAGAGGATGAATTTCACTGTGCTTGTGACAAAATAAAGGTTTCTTCTTCTATGGATGAGAGGCAGGGTACACCCTGGACAAGTCACCAGGTTGTCGTAGGGCTGACACGTAGACACAGACAACCATTCACACTCGCATTCACACCTACGGTCAATTTAGAGTCTTTGGACGAAACCGGAGCACCCGGAGGAAACAGACACGGGGAGAACGTGCAAACTCCGCACCGAAAGGCCCTCGCCGGCCGCTGGGTTCGAACCAGGAACCAGTACACCACCGTGCCACCCCTGTTAAATACCCATTTATCTGTTAAAATAATTCCCAGCACTCCTTCAGTACAGATTAATTTCCTACTCAAACTCCATGCTCATTATTTAATGTGTCCAGTAATATTGTGCCTATGCACTGGAGCCAGAGAACAGTGTTTCTCAAACTTTTTATAGTCAGGGACTAGGCATGTGGGAAATTTTCAACATGGTAAAACAAACAAAAAGCTTGAAAAACCCTTTAAAATGATACCAAGGTCAAGTTTATAAGTTGAGTAATCGCAAGACACTGGTAATTTGAAACTTGCATTATTTTCTTTGTTTTCCACTGGAAAAACAAAGCTGTGATGTGAATCCTAAAAATTAATTTTGTCATTTTTTTGTAAAGATACTCATGAGCCTAATTAACTGCCTTGTGTAAGAGAGTTAAGTTTCTTTTAGGGGTTTTGGTGTGAAACATTCAGGAATCATATTTCCTTGTAATCTGTCGTGATTGTTTACATTCTTAGGCCATGGAGCCAATTTTTGTTGTGGGCAATAACTGGAGCTAAACAATTTGAAATTGAGTCGTCAATCAGAAGCCTTGGAATTCCAAAGGGGGTGAAGGAAGGGAAGGAGGGAGAAACAAACAAACAAAAAAAGCCAGTTGTCCTGACTTCTGGGAACAACCCCGAACTGCAACAGGAAATCCTAATCATGGCTGGTGGACCAAGATGGAAGCCACAAATCATGAAGATTATCATGTCCCAACTTAAACTATAAAATAAATTCCACAGATCCTCACAGTATAGATTTACTTCATGACGATTATCTTTTAATTTATATATGAAATATTATTTATTGAGGGCGGCACGGTGGTGTAGTGGTTAGCGCTGTCGCCTCACAGCAAGAAGGTCCTGGGTTCGAGCCCCGGTGTCGGCGAGGGCCTTTCTGTGCGGAGTTTGCATGTTCTCCCCGTGTCCGCGTGGGTTTCCTCCGGGTGCTCCGGTTTCCCCCACAGTCCAAAGACATGCAGGTTAGGTTAACTGGTGACTCTAAATTGACTGTAGGTGTGAGTGTGAATGGTTGTCTGTGTCTATGTGTCAGCCCTGTGATGACCTGGCGACTTGTCCAGGGTGTACCCCGCCTTTCGCCCGTAGTCAGCTGGGATAGGCTCCAGCTTGCCTGCGACCCTGTAGAAGGATAAAGCGGCTAGAGATAATGAGATGAGATGAATATTATTTATTGAATTATTTGATATGAAATCATTTTTCATATTAATAATGAATTAATTCATGATCATCTTTAATTTTTTTTTAAATTATCTTTAAATTAAATTTTTTTTGTGGGGAGAGGCGGGTTAGAACTTCCTATTCCTGTTAAAACGCATTAGGTCAGAGGTGACTTTGGTGCTTGGAACCCTAAATATAATCTCATCTCATTATCTCTAGCCGCTTTATCCTTCTACAGGGTCGCAGGCAAGCTGGAGCCTATCCCAGCTGACTACGGGCGAAAGGCGGGGTACACCCTGGACAAGTCGCCAGGTCATCACAGGGCTGACACATAGACACAGACAACCATTCACACTCACATTCACACCTACGGTCAATTTAGAGTCACCAGTCAACCTAACCTGCATGTCTTTGGACTGTGGGGGAAACCGGAGCACCCGGAGGAAACCCACGCAGACACGGGGAGAACATGCAAACTCCACACAGAAAGGCCCTCGCCGGCCCCGGGGCTCGAACCCAGGACCTTCTTGCTGTGAGGCGACAGCGCTAACCACTACACCACCGTGCCGCCCCCCTAAATATAATAAGTTTGATAATGTGACCTTGTGATTTCCACCAGTGTAACCCCCAAAAAAAGAAGTAATGGACCCCTGGGGATCCCCAGACCCTTTTTTTTTTTTAAACCACCCCACAGTGTTCATTCTTGAATTTTCTGCTCACAGAATTTTTTTTAATTCTTAGTTTTAATTAAAAAAAATCATTTTATTCAAGTTTACATTATCAGTCTACTTGTTTTTGAGGTAATGAGGATTGGATTCAACTGAAAACTGTTCACCAGTAAAACATTGGTGACAGTAAGACCTCAACTATAACAACACTGGTAATGGTGGGTAGTTATTGATTTTCAACAACAAAATAAAAATTACACGCCTTGGTTATGCCTCACGGCCTGCTGTGGGTCACAGGACCACACTTTGAGAACCACGGATCAGTACAGATCATTAAAATGACTTGCATAATACTGTGAGGAGGACAATACTTGCATTACAGGGTTAGTCAAAATTAACACTTAAATGGTAGAAACCATTTATTCACAAAACGTACATCATACCGGTATGTGCAAGATGATTTACAGGACAGTCTCAACCTGTGCGCCTTCGTGTTCAACACACAGAAACCAGTGAGCAACAGTACCATTTAATCTGTCACCCATGGTATACGTCTATCTGCAGGAGAAAAATAATCCATTAGTGTTAACATAATTTTGACTAACCCTGTACTTCATATTGGCCTCATTCTTTGATCTGTAATCTGATATTTAATCTCATCTCATTATCTCTAGCCGCTTTATCCTTCTACAGGGTCGCAGGCAAGCTGGAGCCTATCCCAACTGACTACGGGCGAAAGGCGGGGTACACCCTGGACAAGTCGCCAGGTCATCACAGGGCTGACACATAGACACAGACAACCATTCACACTCACATTCACACCTACGCTCAATTTAGAGTCACCAGTTAACCTAACCTGCATGTCTTTGGACTGTGGGGGAAACCGGAGCACCCGGAGGAAACCCACGCGGACATGGGGAGAACATGCAAGCTCCGCACAGAAAGGCCCTCGCCGGCCATGGGGCTCGAACCCAGGACCTTCTTGCTGTGAGGCGACAGTGCTAACCACTACACCACCGTGCCGCCCTGATATTTAATAGCACAGAAAATTAAACATATAAGAAAAATATTCCTTTTTAAATATAAAACTGAAACTGCTTTGTGCTGAACAGTTAGTCAAATGTGGCACACGGTGGGTGTCAAGAGGGAACTGAAACTGCTATTTTCAAATTCGTTTAAAGAATGCGCTAATTTTTTTTTTTTTTCAGACGGCAGGCTTAAATTAACATTGTGCTCAAGTTAGCTTACCGGTTAGTTGAAAGATGACAACTTTATCAGCTGTTATAGAGACCTCTGGATACATGTCCTTTATTAATTAATCAAAGGATAATTCAAATTTTGTATTGAAATGCATATTAACAAAAATTACTTGTCCAGTCTTACAAATAATTCTTCTTTATTCAGTTTTGTTGGGCTTTTTTTTTTTTTAAGTCAATGATTTTCAGCCCATCGCAATAACCTCCATGTTGTGTAAAACCATGGAGCGAGTTCTGGCCAGTCATCTGACCTCCACTGTGGCCACCATGCTCGAGCCACTTCAGTTTGCATACAAGAGTGACCGAGGTACAGACGGTTTTGTGCTTAATATGGTCACAAACTGTCTTGTGCATCCACAAATAAAACAAGTGTTTTATTTGTGGATTTTAGCTCAGATTTTAATTCCCTGGAGACACATTCTCCTGAAAAGCGTCATTGATCTCAACATCAACTCGTGGTTAATTCTCTGGACCAGAGACTTTATCTGCTGCCCACAGAGGGAGTGTGCGAGATGTGTTCATTGTGAGCACAGGCTGCCCTTGAGGCTGTGTACTTTCCCCTGTGCTATTCTCTTTTTACCAATGAAATTATGATCGTGTAAATTTTAGTTTAAGTATAGTGCTCAGCGTAAATGAGTCCACCCCTTTTGAAAAGTAACATTTTAAACAATATCTCAATGAACACAATTTCCAAAATGTTGACAAGACAAAGTTTTTAATATAACATCTGTTTAACTTATAACAGGTAAGTTATAAGTTATGCTCCATCCAGTCACTAAAAGAGGTCATTGTTGAAGAATGGAAAAAGATTGATGTTGCAAAATGTCACCAACTTGTTCATTCCATGCCTAGAAGACTTGGTGCTGTCATTAAAAATCATGGAGGCCATACAAAGTACTAGATGTAGTAGTTTTTGTTGTGGGGTGTACTCATTTTTGTACCACCCTAATTTGAGTAAAACTGAAAAAAGTGTAATCGAAGTTATATTATTAACCTTACGTTCACGTTATAAGTTAAACAGATGTTATATTAAACTTTTGTCTTGTCAACATTTTGGAAATTTTGTGTTCATTTGAGATATTGTTTAAAATTTTACTTTTCAAAGGGGGTGTACTAATTTACGCTGAGCGCTGTATGCTCATGATTTGGCCTCCGACAGAAAAGACTGTTCAGGTAAAGTTGCTGATGTTGCCAAAAACAGAAGGAGCAATTATTTGCACAAAACAAGATCTGAAAACTGCCAGTTTCACTTCATGGCTGACTTGTTAAAACTGTGGAAACTAAATATCTTGGTACAGTTCTGGACTCTCAGAAAAGGTCACCTGAAGAGTGGATTTTTCAAAAGATGCTTGTAGTAACCCTATTGTCTTAAACTCAGCGCCCTTGGTGTGAGCAGATCTTGGAACCTAATGTCCAAAACTATTGTTGGGCGTTTTAACTCTTCACCCTCCTGCCTGGTTTGACCACCTCAATTGTAGACTTGGAGTTTATTCTTGAATGGTGTCAACAGCAAGCAAAATATTTGGCAAAGCCCTTCTCAACTTTTCGCAGAAAGGATGAGGAAGAAAGTGAGGAGTATCCTGGCAGATTGTTCCTACCCTGTCAAACCTTCAGCTAGTTTGAGCCTCTAGTCTGAACTCCAGGCAACTAGGAATTCCTTCATCCTAAGTACCATCAAGAAGAAGAAGCAGCCTTTATTTGTCCCATGCACACTCAAGTACAGTGAAATTCGTCCTCTGCATTTAACCCATCTGAAGCAGTGAACACACGCATGCACATACTCGGAGCAGTGGGCAGCTATACTACAGTGCCTGGGGAGCAGTTGGGGGTTAGGTACCTTGCTCAAGGGCACTTCAGCCCATGGCTGCTCCATGTTAACCTAACTGCACTGTGGGGGAAATTGGGTTTCCTCCAGGTGCTCCACACAGGCATGAGGAGAACATGCAAACTCCATACAGAAAGGCCCCCGTCGGCCACTCAAACCCAGAACCTTCTTGCTGTGAGGTGACGGTGCTAATTCCTACACCGCCGTGCAGCCCAATATCAGTATTCCTAACTCTTAAAATAACTGAGATTGAAGCCACAGACATTGGTGTGAACATTTTTTACTTTTCATTCAAAAAAAAAAAATTTTTAATTTACATTTTCATATTTACTTAGTGTGTAATGTAACCTTGTCTAGGAGTTTATTTTACAAACAGTTTGGCTTTGTTCTTGTTTTGGTGATCAAAGACAAATTTCCACCCTGGTGGACAATTAGACATTTCTAGTATTTTATTTTATTCTATCTTGTTCTGTCAACATGCCACAGTCTCCTGCAGAGTTTCATGACAAAACTGTGTGTTTTGTTGTTTTACTCAGAAACTGTTGGAGCGCACACGAGCTCGCAGGGAGAATCTTCAGAAGAAGATGGCGGAGAGGCCCACAGCAGCCAACCGACAAATGACCAAGCGGTCAAGAGAGCCACTTACAGAGACGAACAGCGTCGTCAGTCAGCCACCGGCTGAAAAAGGTGCCGTCTTGTTCAAATTAGTTTTAAGGTTTAGATTAACTTGAATGTGGCTGCAAAATAATTTCATTGTGAAAATATCCATTGACAGGTCAAAAATATGTGAATGCAGAGCTTTGTTTTAAATGCACTAGACTCAGTACATCGATCCATTCACTAGCTCAAGCACACTATTATTTGTCAAGTTATGTTCTCTTAATGGAAAAAGCCACAATTAAAATAGGATTCGTTATTGCAGCCCTAATCCTGATCAGGCGGGTTTATTTGATGTGCAATTCCCATAGTTTAATTTTGGCTAAAGTTTGTTTCGTTAGGAGAGTGACTGCTGTTGTTTCAGATTTTTAAAGTTGTCTTAATTTAAAAAAAAAATAAATCACTTTTGTTTTGTATTACAGTACTTCCTTCTTCCAAACCCTCTCCTTCTAAGCGTCGCTGCTCAGAGGAGAATGCTCGTTTCAGTGGGGAAGAGAACAAGGAGCCTGTTGCTCTTCAGGTCACGGCTTCAGAGCCTGTAACAGACAAGAAGCCCCCCATTGCATCAAGCAGTATCCACTTAGCCACAGTGGAGAGACGAGCTGTCCATTCTAGCTCAGACTCGGGCACAGGGCTTGCACACCCGCCTCAAGTCACTGAGAAAATGGAGGCTTGTCCTTCACAGACAATAACAGGCTTCACAGATAAGGTGATGAAGCGTTCTGTGATTGAGGAAAGCGGTGAAGTTCTCAAAGACACTCCTGCTCCCATTCCAGCTGCCAGCAGCATGAAGTCTCGCCTGCAGAGACTGGCAGAACAGAGGCAGTACTGGGACTCGGAGGGTAAGCTTGAGTTACATATTTGACCTCTTAAGTTCTGATGTGGCTATCACCCAGGGATTTGATTATCAGATTACTACTAAATGAACCCTTATGTCTTGTGGTGAATTAATTAAAATGTCAGTGGGAATCTTATTTTATTTTTTTAAAAATTCTTCATGAAGTGGCTTCACTGTGACAACTATGTGATGGTAGTAAATAACATTTTGTTCATTCATATTGAACTGTATTTACAGGTAGTTTTGAGCCAGTTCCCAACAGTGCAGCCCTGTCCCCTGTTAAATCCCAGAGGCTGGAGATTGCTACTAATCCAGCTCCAGCCATCACGTCAGAGAAACCATCAGGCAGGAAGGGCAGACTGGCAGACCTTGCTGCAACAATCAGTTCCTGGGAAGATGATCTTGGGCATCCATCTACTTCCAGCAACAATGCAAAAGGGCAGCCTAGTGCAGCTTGTGTTCCTTCTCCAGCACGTGTGGGAATGGGTGCCAATGTCAAGCCTGTTGCTGCTGCTGCACAACAAGCTAAGTCTGTCCAGCCAGTTGCTAGCAAGCCTGTCCACAGCACTCAGCAGGTGGGATGCACAAAACATATTCTCCTAGAAAGAATTTGATTTTAAATTCAAATGTTAATCACACTTCATGTTTGGTTTGTTCTAGCTGCCAGTTTATTCTCCAGTCAGATCATCCAGAGTGATTCCTCCAAGCCCTCAGAAGACTGAGGTGCCTGAGCCAAAACTGGCCAAAGGACACCTGTCCCCTGCATCCAGCCCCTTGAAAAGCTTCTCTAGTCACCACTCCACTCCACTCCAATCTGGAAGAGTCCCATCTTCTCCTCAGGCTACCCAGTGTTCCCAAAGCCCTCTGAAGACTCAGGCCCCATGCAAAGAACTTGGGCCAGGAAAAGTGGTTAATGCAAGTCCTGCAAAAGCCAACGTTCCTACCAACCCTTCCTCCAGTGTAGTGCTCTCACAGGCTGCGGAGAGGCTGACCAAGGATACAACACCCCTACAGAAAAGTGGCCCAATTGGATCTGCTGGTGAGGAACTCGTTTAAAATGGTTTTCTTAACCTTTTGCTTTAAATGCATCTTTGTTCTCTACTAAAATGCATTTTTGCACGATTCCACCAAGGTAACTTAAATCTGTGCGAGTTTGTTTTATGTACAAGTTTTGTTTGTTTTTTCAGTTTTTAATCCAAGCCATTGCTTTATCCCTAGGGGGTGTGAAGTCATTTTTGGAGCGTTTTGGGGAAAGGTGCCAAGAACGTAATCAGGGTTCTCCTCTTAACGGCGTGGGTCTGGCTCGTACACCTGCTGTTACACCATCATCCGCTCACAAATCGAGACTGCTTCAGGAGAGGCTTGCTGTCACGCAGGGAGCTTCCAGCACTGCCCTCCTCACCCAGAAGCAGAAAATGGTGACTTTCTTCTTCCACACCCCCATATTGCGTGAAGTGGCTAGAGTTCAGTTTTTATCTGACAAAGTAGTGTTTGTTTTGGGGGTTTTTTTCTTAGGAACGTGAGGCAGAATTGGCACAGGTTCGCAGTCGATTTCAGAATGGCAAGATATCGAAAAGCAGAGAGGATCTCGCAGAGGACACAAATAACCCAGAATCTAAGGTTGCCACTGCATTTATTTACTTAAAATGACTGCATAAATGTAGAGTGAACTGAATTGGTGTGTATTTGGAGAGCAAGAGAAATGTATAAAATGTTTGACAAATCACCTTAAACAGGGATCTCTGCAGATTATTTCAGCTGATGGCTTAAAGGACATGGGACATGGATTTTTTTCTGGGTATAATTATGTATAAAGGACATAAGAAATGCCATCTAAATCACTGCAGGGCGTCAAAAATGTGAAAATCATCACATTATTCAATTTTTTTATACATCAGCGTAAAACAATGATTCGTTAATTAGCTAAGCGGTCACGTGACCCGTGACGTCACAAAAACTTTTCAAGGAGCCAGCGCTTGGGTATCTAATGTAAACAGGTTACCGAAATGGACACCATTGACAGTGACGTTCCCGATGTTTCACAGAGATGTGAAGTTAGACCCTATTGATTCGAACCGATAGCTGGAAATTCACATGAACATAGATCTTGTCTTTACTCTGACGGGTCATATGATTCTGAGAGTGAGAGTTCATTCAGTCCCCATGAAACTGAAAGCGGTCGGCTCGATAACACTTCCTGGTAAGTTAAAAACAATTCTGCTCAAAGGCTAATGATCTGTTGAAAGAAGAATTATTTTTGTATCATACATTGAAAGTTCATCATAGATCTAGCTAAAGTCCGTTGCAAGCTAGCTTTTTTTTTTTTTGCTGATAATTTTCGAGATTGATTGAGATACAATGCTTCCAGAGTCCGAGATGAAAACATTCAAAATGGCGAAACGAGTCAGAATTATGATAATCAGTAATTGATACACCCAACATTATAATACTAATCCTTACCGCATGAGGCCCATAGTAAAACCACACTTCCAGGAGAGGCTGCCGTCTGCCTCCCAAGCCGGCCGAGAGCGCTCCTCGTCGGGCACGGCCAGCCTGGTCCGTCCGCGGCCGCCCTGTCTAAAAAATAATGGTACAACTCCGAGTGAAGGTATCAATGTGCTGTTGAAGCACGCAGAAGGTGTTAGTATGCCTGTCATTATAGTGCGGACTTTCCATAGCATAGAAAATCGCTACGTTTCAATTTGTGTAACTGAACTTGTTTCATGTCACTGGTCATATAAACCTATGTAAACAGGAAAAACGTGGAAGAGTTTGGTCGCATCTAACTACAGCCCCAAAAAATACCATTGGCCATGCTGAGCCTAGCTACATTGCTAACAGGAGCGACAGCGCGTCTGACTGACTGGGAGGTCGCAATACACCATGATGTTCAATGTACGTTAAACACTCTAAAAACGAAACAATTTTCTTGTCATCCAAGACACAAAAACTATTTTGTCGCATTCGTCATCATCACGATTCACACTTCTCCATATTCATCTACCCGCTTGTGCTGTGCCCGAAAGTTTTTATGACGTATGATCACGTGACAGCGGCTCTTCCGGTTGTAAAATATGCATATCGGAGCTCGAGCAGAAATGCCATATAATCATCACGAATATAACAATTTTGCTGAATTTAATAGATAATTTTGTATTTGTTGATGCAATTATTTCATATTTTTAATGGAAAGAAACTGATATAGCGTGCATTTATGTTTCATGTCCCATGTCCTTTAAGCAAATCTCAAATAGTATCCCAATGCAAAGTGAAAAGTTTTTTTAAATGAAAGAATTCTTTATCATCCTCAGAAGGTGGACGATCCTAATAAAAAGTCTGACCCAGTGCTTAACGATGAGCCTTCAGCACCACTCCTGTATATTCCAGAAACGAAATTCGGTGAAAAAGGTAAAATGAAATGTTTTGAGGGAAATAATATAATGCAGCACAACAATGTTGATTGACTAGTCCAATGTTGTTGGTTCCGTGCATTTCTTCATTAAGTAAAAATTCAAGTTTCCTACTTGTTAAATGGCCTACGCACAATGATTTGATGGATGACTGCTCCTAGTCTTCTAACCAGATTCTTTGCTTCATCAGAAAAATCAAATATAAAACCTGTCCCGTCAAGCCCGATGAAGAAGGTTGAGTTTTCTCTCGAAAATGCGGAAACGGACGAGGAAAGAGAAAAAGGCAAGATTTCAAGATGACAGCTTTCCATGTTGCATGTCGTTTGCTCAAATCATAATTGTGTATTTTGTGAATGTCCTTAAACAGCTTCTCTTGACTTTGTAGAAACAGAGGAGGAGATACGAGAGACTGAGATGAATGTAGATGGCTCCATTAACTCCGAGGTCATTAACGATCTATTTGAAGATGTTTTGGAGGAGAATGATGAGCATGATGAAGAGGAAGATGCACTAAACATCTCCTCCATGTCTCTCCTCACCCCGCTGGCAGAGACTGTGGCCGCTGTGGCCAAGAGCCCCGAGAGGAAAGTCATGGTGAGTCTTGCAGAGGTTAGTGTCATTTATTTATGTTTAGATCTGAAGTGTCAAACTTGTGCCCAGGTCAGACGGCTGGCTGCAACTAGTTTTCACCTATTTGTGTCTACCTGCGATGACAAAATTGCAGGTACGTGTAAGACTGGTCTTGCGTCGACACAGGACGCAGATAATGGCAGTGTGTTGTAGGGGCAGGTTGACGCAAGTGGATCTTGATCTGTTCGCATTTCAGCTGCGATTCGCTTCTAATCTGTGCAAATATCAGGTTGACGCACATAGAGACAGGCGGTCATGCAATGCTTGAGCAACCAATCGCGGGTTGAAAAAAGCATGATTGAGTCCAGAAACGGGAAAGAGCTCTCAGTTCAAATAACACAGTTCAGAAGTTTAAAAGTTCACAGCGCTTCCGTGTCAGGAAAACAACGCGCTCATACCCCTTTTCCACCAAATCAGTTCCAGGGCTGGTTCAGGGCCAGTGCTGGTTCACAACTCGTTCAACTTGCAAACCAGTTGAGAACCCAGTTTGCTTTTCCATAGCTCAGGGTGCTAAGGGGAGCCACGTCATTACGTCACTGTATACGTCAGTTACGTCGCTGCGTTTGCATAAACCTTGGCGCGAACATCGAAGCAACAACACGAAGAAGAAGCAACAACAATAATGGATGACTGACTGCTGCTTTACTGCATCCGTGATATCTCATCGCTTATTTAAAAATGGCGTCCACTCGCGGTCTTGCTATTGTTGTTGGTCTTAACAACTCCGCCCACCTGCTGGCGTAAGCGGTTCTTTCTTCTGGCCCAGCAAAGAGCTGGCACTACCCTGGAACCGGTTTTTCTGGCCCAGAGCCAGTTCTTTCAGTGGAAACAGAAAACCCGGTTCCAAACTAAGCGCTGGCCCCGAACCAGCCCTGGAACTGATTTGGTGGAAAAGGGGTATCACGGTCCCAATAAAATATCCACAGAAGAGCAAAATACTCCACAGCGCACAGCAAAGTAACAAAATAATAGAATACAAAACCCGGGGGGGTGGGCGAAAAAACATATCCTGAGGCGAAGACGATCTCTCGCCGAATTTAATATCCGAGCGGTACAATATAGAGTTGTGGATGAGCTGATTAGAGACTGGTGTGCTGGCTGCAGCTCGGGGAAAGGGGTGAAAGATCACATCAGGACATCGATGTTCCCGGCTGGCTCGTGACAAGATTCAGCTGAAAAAGTCTGCGTCTTACAATATGTCTGACCACAACGAAGGATTTAATGCAAAACGCCTGCGTCCACCTACAGTCGGTCACCACCCGACCGATCTCAGGTCGCAGCATGTCTTTCTGCCGTCTGACCCTGGGCATTGGGATGACTACATCTGTTATCAGATTTGTATTCTGCTTTTCTGAAGCACTAAAATCAGCCCGTAGGAAGTCTGGGTAGTTCAATCAAGTGTGTTTAAGAGCCCGGTCCAACAACACCTAGAACTATGACTATACCGATACCTGAATTTAGTTCCAGTCTGGCGCAGGTAAAGAAACATCATCTACACTTGTGTCTGAAGATGATGATAAAATATTGAACACATCTAAACTTATCAATCCATCACTCACTTCAAAAATTGTAAAACTTATTAAACCTATATCCTCCCATAATTTTTGTTCAATTGACACCGAATGTGCAAGAGCATCTTCAGACTGTACTACTACGCAGATTTTTGATGAATCAAAATTGAGCCTGGAGTCCATCAAAATGTTTGACTGTAAATGGAACATGTACATGAGCATGCAGGCTACTGATTAACCCATAAGAGCCCAGACCGATTTGTCAATCAAGAAAAATTATTGAGGAAATAAAATGAACTAAATAGACGACAAAGAAAACATTTCTGACCTTTTTATTTTTTAATAAAATCCCGTGAATCCATATTCCATGACCTTCATGATGCAACAAGAATGTACAAAGATGCCTGGGGGAAAATAATGCATGCTCAGACAACGTCACATGTAAACAATTACCTGATTGGTCAGATGTTTTATCGGCTCAGGTTCAGGCCTGGAAAAATCACTCCAGAAGCAATCTCTACGATATCGATAAACCCAGGCCTGGGTTATAGGTATCGTTTTCGGTCTACAGTGCCTTGAAAAGTATTCATACCCCTTGAACTTTTTCAAATTTTTCCACCTTACAACCATGAACTTAAAAGTTTTTTATTGAGATTTTATGTGATAGACCAACACAGAGTAGCACATAATTGTGAAGTGAAACAAAAATGATAAATGGTCTTCAAAATTTTAAACAAACAAAAATCTGAAAAATGTGGTGTGCATTAGTATTCAGCCCCCCTGCGTCAATACTTTGTAGAGCCACCTTTTGCTGCAATTACAGCTGCAAGTCTTTTGTGGTATGTCTCTACCAGCTTTGCACATCTAGACACTGAAATTTTTGCCCATTCTTCTTTGCAAAATAGCTCAAGCTCAGCCAGATTGGATGGAAAGCGTCTGTGAACAGCAATTTTCAAGTCTTGCCACGGATGCTCGATGGGATTTAGGTCTGGACTTTGACTGGGCCATTCTAACACATGAATATTCTTTGATCTAAACCATTCCATTGTAGCTCTGGCTGTATGTTTAGGGTCATTGTCTTGCTGGAAGGTGAATCTCCTTCCCAGTCTCGAGCCTTTTGCAGCCTCCAACAGGTTTTCTTCCAGGATTGCCCTGTATTTAGCTCCATCCATCTTCCCATCAACTCTGACCAGCTTCCCTGTCCCTGCTGAAGAAAAGCATCCCCATAGCATGATGCTGCCACCACCATGTTTCACAGTGGGGATGGTGTGTGCAGGGTGATGAGCAGTGTTAGTTTTCCGCCACACATAGCGCTTTGCGTTTAGGCCAAAAAGTTCAACTTTGGTCTCATCTGACCAAAGCACCTTCTTCCACATGTTTGCTGTGTCCCCTACATGGCTTCTTATGCCTGTCTTTCAACAATGGCTTTCTTCTTGCCACTCTTCCGAAAAGGCCAGATTTGTGGAGTGTACGACTTAGTTGTCCTGTGCACAGATTCTCCCACCTGAGCTGTGGATTTCTGCAGCTCCTCCAGAGTGATCATGGGCCTCTTGGCTGCTTCTCTGACCAGTGCTCTCCTTGCTCGCTCTCAGTTTAGGTCAGACCTGGGCATTTTACGGCCCGCGGGCTGCATCCGGCCCTTTTGGTTCATTCTGACCGGCCTGCGTAAGGTTAATTAGAAATTACAAAATAAACGTCTTTTCTAATTTTACCTCATGCATGGACTGAATGTGCATTGCTTTTATTTTGAAGTTGTGTTCAACAAAAGCGCAATGCACGCGACATGAATGACATGAAATCCCACGAAACCTAATCCTGCGATAACTAACTACTTCCATAATTTGTCCAGACCAACCACAAACTTGTATGTCATCCTTCAAACGGTCCAGCCAGTCACATAGTGTGATGTCACCAGCAGGCGCCGGAGCCCGAGCCGATCTGTAGATCTGATACCTACACCGAATTGACGTTGTTGCAAGCAGGTCACATGAGGTGATTAGACTACAAATGTGGGCATCATTATTATAATATGATGTATCTTGCTTGATATTTGGAGTAGAAAGACAATACTGTGATGTCTTTGTGTTTTGGGGTGAATGTGACTGAAAAAAATGGTACAAACGTTCACATTTTATTAACCATTGTTTTAGGAAATTTGATTGAATAAATGACACTTTTTTTTTTTTTTTTTGGAAGGCAACCTCGTTTTTTTCCATACTCTTACCAGTCTTGGCAGCTTGTAAAAACAATGTTATTTACTGCTTTATATAAAGAAATACAATTAATATTATGCAGAATTTAGTTCAGCCTTTTGGTCCGGCCCTCCACAAAATTTTCTGTTTCTCATGTGGCCCCATGGAAAAAATAATTGCCCACCCCTGGTTTAGGTGGACGGCCATGTCTTGGTAGGTTTGCAGTTGTGCCATACTTTTTCCATTTTTGAATGATGGATTGAACAGTGCTTCTTGAGATGTTCAGAGCTTGGGATATTTTTTTTTATAACCTAACCCTGCTTTAAACTTCTCCAGAACTTTATCCCTGACCTGTCTGGTGAGTTCTTTGGTCTTCATGATGCTGTTTGTTCTTCAGTGTTCTCTAACAAACCACTGAGGCCTTCACAGAACAAGTGTATTTATGCTGAGAGTAAATTACACACAGTAGGACTCTATTTACTAATTAGATGACTTCTGAAGGCAATTGATTGCACTGGATTGTATTTAGAGGTATCAGACTACAGGGGGCTGAATACTAATGCACACCACATTTTTCAGATTTTTATTTGTTTAAAATTTTGAAGACCATTTATCAGTTTCGTTTCACTTCACAATTATGTGCTACTCTGTGTTGGTCTATCACATACAATCTCAATAAAACACAAGTTCGTGGTTGTAAGGTGGAAAAATGTGAACAAGTTCAAGGGGTATGAATACTTTTTCAAGGTACTGTAGTGTGACCACTAACCACATAAACTACAGGGGACTGATTTTATTTATAGTTAGCGGTATTGTGGGACCGGGCCTTAAATGAACTCTGCAGTGCTGTGGCCATTCAGTGTCCTACACCCCTGCTTCAGAAGCCTTGTGGACCACAAACTATATAATTACCACCAAAATATTGTACACATTTATTTCCATACCACATACATTTTTCTTGTGGTGTAACAGACTTCAACCCCAGCCAGCTCATTTATTGAGAAAAATGGGACTCCTGAGGGTGTATCTAGGCCCACAAAATTCCAAAGAACACGAATGCTTCATGCTGCCTCTTCTGACAGCATTGAGACCCTAGAAGAACAGAAACTTCCCTACAGGTAATTGTACAGTGCTGTGACTTTTAAATATGAAGTTAAATAATTAATCAAACGTCGTCATATGTATTTAATGGGTACCTCTGTATTTCAGTATCGATGCATACAGATCAACCAGAGTGAAAGAGACTGAGAGACCTCAGGTGAAACAGGTGATTGTGAGGAAGGAAGATGTGTCACAAAGAATGGAAGAGACCCAAAATACCAGTCACATTAACATTAAACAAAAGATGCAGGTGATTCAAAGGAGCAGTGATTTTTTTTTTTTTTTTTTTTGGTTTGGAAAAATATGTATTTGTGTGTTTTTAGTTTCATGGAGAAAGATCTGGTTTTTGTTTTCAGATTTTGACCAATGAGATGAACATGCAGCAGACAGTGATCCATCAAGCCAGTCAGGCATTGAACTGCTGCACAGATGAGGAGCATGGAAAGGGCTCTCAGGTTGAGGCTGAAGCTGAGCGGCTGCTGCTTATAGCCAGTGAGTGACCAGTGACAGGCAGGTGTCTCGATGGTTGTCTGTTTTTTTGTATTAGAAGTAATGGTGTGTTGTTTTTCTAGCTGAGAGGAGGGTGGCTCTGAAAGCTGAGCTGGATCGGCTGAAGGCAGAGGGACCAGCAGTTCAGAAGAAGAGCTCTTCCAAAGCTCAGGATGACATGGGCGTGTCTGCCACCAAAGGCTCCATCACACTGCAAGACCTTCGATTACCTCTTAAGGCTGACTTTGTCTGTTCTACCGCTAATAAGCCTGGTACATTGTTTTTTTTCTGTAAAGCTTCTATGGTAAAAGATTAGATGTCAAAATTAAGTTGTGGTGATTGTAGTATTGATATTGTAATAAACAATGCCAAAATGCACCTTTCTGAAAGTATTGTAGATATGGTCAGTACTTTATACTGACTCTATTAAAGTCACAGAAATAGCCGATTAGACAGTGAAATTTTTTTTACTGTTACATTTGAAAATATCAAGTATCATAAGAGATTATCAAAAGCTACATATTATACCCCAATATGTACTTTATCACTGTTCAGTGGTTATGCTGGAACTTTTTCTTTTAAATAAAGAAGCTGGAAGCCATTACTTCTTTGTGGTGATCCGTGCTGGAGCTCAAAACATGGTTGCTACTCCTCTGGCCAGCACCAACAATGCACTCAGTGGGGATGCCTTGACCTTTTCCACCAAGTTCACTTTGTGAGTGTAAATTGTGCCGTCACCAGTGTGGATATTTATTAATGCCAGCTTCTATTACGTTCATTTTTAATTTTATTCTTTTCAAATTTCAGGTCTGATGTGTCCAGTGACTTTGAAATTAATATTGAGGTCTACTATCTTGTAAGTAAAATTTTTTTTTTTGTCTCTTTCTATAATTCCCCCCCCCGGTTTTTAAACATGCATAGTTCAAATATTTTTCAGTGCGACATATTCTGTTTTCTCAGGTTCTGAAACGTGAGCTGGTTGTTGATAAAAGAAAGAAGCCCGCCAAGTCCAAGGTACAAAGTTCTGTTGTGTAGTTTTGTTTTTTACTACTTGGCACAAATGAAAAGGTAGGGTTTTGAGAAGTTACTATATACGCTTATAGCAACTATAGTTGCTATAAGCGTAATGAGACTGTTTTGATCTGATTTTTTTTTTTTAAATTAGACTTCATAAGAATGAGCAGGGTTTTTTTTGTACATGACCAATTCCAAAAAAGTTGGGACACTGTGTAAAACATAAACAAAAACTGAATGTGATTTTGCAAATTATGGAAACTATTTGACTGAAATGGTAAAAGACAACATACCACAGGTTGAAAATGAGAGATTTAATTTTTTGAAATGTGCTCATTTTTGAATTTGATGCCAACAACATTTAAAAAAAAAAAACAAGTTGGAACGGGGCATGTTTACCAATGTTACCTCTACTTTTAACAACACATTTGGGAACTGAGCAGACCAGGTGCTATAGTTTTGAAAATGAAATGTTGTCCCACTCTTGCCTGATGAGCAACTGAAATTGTAGAGGAGTTTGGGGTCTCCTTTTGTCATATTTTCCATTTCATAATGTGCCAGATGTCTTCAATGGGAGACAGGTCTCGACTGGAGGAAAGCCAGTTGAGCACCTGGACACACTTGCCATGCAGTTATAATATATGCTGAATGCAGTATTACAGCATTGTCTTGCTGAAATAAGCAAGGCCTTCCCTGAAATAGATGTCTGGGTGGCAGCATATTGCTCCAAAGTGTGTGTGTGAGTGAGAGAGAGAGAGGGAGGGATAATATTTCATATTCAGCATGAATGGTGCCCTTCCCAGATGTGCACCTTATACCATCACAGATGCTGGCTTTTGAACTGTGTGCTGCTGATAAGCTGGACGATGTGGCATCCACAATTTCAAAAATTGGTGTTTCTGAATATTGTTTATATATGATTTTGACTTGCATTTGTGGATACAGTGATATACTGTGTTCACAGGCGATAGTTTTCTGAAGTCTTCCTGAGCTCGTGTGATTTCCGCAACAGAATGGTGTCTGTTTTTAACGTAGTGTCGTCTGAGGGCCTGAAGATCGTGGGCATCCACTGTTGGTTTTTGGCCTTGTCCCTTGCATACAGAGATTTCTCGGGATTCTCTGAATTTTTTCTTTTTCATGATGTGTACTACTTTTTAGATGTGATGATATAAATTCTTTACAATTTTACATTGCAGAATGTTATTCTTAAAGTGCATATCATGGGTAAATTCAGGAGCAAGATCAATGTAATTCTCCTATTTTATATTAAACTTTGGTCAAATATCTCTCACATTTTTTTGTGCAATTTTTTTTTTTTACCTTGTGCAACACCAGAAAAATCCAGTTGAAATCAAGCCATTTGAGGCGAATTGGTCCGCCTCTGAAAAAACTTGGCATTTGGATTTCCCGGCAAACGTTGATTTTCGTGACGTCGCGTGCGGGACGCCTCCTTCTGAATCCTACGTCAGCGCTGGTTTGTTTATGAGAAAACGACCTGGTGGTTTTCTGCAAATTTCTTCAACGTTATCATATAATTATTAAAATGGTTAACAGATGTATTGTAGGAGGGTGTAGCAACACCGATCTTGATGGGATTAGTACTCATCGTTTCCCAAAAGACCAGACAATGAGAGAGAAATGGGAGCGCTTGGTCTACACAGGCTGTGCACTGAAACCGTGCAAAGCTCGTGCAGCCTGCTGGTGCTTCCGCAGGTAACGTCACGAATCTGGCTCCAGACTCCCTTGGGATTTTTCCAGATGCGTTGTATTTTATTTTTTTCTGCTGTAGACAGATGGCCTTGTGCGAAATTACCCTTCTGGATGAGTGTGTAAAGGTACATTCTTTCATATAAAAAACAAAATTGGTCCAGGATATGCACTTTAAATTGTTGCACTATTTGCCCACACAATCCTTTAGAGTGGTGACCCCCTCGCCATCTTTACTTCTGAGAGACTGTCTCTCTGTCCTTCAGTGTTGCTGGCATTAAATTCAAAATGAGCGCTTATTATTTTTATAAAGGAAATTTCTGTTTCAACATTTGATACATAATGTTTCATTTTCAATTAAATATAGGGTTTCCATGATTTTTCAAATCATAGCAAATCATAGTTTTATTTTCATTGTACATAGCATCCTAACTTTTTTGGAACTGGGGTTGTATTTGCCTGCCCCCCCCCCCCTTTTAATTTAAAAAGGTGTAAAATTTTGTCCATTTGTTGTAAGTACTTGAGTTTTATTTGACCAAAGAGATATTGTTTTCTTCCATTAGGCAATAACTCCCAAGAGATTCCTTGCAATCACTGTAAGTAAAGTCTTAGTTTCTTAATTGCTTATGCATCGTCATGAAATGCGCAACATTCTGGGGTCAGAATCTCAGAAAACTAGAGAGATTTCTAAACGTAGAGAGAGAAAAATGGGGGGGAGCCATTCGGCAGGACTCGGCGTCAACCGGAGAGGTCAAAAACCCTATGGTGTGCTCATTTCATTTACGTGAAGGTAAGAATTCCAAAAATAAATATCACAGCTGCAGCAAGGTGCTCATTCTTGTACAGTGAAGTGAACATGAGCAACACAGCAGCTCGGCACAGTCTAATCTTCACCGAGATTTAAAGTGTGTTTACATTCTGGGCTCTTTCGGAGCGAGTTGTGTGTGCACTTGGGACCCAGTCATTATGGGAAACACCTGATGCTGATTTGAGTGCAATCAGCACATGCATGTAAGGACACAGAGGCTTTGCAAAGTATCACTGTCATGTTTGTTTGTAGCCATGTTTATAACTTTGGTTTTGTCAATATCACCCTTGTGAATACACTCTCTTCCTGCACTTGGATCCGTCTACCGCCGCATACCTGACTGAATACTTCATAAAGTCTCTGTGAAAACAGCATGCTGATTGCGCTTAAATCAGCATCAGGTGTTTCCCATAATGACTGGGTCCCAAGCGTGTGCACAACGTACTCCAAAGGATCCCTGAATGTAAACGCACTTCAAGTCTTGGTGAAGATTAGACCGTGCCAAGCTGCTGTGTTGCTTATGTTCACTGTATAAGAATGAGCACCTTGCTGCAGTTGTATCTCATCTCGTTATATCTAGCCGCTTTATCTTGTTCTACAGGTTCGCAGGCAAGCTGGAGCCTATCCCAGCTGACTATGGGCGAAAGGCGGGGTACACCCTGGACAAGTCGCCAGGTCATCACAGGGCTGACACATAGACACAGACAACCATTCACATTCACACCTACGGTCGATTTAGAGTCACCAGTTGACCTAACCTGCATGTCTTTGGACTGTGGGGGAAACCGGAGCACCCGGAGGAAACCCACGCGGACACGGGGAGAACATGCAAACTCCGCACAGAAAGGCCCTCGCTGGGCACGGAGCTTGAACCTGGACCTTCTTGCTGTGAGGCGACAGCGCTAACCACTACAGCACCATGCCGCCCGCAGTTATTTATTTATTGAAATCTTACCTTGGTGGAAATGGAGTGAGCATACCATAGGGTGGGTGAGGGTGGGCTTTTTTTTTTTTATATATGAGTGATTCCACGCTTATGGGTACTGAAATGGGGACATGAACTTATTTTTAAAAATTCACCTAAAACCATTTCTTTTTTTTACCATCAGGTCACAAAACATGTAATCTTTAATGATTGATATGTTAAAAGATAACTAATTTTCTGAGATGTAATAAAAACATATTTATATGCCAAAGTCAGAACATAACAGAAGTGTTGTGGACATATAGATTCTCAATTTTAACAATGTAGAATTACTTTTTGAAACATAGGAAGGTGATGTTTTAGCAAATATAATTAATAAACATGTGTAGTAGAATAAACATACACATTCTTTCAATAAGATTAACATGGTATATAGCTAGATTGTAATTAATTTGTAACAGACGCGAGATGGACAATCGTAACAGAAGTAATGTAACAGACATCATTTTGGAACTCGTAGGCTTGACTTTGGCATATAAATGTTTTTATTACATCTCAGAAAATTAAAGTTATCTTTTAACATATCATTCATTAAAGATTACATGTTTTGTGACCTGATGGTAAAAAAAAGAAATGGTTTTAGGTGAATAAGTTCATGTCCCCATTTCAGTACCCATAAGCGTGGAATCACTCATATATCTGACAGAGTCCTGCCTAATGGGGGTTGTTCTGTCTCCCCACCCCACCCTCAGTTTTTCTTTTCTATCTTTAGAAATCTCTCAGGTTTTTTCCCCCGATGAATTACTTTTGGTAACTTAGATTTTTTTCCCCCATCTTTTTGTTTTGTTCAAAATGATTTGTACATCCAAAAATGCAGCAAAACCTTCCCATGCTGATCAATAACACTGACAAGCGTGCCTGCTGTCATGGCGGCATAGTTACCGTTGCGATGGGGTCATGTGATGGTGCAAAGCCTCTATAGGCACTGAAGGTTCCTAACTAAGAGTTTCTCCTTAAAACATGTTCACAAATGTGCTGAGAGGAATTCTTACCAAGGAGTTTTCAGGCTGCAAAGTTGAATTGACCATGTTGGTATAGATGACTGTTTAATGAAAAAGTGAAAGTGGCTGATGTGGTAGCAGATTGTTAGTGAATCAGATAGGCAGGTGGATCTTTTAAAGCTTAATTTAATCAAATTTATCAGACAGACCTGACTTTCATGTAAGGGTGGGGTTTTTTTTGTTTGTTTTTAAACAAAAAGCTTGATGGGACACGTGTAAAGAATTTTTTTTTTTCAAAAAAGTGTAAATCTTTACATTCACCACATTTTAAATTCAAATTTACTAAAAGCTTTGAGTAGTCTGTTGAATATTTAGTTCTGTAATAGTAGTGATTTTTTTATTTTTATTTTTTTTTGGGGGCCCTCCTCTATAACAGAAAAGCAATCTCCAAACACCTGGTGAGTATTCAATAAAAGTAACATTTTATTTTTGCTTAATTTATTACGGTTTGTATGGGCAGCTTGGATAATGGTTTGTTTGTGTTTGTAGTAGTGGCAAGCCCTGGGGGTCCGAATTCAGTGCGTACCAGCAACTTTGCTCTTGTTGGTTCACACAAGTTAACCTTGGCTGCTATTGGAAAACACAAATTTCCCCTGGAAAAGGTAAACTTCATGGTGTGCTTTTGTTTTATTGTTGTGGGGGATAGGGTTTTGGCATGGTACTTTTTTTGAATAAAAATTTATTGGGCTTAGAGTTCTTGTCTGCACTTAATTTGCACGTTCCCTCAAGCAAAGCAAAAAGGTCTTCATAATACTAGCATGGCATAGTGCTGCTTGTAGAGATCAGCTTGTTTATACAGAGTCATTTCTCTCTCTCTAGATCAAATATGAAGGGTGTGAGAGCAGGCTTCTCAGTGACATGTTTCAGAATAAGGTTTTTATATTTGTTCCACGTTCAGTAACGCACGGCTTGGCTGCTTGTGGGCTGTTTGACGTAATCATATCTTGCTTTGCAACTGCTTTACGGTGTTTTACTAACAAGTCACTTGTGTATCATCACTACTTTACCCTCGCAGCGGCTGTTTGGTGCAAACGATGTCTCTTCCATGATTTATTTATTTATTTTAAATGCATTATGATCAATTGAGAAACTGTTATGCAAGATTTCTAAACTCCCATCTTCACTTCCAAACATCTAGGTGCCCTTTCTCTGTCCTTTGGAGGGCCATATTTACCTCAAGGTGCACTGTGAGGTTGACTCTCATGTGCAGGAAAGAGGCTTTTTGGTTAGTGTTCTATATCCCTTGCATCTGGATCACAAAAGACTAATCTTTTTAGAATATACATTTTTTGCTTTGACATGGTAACAGCATTTGTAACAATACATCTGTCGCAATTCACAGACCATGTTCGAGGACGTCAGTGGCTTTGGAGCCTGGCACAGGAGATGGTGTGTCCTCTCCGGGTACTGCATCTCCTACTGGACTTATCCTGATGATGAAAAACGCAAGGTAGATCCAAATGAATGCGACTTTCATCAGTGCTATATGTCTGACAAATCAGAAAGATAAAATTATGAAATACATGACCTGTCTTGTGCAGAATCCTATCGGTCGTATCAATTTGGCAAGCTGTACGAGTCGTAAAGTGGAGCCTGCTAACCGCGAGTTCTGTGCCCGGCCCAACACCTTTGAACTGATTACAGTGAGACCACAAAGGGATGATGACAAAGAAACTCTGGTCAGCCAGTGCAAGAACACGATGTGTGTCACAAAGTAAGACCCTACTTCATACATGCTCAGTAGGATCTGTAACTCTGAATATTTAGTAATATTCCAGCAAATGTGTGAACAGAGAAGTATAGAAGTGTGTGTATACATAAATTAATCTCCGTTCTGGAATGTACCAGTAATTTATGTCCTCTTTTTTAATACAGGAACTGGCTTAGTGCCGACACTAAAGAAGAGAGAAATCTGTGGATGCGGAAGCTCAATCAAATCCTGGTGGACCTGCGCATGTGGCAGCCAGACTCGTGTTACAGGCCAATGTGACCCTGACAGAGACAAAACCTCACAGGTCCGAAGTCTACGTGACATGTCAAACTGTTTGCCGAGAAGTGCAATACAATATCAGTTACGAAATGTTTACAGTGGAATATAAAGTTGAGGAATTGTATATTTGACTAAAGTCATGGACATGGGAGATTAAAATTCAATAACGCAATACTCAACATTTTAAAGATTTCGTAGGAGAGAATAATTCACCTTAAATTGTTTGTAAAGGGCAGGTGCTGATGTTTAGAACAGCTAAACGATAACTGTACAGCTTAACGTAAACCTGAACAGTGTATTGAATTACAAATGGCTTTACAATATGGGGGGGGAAGCCATGTGTTTGTTAATGAAATCAGTGTCACACTGTAGGTTTTCACTTGAGTACAGGAAGCGGGGTTTAGTTTGAGTTGGCAGGGTTACTGCAGTTTAAAGCTCTATACTATATATTGAAGAGTTTTCTTCATAAAATGCACTTGCTGCATTTAGATTTGTAAAATTTCTGATTCAGTCTTTATATTTGAACCAGATTTTGTCTGACTGCCAGTATATATTCTGTAATAAAATATGGAATTAGTAACTGCTTCAGTTATAGTGGAATAATGTGTACCCAGTAGCTTAAACCACACAAGCGTTTTCAGTGTTATTTTAAGCCGTCCTGCATATAATCATAACACACAGGACAGTGTTTGTTTAATATTAAACCCTGAGTGTTTGCTGCACACAATATATTGAACTACAGCGCTTGGATTTTATTAATACAATTTAAATAATACAATTTCATGCTTGCATCTTGGATGTTTTATGGTGCGATGTTACTTTAATATATTTGTAAATATTAAGAACACTTTCAATGATCAGGAGGGTTGCTTGGTTCACTTTTATTCAGGGAAATTTTTATTTTAGTTTTATGTATTTTCTTGCGGGGTGAACAATGTCTAAGTACTTTATAAACATTTCATTTCTAAACATTTTGAATTCGGCTGGTGTACAAAACTGATGATGGACGTCG
Source organism: Neoarius graeffei (assembly GCF_027579695.1). NCBI lineage: Eukaryota > Metazoa > Chordata > Actinopteri > Siluriformes > Ariidae > Neoarius > Neoarius graeffei. Next base: position 32,574,616 of record NC_083584.1, on the reverse strand, counting down.
GAACTGGGTTTTCTCCCTGTTTTATTGAATCATCACTTAACTTTGAGATGGTTTATAATGCAGAGGTGCCAAGACTGTAATCTGAGCTGTTGAAAGTAAAACCCTCCATGCACACTTCATGTCTATAGCTGCTTTAACCGTTTTATCTTGCAGTAGATCTTTTAAGATAAAAGATCTATATCCTGCCAGTTTCTGAGTGCATGTGGACTATTTAGACAAGTGTAGTTTTTCTTATTGATGCAAAAGACAATGGCTTTTACTTTTATACTAGCATTTTATTCTATTAATTTGGCTTAAATGCACACAGATTCCTGCTAAAAAAAAAAAAGAAAGCCTTAATACGGTGTTGTGATGTACTATGACTAGTGAATACATTTACTAAGGCACTTGTATGCTTATTGGTTTCCCACCCTGTTTGAAACACTCCAAATGTAGTATCAAGAAATATGCACTCTAATAAAAGCCAGCCGCTTTAACCAATCTTGTGTATGGGTATCACTTTTAATTATACATTTAATTATTTTAGGTTACGTTCTCAGTGACTGAAATATGAGCATCTCACTCAGTACCTTGCTGATGTACAGTTTAGCAGTAAGCCTGTGTCGTGTTCATATTAGCAAGCGACAGGCAGCCATCTTTTTCCAATACAAGAACCACAGTTGTGCTGCAGCGATGAGTAATTAGTTAAGGTAACACTTTATTGATCCCCAGGTAGGGAAATTTGGGTGTTTTAAAAGCAGCAGAAGGGCAGGTGAAGTTGTGTGTAAAGATACAGAACAAAAATATATAATGAGCAATAAACAAACGTGCGAAACAGGCTCAGGTATTTGGTGTCCTCGTGTACAAGGTATGACCAAGAACAGTAAACAAGTCACTAAACAGGTTCTAGTATCTGGAGTTTTTGATATTTGAGTGACCCAAGTAGTTATGTAAATTAAATTGTAAAGTGTCCGAGATGGCAAAGCAACAAATCCATGACTGGCTTGAGTAAATTTCTCAGGCCAATTAAAGTAATTATTCAAAGCTTTTTACGTGCATATTCTGTCAGGTTTGGGGGAATTACAAAAATGTTCCTGTGGTTCAAACAAACCAGGCTGTATTTTCAATATTTCACTAATTATGAACATGTACAATGTTCCAGAAGGATCCACCTGTGTGCAACCAGGAAATTCATTAGTTTTAACATGAAGCTTGTTTTGTGGAAGTTATAGACTGTTCATTGATGGAAACTTGAAGGCAAAACTGTTCCTGACAACTTTAGGACTGCAGTTAGCAAGTTAACTGTAGTCCTCCGCCATAAAAGCATTACTGTAAGTGTCCAGAGCCATCTCCCAAGTGCGACTTTCGACTGTCCGTATGGGGCCGTCCTCCACAGCAGCAATGTGATGAGACTCCAGTCAGACGTAGGCTTGGTTATTGATTGCTACTCTGTCTAATGCATATACTCTTCTCAAATCACAGATAGTGTCACTAAAAACCTGGGGTTTGACAAATTAATCACTTAGAGGAAGCAATACATATTTGATCAGTATATTAAATAGTTTGACTGTTGCATGCTATAAAATTTCATTCTGTAATTGTAAGGGGCGGCGGCATGGTGGTGTAGTGGTTAGCACTGCCACCTCACAGCAGGAAGGTCCTGGGTTCGAGCCTAGCGACCGATGAGGGCCTTTCTGTGTGGAGTTTGCATGTTCTCCCCATGGGTTTCCTCCAGGTGCTCCGGTTTCCCCTACAGTCCAAAGACATGCAGGTTAGGTTAATTGGTGGCTCTAAATTGACCGTAGGTGTGAATGCGAGTGTGAATGGTTGTTTGTCTCTGTGTCAGCCCTGCGATAACCTGATGACTTGTCCAGGGTGTACCCCACCTCTCGCATGTAGTCAGCTGGGATAGGCTCCAGCTTGCCTGCAACCCTGTACAGGATAATGGACGGATGTTGTAAGGGGCATTATATATTTTAACCCTGCTGTATGATTAGGGTCAACATGGTCCATTTTGAAGTCTTACTAGAAGTGGAGCAATATTATACATCTAAATGAAAACTAAAGAACTTTTCTACTATGAACATTTATGTACTGGACTTAATTTTTCGATTAGCTCACTTATTATTTTTGCCCTGATGGTAACAAGATCAAATAAAAATGGAAAATGAGAAGACTACATGGAAAAAAGAAGAAAAAGATGCCACCAATGTCCTGTTTACATGATGACTGTGTTTAAGTTTGGACACCTTCTAATTCAGTGGGTTTTTTTTTTCCTTTATCAAAAGTCACTTTGTCTTAAAGTAGTGATGGATGTTGTTTCTCTTTACTTAGTTGAGTGGTTCTTGATATATGGCTTACTACAGTTGTGGAATAGAGATGTTTACTGTATTTTTACTATTTACTGTTGGATATCAGACAGATGTTAAGAAGGCAAGAAATTGCACTAATGAACTTTTTGACAAGGCATATCTGTTAATTGAGAAGCATTCCGGCTGACTACCTCATGAAGCTGGTTAAGATAATGCCAATAGTGTGCAAAGCATCATCAAGGTAAACGCTGGCTACTTTGAAGAATCTAAAATATGAAACATCGGTTATCTGTAACTGCTTATCCTGTGTAGGGTTGCTGGTGCCTATCTCACCTATGGGTGAGAGGCAGGGTATACCCTGGACAAGTCACCAGGTCATCATAGGGCTGACACATAGAGACAAAACAACCATTCACACTCGATTTAGTGTCAACAATTAGCTTAATCTGCATGTCTTTGGGGGAAACCCACGAGAAGAACATGCAAACTCCACACAGAAAGGGCTCGAACCCACAACCTTCTTGTGAGGCAACAGTACTAACCACTACACCACCGTGCTGCGGAATATAAAACGTTTTGTTTATTTAACCCTTTTTGTTTAGCACATAATTCCATGTGTCAGAGTCGGGCGGCACGGTGGTGTAGTGGTTAGTGCTGTTACGTCACAGCAAGAAGGTCCTGGGTTCGCAGCCAGCGAGGGCCTTTCTGTGTGGAGTTTGCATGTTCTCCCTGTGTCTGCGTGGGTTTCCCCCACAGTCCAAAGACATGCAAGTTAGGCTAACTGGTGACACTAAATTGACCGTAGGTGTGAATGGTTGGTTGTCTCTGTGTCAGCCCTGCGATAACCTGGCGACTTGTCCAGGGTGTACCCCACCTCTTGCCCATAGTCAGCTGGGATAGGCTCCAGCTTGCCTGCGTCCTTGTAGAATAGGATAAGCGGCTACAGATAATGGATGGATAGTTGGGCGGCATGGTGGTGTAGTGGTTAGCACTGTCGCCTCACAGCAAGAAGGTCCGGGTTCGAGCCCAGTGCCCAGTGAGGACCTTTCTGTGTGGAGTTTGCATGTTCTTCGTGTCTGCGTGGGTTTCGTCCGAGTGCTCTGGTTTCCCCCACAGTCGAAAGACATGCAGGTTAGGTGAACTGGTGACTCTAAATTGACCGTAGGTGTGAATGTGAGTGTGAATGGTTGTCTGTGTCTATGTGTCAGCCCTGTGATGACCTGGCGACTTGTCCAGGGTGTACCCCGCCTTTCGCCCGTAGTCAGCTGGGATAGGCTCCAGCTTGCCTGCGACCCTGTAGAACAGGATAAAGCGGCTACAGATAACAGATGGACGTCATAGTTGTGATGTCTTCAGTTTTGTTCTACAATGTAGAAACTCCTCTGAATGAGTAGGGGTGTACAAACTTTTGCTTGATACTAATATACACGCACTTTGAGCTGTATTTTCTACATTGCTTTGTTGATTCATTCCTCAGTGCATGTCTTGTAAATTCAGGTACTGAACTTTAAATAAAAATAATACAAATAAAAATTAATTAATTAAAAAAAAAAAACCGGATTATACGTCACTTGGAATGAGCGCAAGTTTTTTTTGAAAGACGTCTCTACAGCCAATCAGCAGGCGTGTTGTTTCTCTAAGGGGCGGGACTTATCCATAGAGACAGGAAGGAGGTGTTAGTGCTTCCTTTTGCAGCCGGAGGAGCTGTGCTGGAGGTCCGGAGCTGCCACAGTGTGGGCTAAAAAGTCGACCATGGCACCCAGCTTGCAAACAGACGATGTTGTGTCTGGTGTTCGTAAAGGGATTCGAGCCATCCTGCTGGGGCCCCCCGGCGCGGGGAAAGGGACTCAGGTCAGACTCTCTGTGCTAGCTAACTTAGCTAAGCTAACATGCGCGTGAATAGAATGCATGGCTTGTTCACATGACCCCGTGTTCAGAGGCGAGTCTAGAGTCTGTTGTGGCCCCAAGCAAAAATTTCCCGGGGGCCCTTCTGACCAGTGTTCATCACCAATATGTTATAAATAATCTGACACCAACGAAAAATGTATGAAACCAAAGTTTTTTAAATTCCAAATGTGAAAATACAATGGTAAAGAACAATAAAAAACAAAATAAATAAGTCCGGGGGCCCCTGGGCCAGGGGGCCCCAAGCAGTTGCCTGCCTTGCCTGTTCACAAGCTGCGCGTCTGACCATGTTGGTTCTTTTGGTGTTGTATCGAGTCCTGGTTCGGATCCAGCACTGGGTTTCTTTTCTGAACCGGGCCAGCGGTTGCTTCATTGCACTGTGCCAGAAGGGGTGTTCACACGGCACATATTTGCACCGATGTATTTTGTTGCGATATATCTTACACCGGTGTAAATTTTGTGGAGCGTTCACACGTCACAAACCTGCTTACTAGAGAGAAGCGTGTTAGCACCGGTGCAGCCCCACTTGCGTTCACACGGCAGTTTTTGCGACCGTGCTATGGAGCACTTGCATGTGACGTCACAGCCGATCCAGATTGTGACAGACGCCATCTTGTCGGTCAAACGCCATATTTCCGCCTTCTACTTCTACCTTTTCTTCTGGAAAACCCTACTATATACAATACTACAACGGCTGCGGCTACAAGCTCTCCCTACCTGTACACGTTTTTTATGTTTTTTGTGTGTATTTTTGCGTGTTGTTCGTCTGTACCGGACTTCAATATCCACTACAACCGTATGGACTTACTGGATATTGGTTTCCAGCAGAAAATGACGGTTTGTAGCGATTTCCATCGCATGCACAATATTCCGGACGAGATAGCGAGACCAGCAGGGTCTCCGTGGATTGTTATCAGAAGCAAAGCGAAGGAGGCGGCGTCGGGAGCGGAAGCAAAAGCGAGGCTGCAGAGCCGGCCTGTTGACTAAGCTCAGAAAACAGCCACTCAAACCTCCACTGCTAAACCTCTACCTCTCCAACGCCAGATCCATGGTAAACAAGACGGACGATTTGGAATTACAGCTGGAATTACCTTATTCTATTCTATAATCGGCTGGTCAGTGCTATACTCAATACTTAAGTGACTTACCCGTCCAATGAGGATTGTTATTTTCTTGTTTACAAGATGCCACATCTGAGTCGCTGACATCCTGAATTTCTGTAAAGATAACTGTCCAGAGATTTATAAGCATGCAGTGCTTCACCACTGAACAGCGAGGGGAAGTTAATGAGGTAATTATACACATCTGGGTATTCCACCTCTGGCAGTTCAATATCCACTGACACGGTCGTGAAAACTCCGTCCGGTAAGCCATAAGGGTCACTAATCTGTAGATCGTTTATTTTAGACATATATCTAGTTACCTGTTCATTAGAAAAATGAGCCGTGTAGTCCGTCGGTTGAAATTGATCCATTTGTACACGAGTGCAGCAGTATTCAGCTGTGTTTTTTACCGACAAGATGGCGGCTGTGTACTTTCCGGTCACGTGACTGCAAGATCTCTATACGATAGTAATAATGTGGAAATGAAATATGCGCATGTGTGAAAATGTACTTCCTTTTCCCGCCTTGTTTGTGATTGATATATCGAAAAACCATGGTTTATACTTCTCCAGACAAACTTTCCACGTTGTGGTCTATCAGACACCGTAAAAGGGTAAAAGAGAGAAAGGAAAGGTTGTGCAAGTACAAGAGAGCACGAAAACAACGCATTCTACAATTCATTCGGCAACAAATCGACGACTTCGTGTCGTTCATGGCCATGTGGACGGTTGTCATGGCATCACCAAGCGCCGGGAAAACAACGTGGATGAAGAGACGCAGTTCTGTTGTTGTTGATATTCGCCATTTTGGAAGCGCAAAATACCAGGATGCAAATTATGCAATGCCCGTATGTAATCAACTCTCCTCACGCGTAGCGAGTCTACCCCTGTAGCGTTCAGACGTCCCATTTTATATCGGTGCTGCCCCGCAAACTAGCATTTACTCCGGAGTAAATTTCTTAAACCACCTCCCGAGCAGGGTTAGATTTGCACCGGTTTAAGCAGCTTTCAGGGGCTACACCGGTATAACTTTGTACCGTGTGAACGCTCTACCGGGGCAGCCCCGGTGCTACACCGGAGTAAAAGCTGCCGTGTGAACACCCCTTTAGTAACCTTTGCCTCTATGGCGTAATTGAGTTCCTTGTGGAATAAAGCGACTCAGTTGACTGGAGGAATTGATAGTGAATGAAGTATCAGATCTGGTGTTAAAGGAAAACTCCATCACTGTTGTTCTGAAATGTGTGATGTGGTTAGTGGTTCTCAGAGGTGTCAAGAGTATTACCATTTATTACTCAAGTAGAAGTATAGATAATTTAGAAATACTTTTCATGAAGTACAAGTATCAACTGAAGCTTTTTACTCAAGTAAAAGTAAAAAGTATACTGATTTCTAAACTACTTTAAAGTACAAAAGTAAAAGTAACGAAAGAGGAAAAAATGCTATTAAGGACAAAGGCGCAGCCTAGAAGTCCACATACAGTCCATTCTCCTGACCCATTAAAATGTGTTTCATGGAGCACAAGTAATAATGACTTGTTGTCTGTAAGTGTTGTAATGGTGTAAAACTTCATACCTCAGAAGTAAGTTATCAATAAATTTTTATTGAAAATGTATATATTAAAAAAAAACATTGTAATGTCCAAAATATTGTATAACGCAATATTTTTGCAGTATGCTGGCAATCATTTTGTGTCCAAAGTTGCATTGCATTCACTGTCTAAACGGCAGTAATAATACAGTATTTGAATGAATGAATGAATGAATGAATACTACACTAACATTACTGTAAAATTGCAGTTTTTTTCTTTTTCATATGGGACATGCAGTAGAGGCAGCAGGTTCCAGTTAAAATGCAAGAAAAACACTTTCTCATCCCTACTAGTTACTGGCTCACCGAGAGAAGTCAACAGAATGTTTGTGTTCCAGCAATGCGAGGCTGAACACAGGCGAGGAGAGAAAGGGCGGCCGCTGGAATGCCGACACACTACAAGCTAATATAACGTTTACTAAGCTAAGACCTGTCACTTTACTCACTAACCCCCACCAAGATACCATAACTGCGTTTGTAAACTTCACCTGACTCAGAAAAGAGAATGCCGCATGGTTCGGGGGGGGATTCCACTCCTGACAAACGAACGAGCGCCCGCAATTTACTAACGGTGTCAAAGTCAGAGCTCTGATTGCTGTGTGCTTGGAGTGCCCTGAGTGGCAGTTTATTAGGTGGACAAAGTAATATAAAGATTGGCGCAATGAAATGCAAGTAACGAGACTATTATAAACGTAACAAAGTAAAAGTAAATGCTTGAAAATGTAACGAGTAGAGATAAAAAGTAGGTTGAAAAATTATTACTCCAGTAAAGTAGAAAGTACCAAAATTTCTACTTAAGTAAAGTAACGAAGTATTTGTACTTTGTTACTTGACACCTCTGGTGGTTCTAGTGCTGTTGGTTGGTCTGAGACAGGAGAATTTGCCCTGAATGAGACCACTAACCTGGTGGACACCCATATAGACCAGAACCTCAGGTTTGGATTGAACCATGAATTGCTAGTCTACACACTGTACCATCATACCACCTACCTGATACAACTGAGCTGGAACCAATTCCAGCTGGACAGGTGCAACCCTTACACAAGGAGACAGACAGCCATTCACGTTCACATTCACGCCTGTGAGCAATTTAGAGTAGCCACTTGACCTAATCCGCATGTCTTCGGACTGTGGGAGAAAACACTTGGAAGAGAACATATGCAGACTCCACACAGAAAGACCCTGGCCGCTCAGTCGGCAGTGCTAACCACTGCACCACCTGAATACGGTTTTATGAATATCTGAAAACTGAGTTTCTTCTTCTGGCTGCTCCCGATTAGGGGTCGCCACAGCGGATCTTTCGTCTCCGTTGCTCCCTGTCTTCCGCATCCTTCTCTACCACACCTGCCACTTTCATGTCCTCTCTCACCACATCCTTGTACACTACCGTTCAAAAGTTTGGGGTCACTTTGAAATGTCCTTATTTTTGAAAGAAAAGCACTGTTCTTTTCAATGAAGATCACTTTAAACTAATCAGAAATCCACTCGATACATTGCTAATGTGCTAAATGACTATTCTAGCTGCAAATGTCTGGTTTTTGGTGCAATATCTCCATAGGTGCCCATTTCCAGCAACTCTCACTCCAGTGTTCTAATGGTGCAATGTGTTTGCTCATTGCCTCAGAAGGCTAATGGATGATTAGAAAACCCTTGTACAATCATGTTAGCACAGCTGAAAACAGTTGAGCTCTTTAGAGAAGCTATAAAACTGACCTTCCTTTGAGCAGATTGAGTTTGTGGAGCATCACATTTGTGGGGTCGATTAAATGCTCAAAATGGCCAGAAAAATGTCTCGACTATATTTTCTATTCATTTTACAACTTACGGTGGTAAATAAAAGTGTGACTTTTCATGGAAAACACAAAATTGTCTGGGTGACCCCGAACTTTTGAACGGTAGTGTATCTCCTCTTTGGCCTTCCTCGTTTTCATGTGCCTGGCAGCACCGTCCTTCCCACATGCTCTGCATCTCTTCTCAGGATGTGCCCATACCATCTCAGTCTCATCTCTCTTAGCTTCATTCCCAAGCTCTCTACGTGTGCTGTCCCTCTGATGTGCTCATTCCTTATCCTGTCCAACCTCCCATCGCAAACCTTAACATCCTCAACTTTGCCTTCTGTCTCTTCGTTAAGGGTACGGTCTCCGATCCATACATCACAGCTGGTCTCGCTACTGTCTTGTATACATCTTACCTTTCATTTTTGCTGGGACTTTCCGATCACAAATGGCTCCCGAAATCCTTCTCCAACTGCTCCGCCCTGCCTGCACTCTCTTTCTCACCTCACTATCGCAGCCCCCATTTTCATGTTAACTGAGATTATGAATCTGAATTTATGAGCTCTAAAAGTGTTTAATTTTGAAACGTGAATCTCGCAGAGCACTAAAATAGTATTACTTTCAAGCAAGTTGATGTGCTGACTGTAAACTATTGAGCTGTTAAGGTACCCAGGTATTTATCTGGACGAGACGTGGTTTAATGCTTTGTTCTTTGGCTTTTACAGGCTCCCAAGCTGGCAGAGAAGTTCTGTGTGTGTCATCTGGCCACTGGGGACATGCTGAGAGCGATGGTGGCGTCTGGTTCTGAATTAGGCCAAAGATTAAAACAGACAATGGATGCTGGCAAACTGGTAATGTGAACAAATGTCCAGTTTTTCTCTGGTGGGTTTTGCCTTTTTCCAGAAGCTCTTATTTTAAGCATTTTTTTTTTTAAATAGTGGGGGTTTGGAGTTTTTTTTATTTTGAGAGAGAGAGAGTGAGTCCTTGTCTGTCTGCTGCTGTTAGGTGAGTGATGAGATGGTCGTCGAGCTCATCGAGAAGAACCTGGACACTCCTGCCTGCAAAGAAGGATTTCTGTTAGATGGTTTTCCTCGCACAGTCAGACAAGCAGAAATGGTAAACTTAATTCATGTAGTGAGTAATAAAAATCAAATGCTAATAAATCGCTCATTATTTTGAAATGAAATGATCCTGTTGTCCCCTGTAGTTGGATGAGCTGCTTGAAAAACGTGCAGAGAAGCTGGACTCTGTTGTCGAGTTCAGTGTAGAGGACTCTCTTCTTGTGCGCAGGATCTGTGGAAGGTAAGAGGAGGGGTGGTGTGTGTGCATTAAACCAAAGATTCATAGTGAGCTGCTACAGGTCTGTCTAATGCCCCTTTTCCACCAAAGCAGTTCCAAGGCTGGTTCGGGGTAGGGATGTTAACCGATGACCGTTTGACCGGTGGTTGACCGAATCAACGTCAACCGGTTAATTTTTTTTTGGTTGTCGGTGAAAAAAAATAAATAAATAAATCGTTTTGAAGCTGCCGATTTTGGAGCGGAGAACCTGGAATTCTGTATTGTAAATGCTTGGGCCATGCCATGCGGTGTAAGGACGGCAGCTGACAAATCAGAAACACCCATTCAGTCATGTCCCGCCCCAGTTAAAGACAGCTGACAAATCAGAAACAGCCATTCAGTCATGTCCCGCCCTCCCGCCCCAGTTAAAGACAGCTGACAAATCAGAAACACCCATTCAGTCATGTCCCGCCCCAGTTAAAGACAGCTGACAAATCAGAAACAGCCATTCAGTCATGTCCCGCCCTCCCGCCCCAGTTAAAGACAGCTGACAAATCAGAAACACCCATTCAGTCATGTCCCGCCCCAGTTAAAGACAGCTGACAAATCAGAAACACCCATTCAGTCATGTCCCGCCCCAGTTAAAGACAGCTGACAAATCAGAAACACCCATTCAGTCATGTCCCGCCCTCCCGCCCCAGTTAAAGACAGCTGACAAATCAGAAACACCCATTCAGTCATGTCCCGCCCCAGTTAAAGACAGCTGACAAATCAGAAACACCCATTCAGTCATGTCCCGCCCTCCCGCCCCAGTTAAAGACAGCTGACAAATCAGAAACAGCCATTCAGTCATGTCCCGCCCTCCCGCCCCAGTTAAAGACAGCTGACAAATCAGAAACACCCATTCAGTCATGTCCCGCCCCAGTTAAAGACAGCTGACAAATCAGAAACACCCATTCAGTCATGTCCCGCCCCAGTTAAAGACAGCTGACAAATCAGAAACACCCATTCAGTCATGTCCCGCCCTCCCGCCCCAGTTAAAGACAGCTGACAAATCAGAAACACCCATTCAGTCATGTCCCGCCCCAGTTAAAGACAGCTGACAAATCAGAAACACCCATTCAGTCATGTCCCGCCCTCCCGCCCCAGTTAAAGACAGCTGACAAATCAGAAACACCCATTCAGTCATGTCCTGCCCCAGTTGAACAGAGCTGCCACTCAGCGAAAGAAGAAAGTGTAGACACAGGCTTTTTAGCTTACAAATTACTATTCTTTTTTTGTTTTTAATTATTATTAGAAGGCACATGGAGTTTAGTCCTGCCTTGGCCAGTGCATTCTGAAAGTATGTTTCGGTCTGTAGCCAACAATGCATGTTATTGCAGATCAGATCTCTCCACACAAACTAAAGGCACAGGTGCCGACTTTTTCATGGACTGTAACGGCATTTGCTTATTTAGTAATTTTAATACAGAATTTACTCTGATGAAATTATTCAGACACTCCAACGCCCCCCCCCCCCCCCCCCCAAAAAAAAATCGGATCTGCACGAGCCGTGAAAAAGGCGCGCCGTTTGCATCCCTGTTTAAACTCATAGGTTAACCGACTTTAACTGGCTAATGAGGCTCGGTGGTCGGTCAAGATTTTTTTTAGTTTTCGCCATCCCTAGTTCGGGGCCAGTGCTTAGTTTGGAACCGGGTTTTCTGTTTCCACTGACAAAGAACTGGCTCTGGGGCCAGAAAAACCGGTCGCCATTTTTAAGCGACGAGAAGCAGCAGCTGTACAAACGCGAAGTCATCCATTATTATTATTGTTGTTGCTGCTGCTGCTTCTTCCGTGTTGTTTTTGCTTCGATGTTTGTGCCAAGGTTTATGCAAACTCAGCAATGTAACTGACGTATACAGCGACGTAATGACGTGGCTTCCCTTAGCACCGCGAGCTATGGAAAAGCGAACTGGTTCTCAGCTGGCTCGCAAGTTGAACGAGTTGTGAACCAGCACCAGCACTGGCCCCGAACCAGCCCTGGAACTGATTTGGTGGAAAAGGGGTATAAATGACTGACTGCAACCTGCACTAATTCATAAATCAGTCATAATCTGTAGGTGGAATTGAAATTGAGAAAATCTGATCAATCACTTTGAGAATGTCCATGTTTTAGGTCAGCACTGAGTGAGGTTCACGATATAAACATGGTTGGTGTGAGTTTGAAAGAATGGAGTGTTGTATGTGTGGCACTTGAAATTTCCCTGAACTTTGATCCACTGCATCTTACTGTTTTTAAACTCCAACCATCTTCAAATGTACTGACAAGTAATGCGTCTATAATACATGACTCCTCAGTTCATCAAGTCAGAAATGTGAAACCACTGGTGAGCTTGTGCTTTGAGCTTTTCTTCATCAATCTCTTTTATTATACCCCCTGCAAACAAAGTTGGGGGGAGGGGGGTTATATAGGAATCTCCGTCTGTCCGTCCATCCATGCGTCTTGTAAGCGCAGCTCTTCCTAAACGGTTTGATGGATTTTGATGCAACTTTACACAGTTGCAGTATACCACCTGAAAATGTGCACGAAGGAAAATAATCCCAGTCCAATGTTTCCAAGGGAAGATAATGCATTCAACTCATTCCCTTACATGTGGCAGTATATGATGACGGGCTCATAAGCGGGGGGTATTCTATAGTGAGTTTACTCACAGCTCTAGTTTATTTTGATTTTGTTTTTATGAGTATTCCCAGAAACATACAAATTAGTGCACTGTTCAAGCCTGATTTTTCTCTCTAAACAGTCTGTAGCTCTTAAAGGGCATATTCTGGACCAATTTCGTGTTTGTTTGTTTTTTTTAATGAAAGTACGTCCTTTTATACACTCATCCAGAAGGGTAATTTTGCACAAGGCCATCTGTCTACAGCAGAAAAAAATAAAATAACAAAACGCATCTGGAAAAATCCCAAGGGAGTCTGGAGCCAGATTCGTGACGTCACCTGCGGAAGCGCCAGCAGGCTGCGCGAGCTTTGCACGGTTTCAGTGCACAGCCTGTGTAGACCAAGCGCTCCCATTTCTCTCTCATTGTCCGGTCTTTTGGGAAACGTTGAGTACTAATCCCATCAAGATCGGTGTTGCTACACCCTCCCACGATACATCTGTTAACCATTTTAATAATTACGCGATAACGTTGAAGAAATTTGCAGAAAACCACCAGGTCGTTTTCCCATAAACAAACCAGCGCTGACGTAGGATTCAGAAGGAGGTGTCCCGCACACGACGTCACGAAAATCAATGTTTTTCAGGAAATCCAAACGCCAAGTTTTTTCAGAGGCAGACCAATTCGCCTCAAATGGCTTGATTTCAACTGAATTTTTCTGGTATTGCACAAGGTAAAATAAATTGTAGAGGATGCAGAATGTTACAGATATTTGACCAAAGTTTAATATAAAATAGGAGAATTACATTGATCTTGCTCCTGAATTTACCCATGATATGCACTTTAAATAAGGACATTAGTGATGTTGACTGATTCCTGCACCAGAGCATGTAAGCACAAGTCCTTCCCGCGCCAATATGGCGGCACCGATCTCCGTTTCCATAGCCCTCGGCCTCTCGCCTATGACATAGCTAGGGTTACAGTGGGGGTCTAGTCCTCTGATAACCGCGAGAGTTTGACTTCCCAGTCGCATCTGTATTTCAGCGTACCTTGCCAGACGGCAGTAGGTGCTATTTTTATGGTGGTCTTTGGTATGACCCGACCGCGAATAGAACTCACAATCTCCTGATCAAGAGGCGGACACGCTAACCACTAGGCCAACTCGCGGTTGTGAGCACAAGACTTCACACACTTCTCTTGTGTCTTCAGTCATTTGTGATTCCTTGTTCATTCCTCCAAGTTGATTTCGCCATATTGGGGCAGTTACTATACTGTGCAGTTGTGTTCCCCAAAGGATTTGGACTGGACCTGCTGGTATTTCCTAAAAAATGTTTGAATTTTTTATTTTTTTTCTGTGGTCTGTTGCATTTTCAGGCTTATTCATCAACCCAGTGGCCGTTCGTACCATGAGGAGTTTAATCCACCCAAGGAACCAATGAAGGACGATGTAAGTTTAAATGATTTCGAAGCACCGGTTACAGCTTACTTTGCATAATGGAAATGAATATTGCCGAAACACTTGTTAGAAAACTGAAGAGAGACATTTCAAGCTGGAGTTTCGGGTTAAAGACCAAATTAAAGGTAGCAGCACGGTAGCTCCATGACTGTGCCAGATTGCTCTGCGGTAATAACCCTCTGCACCGCATGTGTAATTACAGCCGTTCTCTATTATGGACAAAAGTGTTCGGTAGGCATCAGTCTTCCGTTTGTACAGGTTATTAGTGGTATGTTCTGCGATTCTGCTGAATATGCATGTAGTTTCTGCTGTAAATATGATACCAAATCACAAAAGTGTTTTTACATCCAGAAATATCAGTAAACGTCAGTATTGTGGATCTGTCTATCTATCTGTTTATTTAGCAGGCTCAGCCATTATCAGCCTTAAAAGCCACAATGTAGAAAGCGTTAGGTGTTGTGTAATTTCAGTTCTGGCAGCTTATGCAAGCCCATGACGGTAACTTCACTGTTGTCATGTGGCCTGGGTTTTTTTTTTTTCCCCTTTTTTTTTAAATCTATAAATGCCTTTTAAAATATACCAAATAGATGATTTTCCTGACATGTAATCAACATGAATTTAAACATTTTGTTTTTCTTTGAAACAAGCAGAGGTGGACAAAGTACCCAAGTTTATTACTGAAGTCAAAGTACAGATCCCACTGGTTAAATGTTACTCCAGTACAAGTGAAAGTTGTCCAGTCAAAATTTTGCTTAAGTTAAAGGACTGAAGTAATTGCTTTTTAAAAATACTTACACTACCGTTCAAAAGTTTGGGGTCACCCAGACAATTTTGTGTTTTCCATGAAAAGTCACCCTTTTATTTCCCACCGTAAGTTGTAAAATGAATAGAAAATATAGTCAAGACATTTTTCTGGCCATTTTGAGCATTTAATCGACCCCACAAATGTGATGCTCCAGAAACTCAATCTGCTCAAAGGAAGGTCAGTTTTATAGCTTCTCTAAAGAGCTCAACTGTTTTCAGCTGTGCTAACATGATTGTACAAGGGTTTTCTAATCATCCATTAGCCTTCTGAGGCAATGAGCAAACACATTGTACCATTAGAACACTGGAGTGAGAGTTGCTGGAAATGGGCCTCTATACACCTATTGCACCAAAAACCAGACATTTGCAGCTAGAATAGTCATTTAGCACATTAGCAATGTATAGAGTGGATTTCTGATTAGTTTAAAGTGATCTTCATTGAAAAGAACAGTGCTTTTCTTTCAAAAATAAGGACATTTCAAAGTGACCCCAAACTTTTGAACGGTAGTGTAAGTATTAAAAGTACATTTTCTGTCAACGTATTGTTGTATTATTGCCACAACGCTTACAAAACCGATTGCCTCTGAAGCAACCGACTGGATTTTCTGACTAATTTGTAGAACCTGTAGCGCTGAAGCTCCACCTGACATGCTCGCAAACTCTTTTCAAACTCGAAATCATATTGGGTAGCTAACGCTACTAGAAAAGAAAGATTTCTACATTCTGTTAACTTTCGCATAATCTTGCTCAATAAACGTTATTCATGTTGGCGCAAGTCCATTTTTACATACTAACGGTGTCCAAGTTAACTAGCTATGTGTTAATGTTAGCCGTGGACAAGGCTGTAGCACCTTGGCGGGCAAATCCATAGAAAGTTATTTGACTAACCAGACCGCATAGCTATTGCAATGTTATCGCTAGCTCTAAAAGCGCAGACAGCTTCGTTGCAAGCTTTCTCTTGGAATAAAACGTTTACATCCCTCGATATGCTTCCGCAGGTTGGACGGCGAGTTTTTGTAGGCCGTGATGTGGTTCGTTTTAGGCAAACAAAGCAAACATTTAAAACCAAACGATTCATTAATCCTTTCAGAAAACTGAAACATGGGTTCTAGGTATGGCCATGAGGGCGTGCGTTCTCCGGAAAAACCGCCTCCTTTCAGACCCCGTTTACACGTAGCCGGGTATCTATAAAAACGGATATTTATTTATGCGGTTGCACCCATCATTTACACGTAAACGGAGGTTTCAGTCACTGAAAACGGCTGCTTTCGAAAACTCCGGGCAAAGTGGAGATTTGTGAAAACTCCGTTTTCATGCCTGCATGTAAATAGTGGAAAACGGAGTTTTAGCATTGTGATCTGACGGTCCCTCCTCCTTGGCTTTCAGATCTCTGGTTGGCTTTCTATTTGTTTGACACGTTTTTGACAGCCTTCCCTGGCTGTTTTTGAGCATTGTGTAAACGGAATTATTTTCTAGTACGGGGAGGAGAAGATACCCGTTTTCATAAATACCCGGCTACGTGTAAACGAAGTATCATTCTGCTATCAACTGATCGGGTTCAGATAACGCTGCTGAGAAATTGAACTTGATTTTATACAGTCTATGGACGTGACGTGACCCGACCCTAGTGATTACTGATAGGCTGTTTCAGTGTCACCTGCGAAAAAACCCAGCATGTTTTATAAAAGAAAACAAAAAGCCTCCACTTTCGAAGCTGTTTCTTCGTAACGAGGACTTTGATAGAAATGTAGTGGAGTGAAAAGTCCAATATTTGTCTTTCAAATTTGGTGAAGTTAAAGTCATAAGTTTCCAAAAAAATTAATACTCAAAGTACAGATACTCAAAGTGTACTTAAGGACAGTACTCAAGTAAATGTACTTCGTTCCTGTCCACCTCTGGAAACAATACATATTGGACGTCTAGGCATGTTGGAGTTTATTCGAATAAGTGGCTAAAGGCCAATTCACACTTGTTTCTGAAGCACTTTTCTTCTGCTGGGTTTGTTTTTCCTTTGCGTAGGTTTGTGAAGCTTACGCTCCATAGAGACGCGTTTAAGTCTCGCGCTTCGGCTTTCTGTGTGCGCTGAACTTTATTTAAAATCGCCTACGGAGAAGTCAGGATTGTGCAACTTGTAGCTGCACACCGGGCCATTTGTACAGAAGTGATAACCAGAAAAAGGCGCACACACTGTTGGTTCATGTCACTTTTTATTGCACTGTGTTGTAATTACAGCTGGCCCAAATTTGGATGTCCTCATCTTGTGACACAGTTGTACATAATTAATGATAGACTTGAAGAACGTTATCGTGTTGGCATTAAACGTGTCTCTTTGTGTTACCAGTTTAGGAAAAGAAATGCAATAGGTGCACTTCTTTTCCTGGCTGTACATATGTCGTACGTGTCCTGTTTCGCTAATTTTGAAAAGGATTTGAAACTTGGAATGCTTTATGCGAGTGTTGAAGCTCAAGCTCCTCAGATTTCTATGGAAAGTTAGCTAGCTGTTCTACTACCTGCAGAGCTAATATCTTGGATAAAACAATAAGGCCATGGCGAATAAATGCATTTCTACCACAGCTTGGTTGAATTCTTGGATTTGATTGGTCAGAAAGTCATTTTCTCTCACAGCGTGACTTAAGGTGCTTGTTTTCTTTTGATACATTCTCATTAGGCCATCCTTAAAAAAAAAAAATCCGTTTCCTGTCCACCGGGTGAGCAAAAAAATTTTCAGTCGGGAGGGAGGGTTTTTTTTTTTTATATATATATATATATATATATGGATGGATAAGAAATCGTAATGCTGTGTTTTGCTTTTTCTTTCAGTACTTTTTTATTACAAAAGCAGACACATTTAATAAAATATGACAGTTTAATCGTGGCTCAGGTGGATAAGGCACCACACCATAAATCCAGGGACCCGGGTTCGATTCCGACCCGAGGTCATTTCCCGATCCCTCCCCGTCTCTTTCTCTCCTGCTCATTTCCTGTCTCTACACTGTCCTATCCAATAAAGGTGAAAAAAGCCCAAAAAATATCTTTAAAAAAAAAAAGTCGAAAAGCAGGCGTTAAAAAAAAAAATTTCAACCGCACAAACAGCACTCACCCGGCCGGTGGACCGGAAACAGAACATTTTTTTAATAATGGCCTTACTGTCATAATTTCCACAGTTGTATGTCAGACGCACCACATAAACTAAATCTAATAACAAACCGTTAAATAACAGAACGTTTTTAAAGAATAATTGGACGGTCAGCGCTTTGGAAGTGTCAGGAGGTTCAGTAAAAAGAAGTTGGTGAGGGAACTGTTTGGAGTGGCTATCATGTAAATGAAACAGGAGTGATTTATAAATGAATAAAACGTATAAAGTGGTATTCTTTTAATAAATAAAAATTGTAACCATGGACTGTTTGCCCTGCTTTAAGAGGAATAAAACGCTTCCAGATGTTGAGGTGCTTTCAAACAACCTGGCCTGAGTTTCCCAAAAGCATCGCAGCACAAAGATTGTCGAGAGAAGCACAATGAACACACACTCTTCTAGTTAAGATGCTCTTAGCGTTCAGAGGCTTTTGGGAAACCCACCCCTGTTTAGTATTTTCCTATGACAGCATGCTGTTTGTTCTAATCCTTACATAAGTCATCCCTTTATCAAACTTCCACCTGAAGAACAAGCATTTCTTAGATTAAGGGAGTTTTGGATACAGATGTATTATTAGTGTGACTTCAGGTGAATTTGTCATGTGTCCTGCCGGAGACGAAACTTATCCAGAGAAGTTTCCAAGCCACTGGATAACACTTGTCCAAGACCAGATGAGAGAATTAACTGTGCCTCATGTTCTGAACTCCTGTACTGGTTTAAATATTCGTCGATCTGTTTGTGCCTTTAGGTAACTGGGGAGCCTCTGATTCGTCGTAGTGATGATAATGAGACGACGCTGCACTCGAGGCTGGAGGCCTATCACAGACAGACAGCCCCCCTGGTGCAGTACTATAGCGCACGTGGTATACACCGTGCCATCGACGCTGCTCAGTCACCCGACATTGTCTTTGCCTCCATCCTTGCTGCCTTCTCAGCCGCCACCTGTAAAGACCTTGTGTTTTTCATCTAAACATTTTCTCCATCCCTGTCTTTCCTTAGTGTGTCTATCTCTTTTTCATGGAAAGGTTTGATTCCACCTTTAAGGAAAATGCTGCACTTGAGTGTGAGTTTACCAGCTTAGGGTCGTCTGAAAGCATGATGTCGAGTTGTCACAACTGTGCCTGTGGAAACATGACGGCTTTGACAACGATCTTTTTTTTTTTTTTTCTCTCTTGCGTTACACACCATGGCACATGTGGATTTTATGTCTGTGGAGTAGGAAGTGCTTAATGGTGGCATGTGTTCATACATGGTATGTATCTTGTTGCAAAGTGAGAACAAAGTATGCACAGTTTCAGAGGCTTTCGACATTTGTGTCCAAGCAACCAGCCAGAAAAAAAAACCCATACACACGCATACCAGAGGATGTTGTTTTTCTCAGAAATCTTTCACTAAGTCAGCATGACCAATCTGTCACTTTCGTTCTAACCCCTAATACCAATCTTCCTGATTGTCACAGTGCTGCATGTTTATGCTGCAAGTCTATAATTTGATATTTAGCTACTCATTTTTGTTTGATTCTTTTAACACTTTGTAAGCAGACCTTTTAGACATTTGCTTGCATTATTTAAAATAAAACCGCTCTTGCTTTAGTTGTCCTTTGTCCTTGTAATTCTCCTCATGTCCACCTGGTGGCACATGGATTTAATATTTTTGTGTACTGCATCCTGCAGTGGAGGAAAAAAAATAATTTTCCCCTTTTTTTTGCATCCATGTGAATATTTCATTTACTTGAGCCATTTTTTTTCTTTACAGCTGTTTGAAACCTGCTTCCTCCATCCAGTCTGAGCCTGATGAGACAAGGGGGCAGTGTCTATAACATAAATGTATTCATGCTTATGACGGTATGCTTTTATTTTGTATGGTTCACCAACATTAGAAACACACTGTAATGACCCTGACCGTGCTTCATTTGAAATAAAAGGCGATATTTTACTGACTTATTCAGTCATGTTGCAGTTTCTTTGTCTTTTTGTTTTCTCTTGGGAGGAGAATTTTTTGTTAAATTACAGGTTCAACAACTTCTTTTGGCTGCTCCTGATTAGGGGTCGCCACAGCGGATCTTTCGTCTCCATTGCTCCCTGTCTTCCGCATCCTTCCCTACCACACCTGCCACTTTCATGTCCTCTCTCACCACATCCATGTATCTCCTCTTTGGCCTTCCTCGTTTTCGTGTGCCTGGCAGCTCTGTCCTTCCCACATGCTCTGCGTCTCTTCTCAGGATGTGCCCATACCATCTCAGTCTCATCTCTCTTAGCTTCATTCCCAAGCTCTCCACATGTGCTGTCCCTCTGATGTGCTCGTTCCTTATCCTGTCCAACCTCGTCGCTCCCATCGCAAACCTTAACATCCTCAACTCCGCCACCTCCAACTTTGCCTCCTGTCTCTTCGTTAAGGGTACGGTCTCCAATCCATACATCACAGCTGGTCTCGCTACTCTCTTATACATCTTACCTTTCACTTTTGCTGGGACTTTCCGATCACAAATGACTCCTGAAATCCTTCTCCAACTGCTCCACCCTGCCTGCACTCGCTTTCTCACCTCACTATCACAGCCCCCATTTTCCTGCACAGTTGACCCCAGGTACTTGAATTCACCTAAAATTACAGGTACTAAATTACAGGTTCAACATGATCCTTAATTACAAACGAATAAAACGTATAGCATTTTTTTTAATCCTAATTGTTAAAAATAATTACTGTGGTGTGGTAGAAATTTAAACATTTTTGGCACATTATTTTCCGCCTATAACCGCACACGTTGTCGGGTTGTATTCCTTTATATTATAACTTATCCAATATTTATAATAGCGTATTCTCAAATAAGTTCAATTATGTAGGTTTTTTCATTGTGTGAGGATTTTTTTTTTTTTAATTTAAATCAATATTATAAATGTTTCTAAATTAAACATTTAAAGGTAGGGCATGTCAATCTTTTAATCTAGTGTTTCTTGAACTGCATACCTGTGAATTCATTACCAGTTTGCATTCAGGTGTTTAAAATTTAGTTTACCTCTTAAGAGGAAATTGTTTGTTGGAGCAGCATGCCCTGAAGAAGGCTGTCTGTGCTGCTACGCGTGGGTTGCTGCTCAGCTCATGTTTTCTGGATGAAATAGCCATGTAAAATAAAGGCTTTTTATATAGTTGGATACAAAGAGTGCCTTGGATTCCTTCTTTTTAAAAATATTTTAATAAATTAAAAAAAAAAATTCCTAGCCGAAGGCAAACTGCTGCGGTATGAGAGGAATAAAACACTCAGGACGTGTGGAGGTCACAATGATCCATAGTTTGTTTTTCTCTAACTGCACGCCCCCAGTGTGTTATCCCTTACTTAAGGGACTTGTTATTAAAATATGTTTCTCATCCCTGCAAAAAAAAAAAAAAAGTCCTTTTTAAGTTCTATAGTTCTATAGGACTCAGTGGCAGTGTTGCCAGATTGGGCGGGTTTAGGTGCTTTTTGGCTGGTTTTGAACATATTTTGGGATGGAAAACGTTAACAATATCTGGCAACACTGCTCAGTGGAACTCTATAGCAGTGTTTCTCAACCTTTTTTCAGTCACGGCACCCTTCAGAAGTATGCAAATTCTCAAGGCACCCCCATATAAAATATACGCAGTCACGCTGACCATACGCTGACTCCGGCAGTGATGTTGTGACATGGGAAAGGGGGCCGTGAGACAAATTTTGATGATGCATGAGGCGGCGATCTGCATTAGTGTAACTATCGTTTTCTTGAATTTTAATTCATTTTATTTATTTCAATGTTAGAATATATAATTTTTTGACGGCACCCCTAACGAAGCCAGACGGCACCTCGGTTGAGAAAGGCTGCTCGCACATAGGACTTTCTATAGAGCTCCGGTGTTCTATAGGATGTTAGCATGGTCCTATCGGAGACTGTGAATCATGTCCTATAGAACGAGAAGTTTCTATCTGCTTTTCTCAGCATTCTATAGACCTTGCCAAGTGTTTTCTTTAGGACAGAAAATTTCTATTAAAAAACTCAAGTTCTATAGGAAATCTATATTCGAACATTATTTATTGGCTTGGTGTTTTTGTGTCTACTCAAGGATATTTGTGGTGGCACCACTGTTGGGTAAACCATACTAAAGGAACTGGAGAGAGCCCAGAGGACTCCAGACCATATATAACTTACTGGCACGCAATATGATTTGTCTTTTTGAACTTTAGGTTGTAAGTATGGCTAAAATGTCATGAAATTTCAGTGCCTCAGCCAACTGGTTTTAACTTAACTCACCTGATTAACAGAATTATTAGGAGGAGGAAGCAGGAATTATTTTTAAATACAATATGGATTTATTAGCAAACAGGAGCTTACGTGTAAGAGATGCAGAAATCATTAAATTATATTATGTTGTTAAAATAAACACAACTAAAATGAGTTCCAGTTGTAGGTTTATTTTTCGTTGGGAAAATATGGCCGTTTATTAAATTTATACATTTCGTACTACTTGAAACTTCACATCACCTACAGGAAGTGCATTTAGACTTGGACGACCTTTATTGTCATTCAGTATGTAACAAGTGTACACTGAATGAAATTTCGTTGCAATTTGGGTCAGCACAGAAATAAATATGAAGTGTATTAAATTAAATTATGCAGCAAAAATATTATAAAGTGCAATAGTATAAAGTGACCTGTGGAATTTGGAATGTTCAAGTTCTAAATAGAAGTTTAGAGTTTGGGTTTGGAGTTCAGCAGTCTGGTGACCTGGGGGAAAAAGCTGTTACAGAACCTGGTGGTCCTGCACCGAATGCTGCGGAACCTCTTTCCAGAGTCCAGAGAATGAGGGTGTGAGGGGTCACTGATGATGTTTCTGGCTCGAGACATGCAGCACCTTGGTGCAATGTCCTGAATGGAAGGAAGAGAAGTCCCAATGATTTTCTCTGCTGTCCTCACCACTCTCCTCACATTCTTCCAGTCAGAGGCACTGCAGCCTCCACACCACACAGAGATGCAGCTGGTTAGAACGCTCTCTATGGTGCTTCTGTAGAATGTAGTGAGGATGGGCGGGGGCAGGTGGGCTATCATCCTATGCAGGAAGTGCAGACGCTGCTGTGCCTTCTTGACCAGTGACGCAGTGTTCACAGACCAGGTGAAGTTGTCTGTGATGTGCACCCCCAGGAACTTGGTACTATTGACCACCTCCACGGCCGTGTTGTTGAGAAGTGGAGCGTGGCTGGGTTGGTTTTTCCTGAAGTCAATAATGATCTCTTTAGTTTTGTCTACATTCAGGATCAGGTTGTTTTCCCTGCACCGGCCCACCAGCTGCTCCACCTCCTCTCTAGAGGCCAGGTCGTTATCGTCCCTGATGGGGCCCACCACTGTTGTGTCGTCCGCAAACTTCACAATGTGGTTGCTGGTAGCTCTGGGGACACAGTTGTGTGTCATCAGAGTGAACAGCAGAGGGCTCAGGACACAGCCCTGAGGGGAGCCTGTGCTGAGGGTGATGATACTGGAGGTGTTCTGTCTGACGCGCACCACCTTTTTTTTTTTTTTTTTAATTTTAGTGGAAATAAATCACTGCATCTATCTTGATGAATATAAATCCATTAACAGGATGCACAATGACTGAGCTTAAAATGTTTCATAATTTTCACTCCAAAATATACTGCAATATTTGCACTGTGACTGGTTACTGCCAACTGCACTACCTCCCACACTGAGAGCTGTATATTCTATTACAGTGATGCTTGAAAGTTTGTGAACCCTTTAGAATTTTCTATATTTCTGCATAAATATGACCTAAAGCATCATCAGATTTTCACACAAGTCCTAAAAGTAGATAAAGAGAACCCAGTTAAACAAATGAGACAAAAAATATTATACTTGGTCATTTATTTATTGAGGAAAATGATCCAATATTACATATCTGTGAGTGGCAAAAGTATGTGAACCTCAAGGATTAGCAGTTAATTTGAAGGTGAAATTAGAGTCAGGTGTTTTCAATCAATGGGATGACAATCAGGTGTGAGTGGGCACCCTGTTTTATTTAAAGAACAGGGGTCTATCAAAGTCTGATCTTCACAACACGTTTGTGGAAGTGTATCATGGCACGAACAAAGGAGATTTCTGAGGAACTCAGAAAAAGTGTTGTTGATGCTCATCAGGCAGGAAAAGGCTACAAAACCATCTCTAAAGAGTTTGGACTCCACCAATCCACAGTCAGACAGATTGTGTACAAATGGAGGAAATTCAAGACCATTGTTACCCTCCCCAGGAGTGGCCGACCAACAAAGATCACTCCAAGAGCAAGGCGTGTAATAGTCACCAAGGTCACAAAGGACCCCAGGGTAACTTCTAAGCAACTGAAGGTCTCTCTCACATTGGCTAATGTTAATGTTCATGAATCCACCATCAGGATAACACTGAACAACAATGTTGTGCATGGCAGGGTTGCAAGGAGAAAGCCACTGCTCTCCAAAACAAGATTGCTGCTCGTCTGCAGTTTGCTAAAGATCACATGGACAAGCCAGAAGGCTATTGGAAAATGTTTTGTGGATGGATGAGACCAAAATAGAACTCTTTGGTTTAAATGAGAAGCGTTATGTTTGGAGAAAGGAAAACACTGCATTCCAGCATAAGAACCTTATCCCATCTGTGAAACATGGTGGTGGTAGTATCATGGTTTGGGCCTGTTTTGCTGCATCTGGGCCAGGACGGCTTGCCCTCATTGATGGAACAATGAATTCTGAATTATACCAGTGAATTCTAAAGGAAAATGTCAGGACATCTGTCCATGAACTGAATCTCAAGAGAAGGTGGGTCATGCAGCAAGACAACGACCCTAAGCACACAAGTCATTCTACCAAAGAATGGTTAAAGAAGAATAAATTTAATGTTTTGGAATGGCCAAGTCAAAGTCCTGACCTTAATCCAATTGAAATGTTGTGGAAGGACCTGAAGCGAGCAGTTCATGTCAGGAAACCCAGCAACATCCCAGAGTTGAAGCTGTTCTGTATGGAGGAATGGGCTAAAATTCCTCCAAGCCGGTGTGCAGGACTGATCAACAGTTACCAGAAATGTTTAGTTGCAGTTATTGCTGCACAAGGGGGTCACACCAGATACTGAAAGCAAAGGTTCACATACTTTTGCCACTCACAGATATGTAATATTGGATCATTTTCCTCAATAAATAAATGACCAAGTATAATATTTTTGTCTCATTTGTTTAACTGGGTTCTCTTTATCTACTTTTAGGACTTGTGTGAAAATCTGATTATGTTTTAGGTCATATTTCTGCAGAAATATAGAAAATTCTAAGGGGTTCACAAACTTTCAAGCACCACTGTACTTGCTCTTATTGGTAATGTTTTATTTCTTTGGTATTTTGTATTTTAGTTTTTTATCCGACCTCCTTGTATAATGCTGTTTAGTTTTGTACTGATCTTGTGCAATGCGGAAATGTTACTGGATACCTTGAATTTCCCTCTGGGGTTAATAATCTACCTGCAAGTATTTACTAGTATGCATACAGTGGCATGCAAAAGTTTGGGCACCCTTGCTGAAAATGTCTGTTACTGTGAATAGTTAAGTGAGCAGAAGATGAACTGATCACCAAAAGGCATAAAGGTAAAGATGACACATTTCTTTAATATTTTCCACAAGATTACATTTTTATTTCCATCATTTACAGGCATAAAATAGCAAAAAATGAAAAGGGCCTGAAGCAAAAGTTTGGGCACCTGACATGGTCAGTAACACCCCTTTTGGCAAGTATCACAGCTTGTAAACACTTTTTGTAGCCAGCTAATAATCCTTCAGTTCTTACTTGGGGGATTTTCGTCCTTGCAAAAGGCTTCCAGTTCTACAAGTTTCCTGGGCTGTCTTGCATGCGCTGCTCTTTTGAGATCTATCCACAGATTTTCAAATGATGTTTAGGTCAGGGGACTGTGAGGGCCAGAGCAAAACCTTCAGCTTGTGCCTCTTGAGGTATTCCATTGTAGATTTTGAGGTGTGTTTTGGATCATCGTCTTATTGTAGGACCCATCCTCTTTTTAACTTCAACTTTTTTTTTTTTTACAGATGGTGTGATGTTTGCTTCCAGAGTTTGCTGGTACTTATTCGAATCCATGCTTCCCTCAACCAGTGAAACGTGCCCTGTGCCACTGGCTGCAACACAACCCCAAAGCATGATCGATCCATGCTTCAGAGTTGGAGAGGTGTTCTTTCCTGGAATTTGGCACCCTTTTTTCTCCAAACATACCTTTGCACATTGTGGCCAAAAAGTTCTATTTTGATTTCATCAGTCCACAGGACTTGTTTCCAAAATGCATCAGGCTTGCTTAGATGTTCATTTGCAAACTTCAACCACTGAATTTTGTGGCTAGGATGCAGGAAAGGTTTTCTTCTGATGACTCTCTCATGAAGGTCATACACTTAGGTCCATATACATTTGGACACTGACACAATTTTTTTTTTTGTTTACCTGTTTACTGAAACATATTCAACTTAGTTATATAATGGGCATTGACATAAAGTCCAGACTTTCAGCTTTCATTTGAGGGTATCCACATTAAAATTGGATGAAGGGTTTAGGAGTTTCAGCTCCTCAACATGTGCCACCCTGTTTTTAAAGGGACCAAAAGTAATTGGACAATTGACTCAAAGGCTATTTCATGGGCAGGTGTGGGAAATTCCTTCGTTATGTCATTCTCAATTAAGCAGATAAAAGGCCTGGAGTTGAGCTGAGGTGTGGTGCTTGCATTTGGAAGATTTTGCTGTGAGGAAAACATGCGGTCAAAGGAGCTCTCCATGCAGGTGAAACAAGCCATCCTTAAGCTGCGAAAACAGAAAAAAACCCATCCGAGAAATTGCTACTATATTAGGAGTGGCAAAATCTACAGTTTGGTACATCCTGAGAAAGAAAGAAAGCACTGGTGAACTCATCAGTGCAAAAAGACCTGGACACCAACAGAAGTCAACAGTGGTGGATGATCGCAGAATAATTTCCATGGTGAAGAGAAACCCCTTCACAACAGCCAACCAAGTGAGCAACACTCTCCAGGAGGTAGGTGTATCAATATCCAAATCTACCATAAAGAGAAGACTGCATGAAAGTAAATACAGAGGGTTCACTGCACAGTGCAAGCCACTCATAAGCCTCAAGAATAAAAAGGCTAGATTGGACTTTGCTAAAAAACATCTAAACAAGCCCACACAGTTCTGGAAGCACATTCTTTGGACAGATGAAACCAAGATCAACCTCTACTAGAATGATGGAAAGAAAAAAGTATGGCGAAGGCGTGGTACAGCTCATGATCCAAAGCATACCACATCATCTGTAAAACACGGCGGAGGCAGTGTGATGGCTTGGGCATGCATGGCTGCCAGTGGCACTGGGTCACTAGTGTTTATTGATGATGTGACACAGGACAGAAGCAGCCAGATGAATTTTGAGGTATTCAGAGACATACTGTGTGCTCAAATCCAGCCAAATGCAGCCAAACTGATTGGTCGGCGTTTCATAATACAGATGGACAATGACCCAGAACATAAAGCCAAAGCAACCCAGGAGTTTATTAAAGCAAAGAAGTGGAATATTCTTGAATGGCCAAGTCAGTCACCTGATCTCAACCCAATTGAGCATGCATTTCACTTGTTAAAGACTAAACTTCAGACAGAAAGGCCCACAAACAGACAGCAACTGAAAACCGCTGCAGTAAAGGCCTGGCAGAGCATTAAAAAGGAGGAAACACAGCGTCTGGTGATGTCCATAAGTTCAAGACTTCAGGCAGTCATTGCCAACAAAGGGTTTTCAACCAAGTATTAGAAATGAACATTTTATTTACAATTATTTAATTTGTCCAATTACTTTTGAGCCCCTGAAATGAAGGGATTGTGTTTAAAAAATGCTTTAGTTCCTCACATTTTTATGCAATCATTTTGTTCAACCCACTGAATTAAAGCTGAAAGTCTGAACTTCAACTGCATCTGAATTGTTTTGTTCAAAATTCATTGTGGTAATGTACAGAACCAAAATTAGAAAAATGTCTCTGTCCAAATATTTATGGACTGAACTGTATTTGTTCAGGTGTCGCTGCATAGTAGAACAGTGCACCACCACTCCAGGGTCTGCTAAATCTTTCTGAAGGTCTTTTGCAGTCAAACAGGGGTTTTTATTTGCCTTTCTAGCAATCCAACGAGCAGTTCTTTCAGAAAGTTTTCTTCATCTTTCAGACCTCACCTTGATCTCCACTGTTTCTGTTAACTGCCATTTCGTAATAACATTACGATCTGAGGAAACGGCTGCCTGAAAACATTTTGCTACATTCTTGTAGCTTTCTCCTGCTTTGTGAGCATCAATTATTTTATTATTCAGAATGTGAGGGAGTTGCTTAGAAGAGCCCATGGCTGTTGATTTTAGGGACAAGTTTGAGGAGTCAGAGAATTTATACAGCTTTGAAATCTGCATCATCTGACCTTTCCTAAAAAAGAATTTGAACAAACCACAGCTCAATAAGCTAATTAAGGTCTGGAACCTTGGTAAAAGTTACCTGAGAACTCAAATGTATTGGGGTGCCCAAACTTTCACATGGTGTTCCTTTTCCTTTTTCACTCTCCAATTGTACAAAACAAAAATAATACACAAATCTTGCATAAAATGCTGAAAAGAAAATGTGTCGTCTTTACCTTTATGCCTTTTGGTGATCAGTTCATCTTCTGCTCACTTAACTATTCATAGTAACAGACATTTTCAGCAAGGGTGCCCAAACTTTTGCATGCCACTGTATACTGAGGTGACACATTTTAGGGACTGATCAACAGTGCAGCTTGCATGGAAGAATGCCAAAAGAACCTGTGGCAATAGTAGGTGTGGAATTGCTGGGTATATGGAACTGGTCTAGGAACTTTTTTCCTCTTGAACTTAAGTACGAGAGTTCTACTAGAGGTCATATAAAAAACTAAAATACAAAATACCGAAGAAATAAAAAACATTACCAATAAGAGCAAGTAATAGAATATACAGCTCTCAGTGTGGGAGGTAGTACAGTTGGCAGTAACCAGTCACAGTGCAAATATTGCAGTATATTTTGGAGTGAAAATTATACAGTGGGGCAAAAAAAGTATTTAGTCAGTCACCAATTGTGCAAGTTCTCCCACTTAAAAAGATGAGAGAGGCCTGTAATTTTCATCATAGGTATACCTCAACTATGAGAGACAGAATGAGAAAAAAAAATCCAGAAAATCACACTGTCTGATTTTTAAAGAATTTATTTGCAAATTATGGTGGAAAATAAGCATTTGGTCAATAACAAAAGTCCATCTCAATACTTTGTTATATACCCTTTGTTGGCAATGACAGAGGTCAAACGTTTTCTGTAAGTCTTCACAAGGTTTTCACACACTGTTGCTGGTATTTTGGCCCATTCCTCCATGCAGATCTCCTCTAGAGCAGTGATGTTTTGGGGCTGTCGCTGGGCAACACGGACTTTCAACTCCCTCCAAAGATTTTCTATGGGGTTGAGATCTGGAGACTGGCTAGGCCACTCCAGGACCTTGAAATGCTTCTTACGAAGCCACTCCTTTGTTGCCCAGGCGGTGTGTTTGGGATCATTGTCATGCTGAAAGACCCAGCCACATTTCATCTTCAGTGCCCTTGCTGATGGAAGGAGGTTTTCACTCAAAATCTCACGATACATGGCCCCATTCATTCTTTCCTTTACACGGATCAGTCGTCCTGGTCCCTTTGCAGAAAAACAGCCCCAAAGCATGATGTTTCCACCCCCATGCTTCACAGTAGGTATGGTGTTCTTTGGATGCAACTCAGCATTCTTTCTCCTCCAAACATGACAAGTTGAGTTTTTACCAAAAAGTTCTATTTTGGTTTCATCTGACCATATGACATTCTCCCAATCCTCTTCTGGATCATCCAAATGCTCTCTAGCAAACTTCAGATGGGTCTGGACATGTACTGGCTTAAGCAGGGGGACACGTCTGGCACTGCAGGATTTTAGTCCCTGGCGGCGTAGTGTGTTACTGACGGTAGCCTTTGTTACTTTGGTCCCAGCTCTCTGCAGGTCATTCACTAGGTCCCCCAGTGTGGTTCTGGGATTTTTGCTCACCGTTCTTGTGATCATTTTGACCCCACGGGGTGAGATCTTGCGTGGAGGCCCAGATCGAGGGAGATTATCAGTGGTCTTGTATGTCTTCCATTTTCTAATAATTGCTCCCACAGTTGATTTCTTCACACCAAGCTGCTTACCTATTGCAGATTCAGTCTTCCCAGCCTGGTGCAGGTCTACAATTGTGTTTCTGGTGTCCTTTGACAGCTCTTTGGTCTTGGCCATAGTGGAGTTTGGAGTGTGACTGTTTGAGGTTGTGGACAGGTGTCTTTTATACTGATAACGAGTTCAAACAGGTGCCATTAATACAGGTAACGAGTGGAGGACAGAGGAGCCTCTTAAAGAAGTTGTTACAGGTCTGTGAGAGCCAGAAATCTTGCTTGTTTGAAGGTGACCAAATACTTATTTTACCGAGGAATTTACCAATTAATTCATTAAAAATCCTAGAATGTGATTTCCTGGATTCTTTCCCCCCATTCTGTCTCTCATAGTTGAGGTATACCT
Source organism: Neoarius graeffei (assembly GCF_027579695.1). Classification (NCBI taxonomy): domain Eukaryota; kingdom Metazoa; phylum Chordata; class Actinopteri; order Siluriformes; family Ariidae; genus Neoarius; species Neoarius graeffei. The sequence goes on along the minus strand of NC_083584.1, from coordinate 32,544,054 downwards.
ATGATGAAAATTACAGGCCTCTCTCATCTTTTTAAGTGGGAGAACTTGCACAATTGGTGGCTGACTAAATACTTTTTTGCCCCACTGTGTGTATGTGTGTGTATATATATATATATATATATATATATATATATATATATATACAGATATTTGTAGATAAGCTGGTATGTTGTATTTTACTTTATGTACTGTTATAATGTATCTACTTATATATTATACATACTGATATATACACACTAAATATTTATATACGAAATTATATATCATATACTATCACACTATTACATATACTATATTTACTGATATATACTTTAACTATGCCTATCATGTAATATACTATGCTTTTTATCTACCATATACCACTAAACACACTGCACATGTATGTAACTGTCCACAAAGTATTTGCACTGCTCATTGCACTCTTATTTGCACTGTGACTGGTTACTGCCAACTGCACTACCTCCCACACTGAGAGCTGTATATTCTATTGCTTGCTCTTATTGGTAATGTTTGTCTTGTTGAATACACTTAAGGGTGCCTTCCTCAGCTACCTTAGCAGGTAGCTGTAGCCTTAGGCCAGGGGCAGATGTCATCAGGTGGTGTCCAACCTTCACTGGGTGTTTCGACCCCCAACCACAACACCCTCCAGTTGGTGGGGCCGCAGTGGTAGTTTGTATTTTAGTTTTTTTATATGACGACCTTGTATAATGCTATTTGTACTGATCTTGTGCAATGCGGAAATGTTACTGGATACCTTGAATTTCCCTCTGGGATTAATAATCTATCTACCAACAATGGTGCTTGAAAGTTTGTGAACCCTTTAGAATTTTCTATATTTCTGCCTAAATATGACCTAAAACATCATCAGATTTTCACACAAGTCCTAAAAGTAGATAAAGAGAACCCAGTTAGACAAATGAGACAAAATATTATACTTGGTCATTTATTTATTGAGGAAAATGATCCAATATTACATATCTGTGAGTGGCCCAAATACAGTAAAATGGGCCCAAACCATGATACTACCGCCAACATGTTTCACAGATGGGATAAGGTTCTTATGCTGGAATGCAGTGCTTTCCTTTCTCCAAACATACTGTAACACTTCTCATTTAAACCAAAAAGTTCTATTTTGGTCTCCTCCGTCCACAAAACATTTTTCCAATAGCCTTCTGGCTTGTCCACGTGATATTTAGCAAACTGCAGATGAGCAGCAATGTTCTTTTTGGAGAGCAGTGGCCTTCTCCTTGCAACCCTGCCATGCACACCATTGTTGTTTAGTGTTCTCCTGATGGTGGACTCATGAACATTAGCCAATGCGAGAGAGGCCTTCAGTTGCTTAGAAGTTACCCTGGGGTCCTTTGTGACCTCGCCGACTATTACACACCTTGCTCTTGGAGTGATCTTTGTTGGTCGACCACTCCTGAGGAGGGTAACAATGGTCTCGAATTTCCTCCATTTGTATACAATCTGTCTGACTGTGGATTGGTGGAGTCCAAACTCTTTCGAGATGGTTTTGTAACCTTTTCCAGCCTGATGAGCATCAACAACGCTTTTTCTGAGGTCCTTTGTTCGTGCCATGATACACTTCCACAAACATGCGTTGTGAAGATCAGACTTTGATAGATCCCTGATCTTTAAATAAAACAGGGTGCCCAGTCACACCTGATCGTCATCCCATTGATCGAAAACACCTGATTCTAATTTCACCTGCTAATCCTAGAGGTTCACATACTTTTGCCGCTCACAGATATGTAATATTGGATCAAGTATAATATTTTTGTCTCATTTGTTTAACTGGGTTCTCTTTATCTACTTTTAGGACTTGTGTGATGATGTTTTAGGTCATATTTAGGCAGAAAAAATTCTAAAGGGTTCACAAACTTTCAAGCACCACTGTATGTATCTACAGGAGTTCCATTAAGTTTTCTAGAGGGTTCCTGGAGAAGATTTTTAGCAGGGTCTCTGCTTCTTTTCCTTTCATTCTTCCTGTGCTTTCATTATCACGCGTCTCGGATTTCACCGAGAAATCATGCAGGTTTCCTAAGGAAAGAAATGCCCGTTAGATTTCTGTTTCAGCTTGAGTGTTCAAAGTGCTTCCGGTATTCGCGCGCTGACCAATCGTAAGCGAGCCTTGTGACGTAACGGGGGCGTGATTTCCAGAATCTCGCTGCTCGCGAGCAGGGGCTTTCCTCGATGACGTAAATGGAAAAGAGAAGCGAGCTGCGGGTTTTAATCGGCGTCGTGGTGATTATCGGAGATACAGACGACCATCAGGGCCGGATAAGAGCTCAGCTCCTTCAGCCGACTGAGGGACTGTGTAGGAAGGAAAGGGTTCCGGGGGCAGTTTGTTCATAACCAGTCCCAGTGGAACGCCCTGTTCTCCTGCTGAAGGTATGGTGCCTTTGTGATTGCTCCATTAATTAATACAGAGTCATGGTTATGATTGATCATTAATGATGGTGCATAGATATTTATAATCACAAATGATCATGTGAACCCATGTCTGACGACCAAATTTTTTATTATTATTATTATTATTATTATTATTATTATTATATCTCCAAGTCCACCATCCTGGCCTTATTCTCACATCATTTCCCACAACAGGTTTATTACCTTCTTTTGATCTTATCTCATCTCAAAGACCAAGGCCTGATGTTACTCATGGTTATATTTTGGAGTCATGATGTATCTGTTGGCTTTGCTTCAGCTCTCACTCACACACAGACTGGGTGTTTTCTGAAACCTTCCTCTGTCTTCATGTTTCTTTACCTACCATTCCAGTTTTATTCCTAATCTAATCTTCGGCCTGTGCTGTTTGTGTGTTTGGTTTTTTTTTCCCCGCTTGTGTTCTTGTTCCAGCGCCTTCCTTTCAGTGGAAATGTAACTCAAGACTTGGCTCTTGTCCCATTTCTGGCGAAATTCATTGGAAAGTCAGTTGTTCCACTGTGTAATGACTGACTTGCATAGCTACTGAGCAGTGGCGGAAAATCCTGTTTCTGTACACTTGAAATTCTTTTGTTCCATCTACATGGAGTTTTTGTTACTTAACTCCCTCCTGAAAAAGCCATCTGAGTCTGAGCAGCTATGCAAACTCTCAGCAAACTGGTAGACCATCTTTACCAGCTTTCTAATTCCATGACCAATACATATTCGAGACCTTGTAATGTCCTTAGTGTTTGTTCGTTAATTCACCTTCAATAACGCCTTATCCCGGTCTGAGTGGATCCAGAGATTATCCCAGGAGCACCGGGTTCAAGGCGTAAACACATCCAGGACAGGATGTCAGGCCATTCATATTAACACACTCATTCACAGTGCTCGTGCTGTGCTTCCACGCATTTCAACCGAAAAAAGACTGGCATGGCACCACAAAATTGTTGGAACCAGTGATGTTTGTGGTTATGGGAAGGGCTACCACAAGAAATTCGTCACCATTTTGATGAAACATGAGCGAAATCGGAAATCACTACATGCAGGCAACCTTCAAATGCAAGATGTAATGACTTGAAAAGTAAATTTATAAAAAAGCAAGCAAAGTAGAGCGTTTTGGGCACCATAATCTTTTTTTTTTTTCCCTGCAAAAAGTTACCCTGGTAATATTTCAACAGAAAGAACCCCAACATCTGATACATAACGTTCAGTTCTCAAACCTGTCGAAATGCTGGTCAGTTTTCAAAAGGCACCAAAGCAGAACTGACACCAGCATTGGTGGAAAAGAGCTACTCGTGTCAGTTTAGTAAAGCCAGTCCACCTACTGGCATGTTTTGGAAGGTGGGAGGAAACCAGAGAACCCTGAGGAAACCCATGCAGACATGACATGAAGTGAAAGAGAATAGAAAAGTGTGTATGGGGGGGAAGAGAATGTTTGTTTGTTTCTTCTTTAGGTTTGAGTAATATTCGGATTGATAATGTGACTGAAGTCATTCTGAATTTAGCCAATATTTGTGTCCTGCTAAAGAGCACTTGTAAGATAAAGGACACTTTAAATCGTATTTGGCGTTATTTTTCTGCTTGCTGCTCCGTTGAAGAATGTTGCGATTAGTGATGGGTATTTGCAGCTCTTCACTTTCACCTCCAGCTGAACACACGAAATGGAGCAGAGAAGTCTGAATGATAAAAGGTTTTGTGCTGTGCAAGAATGATAAAGCAAGATTTTCCTTGACTCCAAAACAACGATCCAGACATACTGTTTTTGTGCACAGGGAGACGTTCCCCTACCACTGTCTGCGTTATATATGGCTTGGTTCCAGTGACCATTTTGCTGCAGGGGCCTTTTATTGGTTAAAAGCCATAGTTCGTTTTTGTTTTTTTTCCAAGATGTATTTTATTTAAATGGAAAATGGGTGGTGGGGTTGGGCTGGGGGGCTGTTGTCAGCAGCCATAGTTGATAAGGCCACAAAAGTCCTTGTGATCAGTACTGCACAATGGCACACAGCTACTTTTAGTCTGTTGTCAACCTTTCAGGAAGCAGCAGAATAACGTTCCATTCATGGCAACAAATACATTCAATATTCAGAGGCGTTGCTTGACTCTTTCCACAGCTACACCTCTCTGGTGACTCCAACACAGGGAGCAATTACTTTTATCTTATCTTGAACATTCGCAATTCATCGGCACCTGATTTTTATTGGCAAACATGGGCTCAATAAACGTGGATTTACTTTGTGCGATATAGAAACATTTACGCCTTGTCCTCTTTCATGTTTGTTTATATTTGAGAGCAAGTGAAGTGGATTAGGCGACGATGGAGGAATACGGGTAACTGGGGCTAGCAGGCTTTGGCTAAAATGCAGCTTTTATGTCATGGTCATTTCCTGGATTAAAGCGTATCTAGTGGAGATTGTTATTGTAACGTCTCTGACTGACTGTTAAAATGCTCTTTGACCCATTTAGTCATCCCAGAATGCTCAGTAAAATATTTCCTGAAGTATATTATTTTTGATGTATTTCTGTAACTTGGCAGTTAGCCGAATACTTGTTAGCCTATTTGAACTGTTACATAGCTGGAGGTAAAGCAGTAGCTCAATTTAAATTAAACGTGAATCGTATTGCTGTTAGTAGTGCGTATATAATGTAGCGAAACTAAATATATATTGCTGAGCGCTTGGTTCAGATATGGTTTGTTTAACTGCAACTGCTGTGGGGCACTGAATGGGCGTGGCGGATCATCAGAATACCGGTTGACTGTTAGATATTTAGGTGTGTGTTTGGAAGCAAAACTTGAAAGCATTTTAAAAAAAAAAGGGTTAGACTCAACGACAAAAATGGAAAACGTAATAAAGTGACGGGTTTTTTTGTTATTAAATTTTACTCCTAAAATACTTGTATTACTAATGTTATAATACTTGATATTTTGCTTGTTGGTCTTGTAATTTTATTTAATACTTAACAGCATACTGTAAGTGTAGATTTGATCCTTCTGTGCATTTAAAAAAAAATTCTTTGTATCCCAAAATATTTCATATCGTCCATTCATTCAAATTCAGTTTTATAGTGTGTTTTCGCAATTCAAAGCAGCTTTATAGAAATCCGGATGGAGATTTCGATCCTGAATGAGCACGCCAGAGGTGCCAATGGCAAGGAAGAACTCCCTGAGACAACATGAGCCAGAAATGTTGAGAGGAAGCAGACTGAAAAGGAAATTTGCTGGATCGTGGGATTATAAATCGTTATTAACCATTAGTTTTCTACATCTGTATACTTTAAACTTGAACAGTCGTAGATGTGCTAAAAGGATGTTCAGTATGAGTATATTGTTAATTGGAGTCCTGGGATGGACACAGGACAGGCTTTATGATTACAGCAGCAGTTCTTGGGTACAAGTCTGCAGTTTGTTTATTATTAAATGTTTTATGAAAGTTTTATTAAAGTTTAGTGTTGCCTTTGAAATTGATTAAGTTTACAATAGCGTGTTGTGCTTTAAATAAAGCAGGAAGGACCTCTTGGGTGCTGATAATTTCTTTCAGATGGAGATAATCGGTGTTCTTTCCTTTCAGCAGATTGAATCGGAGGATTAAGAATGTAGCAGCTTTAGTCATGTTGCATCATAAAGGTGCATTAGTCAAGATTAGCCAAGATTGGAACTCTGGGGGGGTTAAGCAGATGAAGTACAACAATGTTGGAATTATTGATTTTATTTTATTTTTTTCCTCTTTCTTACTCCTTGAACCCATTGCCCGTTCCACCCATGTCTATAAAGCCAAGGCCCCAGAATCTACAGCAGAGTTCCGTTAGTGTTTTTGATTATGGCATCACTTTCAAGTGGTGAGGTAGGCTGTTTATTAAGAGCATTGCTTTTACGTTGGTGTTGAGATATCGGTGATAAAAGTACCTAACATTTTGCTGTTTGTGCAAACAGTTCATCGCTTTCTACAGATTTATACAAGTTAAATTTCTCCATCTTGGAAAATTACTCATTGTTTATTTCAGTTGGACAATTATCATTTATTTTCAAGTACAGACTTTTTTTTTTTGCTTAAAGTAAGTTAACGTATCTGGCTGTTCTGTTACCTGATTCTACCATATTTTCCTTTCCAGACAGACTAATATCACATTCATACGCGCACTGAAAACTGTATATTTTCCATTATTGTATAGGAATGGTGTCCTGTGGGAACTGGAGCAAAACCAAGTTGAAACGTTAACCCTATCCCTTGTTGACCAAGTAACATTGATGGAAATCTTTTGTCATGGCTCCAGTGAGAACCAGACCCATCAGGTTTGTGTTGTGACCGGTCATGACATTGTTGGTGGTGATGTAAATGATGTAGAAATATTATGATGGAACTACTCATACTGCCTCAGTGTAAAGCAGTGAACTCGAAACGCCAAGCAAAGAAAACATCTGCAGATATTAGCAAAACGTTATAAATCGGATTTGCTTGAACAAGACAAATGTTCAGAAACAGGAAGAGACCGCTCGAGAGAGAGAGAGAGAGAGAGAGAGAGAGAGAGACGTGACGCAGCTTGACTCGTGTCATGTTGCTAACTAGCTAATGTCTCAGCTTGGGCTTTTCACAGAAAGGGACTTGCCACCTCGTAAATTACATCATATCCGGTTTCACGTGGTTCACACATTTCATAAAGGTTTGTGCTCTTGAGCATTCAGTTAAATACAGTCAAGTAGGAATACACTATTCGTTACTTTTCCATTATGGAACGCTGAATGGGAATGAAAGTTTGTTGTCTACTCCGTATTGTTTTTACCTCATACAAGAACGGATTTTGTATGTGAAAGGGGCTTGGGTAGTGTCTATAAAAAGATTGACAGCAGGGCCATATCAGGCCTAGAAATTCATATATTTTTTTTCACCAGCCAGTCGGACTAGTTACCTTCCAAAGTAGCTAGCCAAACAGAAAATCAACTCGCCAAAATTTGTTCATGTATGAATTTTACTTCTGTCAAAAATAACGCAAAAGAGAGTAGTTACCATTGTTCATGACTAATGTGCATTTATTTCAAGACCCGAGTATTTTGATACTGTTGTTAAATACATAAATGAGAACAACACAGAGCACCATAATATAATATCAACAAATAATATATTGGAAAACTCGGCAACTTGGTGTATGAGTACTGAAAACAAATCTACTTACTATCATGACTATAGCACCCAAAATATGTCCATCATGCTTTCTGTATTTAACCATTTATGAGAGAGAAAGCATTAGGAGCTTCATATTGATGAGGAATCAACTTGAAAAAAATTAATTATTCCATAAAAATCATATCGCAGCCAAGGCCTACTCTGCTCCCACGTTTGCTTATAAGTCCTTTGTCGTTTCTCCTTCTCGTACGCTTTATCGGCGGCCATTTTCTCCTCTTCAGACCGAGGTCACTTTGTCCCTGTCTCTGGCGGTTTCTGTACACCTTTCAGAAAATTCCACATCGCAATGTAGCTTTGGCAGATGTAGATGTAAACAACAACAAAAACACGTGTTTAAATGGGCGATAATGTGGCCACATCTATTGAATTTGATAACGTGATTACTGCGATATTCAACGAGATGCGTTATATGCATGCGCAGTAGTGAAAAAACCGACAGCCTGACTCGTACACGATGTGATTCGGAATTCTTCGGTGTTTTCCGTCCTGCCGATAAACACATCGATTAACACAGACACGGCACACGCTTAATATGTGGCGGCTTTAGTTGACAGTGTGTCTGAATTAGGGCTGTGCGATATGGGGGAAAAATGAATATCCCGATACGTTTTTTTCTCCATTTCACGATATACGATATATTGAAATCTCCTCTAAAGGAACCCATGAAATCTAACTTTTACTCTCTACTGTTTTCACTACAATCCCTGCAGATTAAATAACATTCTTGGTTAACTTTACAGGTGTTTTTCAACAACACATTTTAAATTTTCATGTTGGTGATTAATCACAGTTGAGTTGAAATAAGACTATTTTATTCAACAAAAATGTGGCACAAACTGCAAAAACAATCTTGAAAATTGCAACAAAGGGGCAACACAATACAGAGCTGCTCAGAGCTCAAACCAATAAAGTGCAAACTCAACACTGAGAGACATTTAGCCTAAATAAGAAAAGTGCTCTTTCATTAAATTATTTTAAAAAATAGATCTCCAAGCTATTAACCTGACTACTGAGAACCACTGGAACATTCACAATAGAGAGAGAGAGATTGAGGGAGAGAAGAGAGAGATCTGCAAAACATCATTTTTCTCTTTGCACACTTTTTTGAACTGAATGTTTTCTGGCTCTGCCTCTCAGATGTGTGTAATTCCGGTATTGCCTTCTCTGTAAAATGTCTGCGTCCAGGCAACTCATATTTGGGATTGAGTGTGTTTGGTAGTTTTTGGAAGCCTGGTTTTTCCACTATACTAATCGGGATCATGTCTTCGGCAATGACGTTAGTGACTGCATCCGTTATAGCTCTCCATCTCTGACTCGTTTTCTCATATGGTGTGGCTTTGGAGAACGAGGCCGCTATGGTCATTTGTTTAGCTTGGGGGGGGTTTAGCTCGTGGGCAAGTAGTTCGGAGTTTAAGAGACTCTTCATACTGTACCCAGGTGAGTTTTCAGGTGATGGAACATATTTGTAGTGCTGCTGCCTTTCGTGATGACGGGGGGGGGGTTTTTGCACACTTTTTACAAATTGGCATTTGCTGTTCCACGTCCTCCTCGCGATATCCAAAAAAATGCCAGACGACTGACCCCTTACTAGTTCTTTTAGGAACCAATTCCTCCGCTTCCATTTTTAATTTGTCGTCGAAATTGACAGAGATTACACAGTAGCCTATGCAACACCAGCGGTTGCACAAACTGAGTCAGCGTTGTAAACCGAAACTAGAAAATCTTCCTGCAAGTTCCTTTCAGCACAGAGATGTCGCCCGGGATTGGTTGGCGAGTGCGTGACGTTATTGGTATTTTAATTTTTTATTTTTTTTAACCCTTAGGCAGCCTCTCGCGTTACTGCCTGAGGGACAGGGAGAAAACCACCGGAAAATGTTTTAAACAAACGCAAGTCAGCAGATGACCATAAAATACTTGATAGTTACGATATAATAATTTTATGTATCTCACACAGAATTTTCGGAGATATATCGAGTATATTCGATATATCGCATAGCCCTAGTCTGAATCTTCGCTTCATATATATTTTTTTATTTTCAACTAGCCAGCCGGGCTGCCTAGTGACAGGAATTACCCGCCAAATGACAAATTATTGCTGTGTTCATATATATATATATATATATATATATATATATATATATATATATATATATACCGGTACGATAGTGGTATAACTGTATCGATACAAAGTATACCGGTACAGTTTAGTGCATCTGTCCACACTAGCAAGAAATGTTTGCGGTTTTCTTTCACGGTAGTTGAAATGCGCGTGCGCGAAATGTTTCCGTGGTTACCGAGTAACTTCCTTCCGAGAATATGGCGGATGAAACAACGTGTGTGTGCTTTTTGTTGTCGGTGTACAGTCTGTATTTCTGGTGGTCATTTATTCAGTCTAATCGTATAAAACGCACGAGGCAGTTGAGAAAGAAACAAAGAAAACGAATCTCCCTTTCTCCCCCCTCACTTTCTCCCTCTTTCCTTCTCTTTCTCTCCCTTTTCCCCTCTTCCTCCTTTCTTTCTCCCCCTTTCTTTGCTCCATGTAGCTCCACGGTCGTTTTGAGCCATTTTGGCGTTTTATTTACAGCTGGAAAGCACGGGCGTATTGCATTGTATGAATAACCCAGAAGAAGTAGGAATGGTTCATTGCGCTTGCGCATTATATTTGTATTGATACAGAACCGCTTCATCTGTCCACACTACAGCGAAGCGCTACTGTACTGGTACGAAACCCATACATTTGTGGGTTTCGTACCGGTACAGTTATACCGCTACAGTACCGGTATAGTTGCTAGTGTGGACAGGTGTTGCGGTACGAAAGTAGTTTTGTATCGGTACAAAATCCCTAGTGTGGACAGGGTATAAATCACCTCAGGCGACTGGACCACCGCGAATTTCGAGCTGTGCATGTGAACATAAAGTAGTCTGACCCAGCTTCATGTCTGTTTAGATTGGGCTCAGTTTCCTCAGCCCATAATATACTTTTGATGATTAGAGCATGATCAAAAATATTTTGCGACATGTTTTCCAGGTTAGTTGTATGAGTAAGGGGGGAAGACTAATGCACCTTTAATGCTCTGTAGAACATTCCTGTGTATGTGCCTGAGAGAACATCTTGTACTTTTTTTTTTTTTGATGGTGATTGATCGGCAGCTGGCTAGGATTTATTTATAATTAAGGCCGCCTTATTCGAGAGTAACCATGAGGTTATTTAGCATGGTGTGCAAGTGATTTATTAAAAGATTAGACCTTTTGCTTCAATGATGGAGTGGTCGTTTTGTGGTTCTTACATCAGTTTAATGGCTATGTGAAAATGATCTTACTTCCCCACACGCACGCACATTTAGCTTTTCTTCACTAAGCACGCAGTTTTTATCAAATTAGTTCATGAGGCCCTCTGTTGCTGATGCTTACAGTTACTGTCAGGCTGCACAGATAAACCCACTTTTGTGCAGCTAATCCAAAGTGTAATACACAGTCCTCCTCCAGACTTAGTGGCACACAGCTAGTGTACGTGTACAATAAGCCCAAGTTACAGTTTCCTTCAGCATACTGCCAGTTACAAATACTTTCACAGGTATTCATTGATTCAAGTGAGCCACTAATCCAGTCTTAACAAGCTTTTTCCTGCTCGTGTGATCATGATAGGGCTTCTGAGAGCAGGTCCGAACATGTGTGTGGCACTGAGCACACGTACCTGCTTAGCTGCAAATGTGACTCAAAGTATTATGTAACAGCAAGGGGAATCGGATGCACACCTCACACAAAGCTGATCATGTAACGTGTGTGGCTGAAAGAGAGGGAGAAGGCCTGAGACAGAGCCCTGTTAGTGAGCTGCTGATGGATAGCGTGGCACTGCGGCAGGGTCCGAGCTGATGAGGCTAAAATGCTGAGATGCTCTTTCGGTGTCCACACAGGCTGGAAATGCTGAGACTTGAAGAATGAGACTCTTTGCTCGTGCTTATTTTCCTAAAGAGTGATGGAGGTTAGCCTGGATAAAGGGCACAGACATTAGCGTGTGGGTCTTTTGCATTGTGACAAGAACGTCTGTGTTGCAGTAAGTTGGGATTCATCACTGAGGCCACCATATTCAAGAGGAAGGAGAAAAAAGTTAAATATTAGATAAGGTGTAATGTAATATCATTTTTGAATTGTAGAAGTCTTTTCTTAAAATGTGCCTGCCTCCAACCTCCTCGTATTTTCGAAGCAGCTTTTGCATGGTCTCAGATGTAATATTCGATACCCCGGTTCTTCCTGCCATATCGGTTATAACTGCCAGATTGCTTGGCGTATCTTTGTCCATAACATGTTACTAATGCTGCCGAATGTCATACACTCTCAGAAAATAAAGTGCATTACTGTACCTTTAAAGGAACAGTCCACCGTATTTCCATAATGAAATATGCTCTTATCTGAATTGAGACGAGCTGCTCCGTACCTCTCCGAGCTTTGCGCGACCTCCCAGTCAGTCAGACACAGTCAGACGCGCTGTCACTCCTGTTAGCAATGTAGCTAGGCTCAGTATGGCCAACGGTATTTTTTGGGGCTGTAGTTAGATGCGACCAAACTCTTCCGCGTTTTTCCTGTTTACATAGGTTTATATGACCAGTGATATGAAACAAGTTCAGTTAGACAAATTGAAACGTAGCGATTTTCTATGCTATGGAAAGTCCGCACTATAATGACAGGCGTACTAACACCTTCTGCACGCTTCGGCAGCGCACTGATACGGAGCTCAGATATCAATCCGCTGCCGAAGCGCGCAGAAGGTGTTAGTACGCCTGTCATTATAGTGCGGACTTTCCATAGCATAGAAAATCGCTACGTTTCAATTTGTCTAACTGAACTTGTTTCATATCACTGGTCATATAAACCTATGTAAACAGGAAAAACGCGGAAGAGTTTGGTCGCATCTAACTACAGCCCCAAAAAATACCGTTGGCCATGCTGAGCCTAGCTACATTGCTAACAGGAGTGACAGCGCGTCTGACTGACTGGGAGGTCGCGCAGAGCTCGGAGAGGTACGGAGCAGCTCGTCTCAATTCAGATAAGAGCATATTTCATTATGGAAATACGGTGGACTGTTCCTTTAAGGGCGGCACGGTGGTGTAGTGGTTAGCGTTGTTGCCTCACAGCAAGAAGGTCCGGGTTCGAGCCCCATGGCTGGCGAGGGCCTTTCTGTGTGGAGTTTGCATGTTCTCCCCGTGTCCGCGTGGGTTTCCTCCGGGTGCTCCGGTTTCCCCCACAGTCCAAAGACATGCAGGTTAGGTTAACTGGTGACTCTAAATTGAGCGTAGGTGTGAATGTGAGTGTGAATGGTTGTCTGTGTCTATGTCTCAGCCCTGTGATGACCTGGCGACTTGTCCAGGGTGTACCCCGCCTTTCGCCCGTAGTCAGCTGGGATAGGCTCCAGCTTGCCTGCGACCCTGTAGGACAGGATAAGCGGCTACAGATAATGAGATTAGATGAGACTGTACCTTTAGCGGTACAATGGCTTGTCACTGGAACAGGACACTCTAAGGTATTTATTTGTACCCTTTATATACCGCCTGCAGACATGTATTATACCTATTTAGCCCTACAAAGGTACACGTGGTTACCTTGAGGTCCAGTAATAAGCCCTAAGGGGTTCATTAGTATAGATTGTGCCATGGGGGACAGAAATGGAGTCCTAGTGTACGCCTATTTCTGACAGTGTACGGTCGTCTTCTGATATAGTTTGGAGACGGAAAGGGTCACAGCAATTTTATTTATTTATTTTGCTTTTTTTTTTTATTCTAGTTTTCTTTCGATTTTTGCTTTGTTTTTGATATGGCCACAATGAATTATTGTCTTCATTGAACATATTTCGTTGTAAATAAATAGTAAAACAGAGGTACGTTTTGTTTTGCCTCTGTTTTCCACTCGGGGTGCAAACTTAATGCACTCAACTGTACAAAGAAAAAAAGAAATAGCACAACAATAAGCAGCTGAACGTGTCGATCGTATTATCCTAATTTGTCAAAATAGCTATATTTTTCACCACTTGAATTAAATCATAATGCCACAAGGACCTGGCAACTAGATTCAGTCCAGTTAAGTAAGTCTGGATGTGTAATGAACATGACTCAGTGTTGACCGTGATTAATGGCTGTGCATTAAAAAGTAATGATTACTTCATGGCTAACAAATAAGACATCGTTTTGTGATCAGAGCAGTTATGCTTGTTTTTTGCACTGCATCATGTTCCTATTTTTGACAAACACCATGGACTCCGCCCAAATGAGATGCTTGTTGTTTTGAACACAAAGAAAATAAACACACTTTTCTGTCCCATCCTCTTTAAAACATTGTTTTTGTCATGCAGAGTTCGTAATGTTGTTTTTTTTTAAAGATCATGCGAATTCATGTTTGTTTTTCTCCATGTCTCGATTAGATCTGATGCAGTATTTTTTTTTTTTGAGTACCCGGTTTGGTCGGCATTTGAATCTCAGCCCGCAGCAGTAAGAGTAAGCCGGAATACGCTGTGTATAGGTTCAATAGATCTGAAATGTAATCGTCTTCCACTTGATTACATGTGAAACTAGACTTGGCTCACTTCCTTTACAATTCCGGTTCAAGCAAAGGGAGCGGCTGATTCAGCATGAAGTTCAGAAAACAGGATCGACTGTGGTTGTAATGAGGAACAAGGGTTTGACTGTATGTTGTCTGCAGGTGTGGACATTATTCGTCACTTGAACTGCCAATCGGTGACTCACACTCTTAAGACGTGATTAACATTTTGGATACAAAGATGGCTCATTTCAAAACTAAACCTGTTCCTGACTGGTGTTTTTGTTTTGACATTATGTCTGGCTAATGTTCTTTGATTGCACTTCTTTTGAGTTGGAGTTATGGTAGACTTGAAACCATTGTTGCTGCTCCGTGGTTTAATAAATATTAACACAGAACAAAAGCTGCTTCTGTTGTGTTGAAAGGTGGCTCATTTTTCTAGTGAACTCTTGCTTGTCCACCCACACACACTACATGCACCAAACCTCAGAGAGTACAGATGGTTATTATTTGTAATCAAGTGCATTAGCCGAGCCTGCTGAGAGTCTAAAGTGGAAAGGAAAGGCCATGGTTCCTGGTTTTATATGTGTATTATATGGACATTAGTGTTTTACTGGGAAATACACTGCTCGTATTTTTCATACGAACTACATCTGGGACACGGAGAACCAAAACCATGACGTAAATCTGTTACTTGTGAGTAAGTCAATGACTTGTTTTTGGGTGGTACTTGTTTGTGAATGTGTCTGTATAATAAAAAAAGAAAATCATGTTGGCTTGGATATGACGTTTATCTTCACATGTTGGAAAATCTTGCATTTTTCATACAAAAAAATCATGGAGCTGAGTGACCTATTTTAAATAATATTGAGTGGTATACTGGATGGTTTCCATTCAGCTAGCATGATGCTGAATGAGTCGAAGACGAGTTCAGTATCATGCTAACTGAATGGAATATATCGGATGTACCATGAAAAGTCATTTTTAAAATTATTATTATTATTATACATACTCATTTCTTTTGAGGTGTTCAACACGTTTTTCTCTTTCAAAATTCTCTCAATCTTCCGTATTTAACGACGCAAACCTGGCGGCCATGTTTGTTTGCAAATTGTCACAGTTGCTTGCTAGCGTGGAAGTTTTATGTCTCCAATGTGTCTTGACAACCATGCAATATTGTTAAACCATATTCAACGCTCATTCTCCACTGGGTAGAGTGACGTAATACACAGGATAAGCGATATGCTAACAATATTGCATGCTATGAAACCCGCTATAAGGGAATAGAGCACGTTTTTATTCCATTGAAAGTGTCCTGTATGTATAGTAATGTACTGATATTTCACTCCGATGATGTCACGCCGAGTGTTTTCCTGCTGACTTGGCTCACTCGTGAATATGTTCGTCACTCAGAGATAAACTTGATAGTTTTGCACAACTGTGTAAAATCTTTTTTTTTTTTTTAATGTAATAGAGTATATATTTCTCTCTTCTTGATGTTGTATAGATGGGGAGAGAGATGGGAGATTCTTTCGTGTGCTAGGCCTTTCTGACTAAGAAAAGCACCATGAGGTGTGTGTGTGTGTGTGTGTAAATGACCTGGGTCAGTGTTCGTCATGTGTGTACTATATTAAACAGGATGCTCTGGTTTCCCCCACAGTTCAAAGATGTGGTTAGGTTAACATGGGGGTGACCTTGGGCGAAAGTGCCTTTGAACAAGGCACCAAATCCCCAACTGCTCCCCGGGTGCTGTAGCGTAGCTGCCCATTGCTGTGTGTGTGTACGTGCACGCACACATGCTCCTTGCTCGTGTGTGTGTTCGTGTTCACTGCTTCAGATGGGTTAAATGCAGAGAGGAATTTCACAAGTGTGCGTGTGATTTTAATATTTATTCAGATCTAGGGCACATGATTGTGAGCGTGGGCCAAGATTTCAGGTCACAATAATTCCTGTTGGTATTAACATAGAAGTGGGTCACACTGACTCCAGTCGTGACTCTCCTTTTCCATTAAGATCAGAAAACCGGAATCGGTAGTGTATTCCCTTTTAGCCTACTTATTTGTGTATCCGTCTCAGAAAATACACAGAAATAAGTGTTTCAGAATTTTTGGAAGAAGAAAAAGAGGCAAGTGTGTTTTTCGACTAGTTCATGAACTCAAATGAGAGCAAGGAACGGTCTTGATTTGAGCTCTAGCGTACAGTGCACATGCTTGCACTTTCACTTTGATCATGGTGAAAGATGAGAGTTTAGATTAGAGCTGTTGCTCCAAGTATGGTTGTGCTCCGCCTCCTCCTTCTTTTACTTCTGTTCCCGTAAAGCTAATTTTCACTCTGACGGCAGTTGGCCAGGTGTGAACAGAGGAAATCGTGGGGGGTGTAGCTGTTGGGTTTACTGTGTCTTACACATGAATAATCTGAAGTCACCCTGGAATATTGTCGTGTGTGTGTACTAGTGCATCTCAAAAAATTAGAATATTGTGAAAAAGTTCAATATTTTCCATCAGCTATTTAAGAAAGTGAAACTATATATTATAGACTCATTACACAATAACAAATGTTTCAAGCATTCTTCTATTTTAATTTTAATCAGTAAGGCATACAGTACAAAAACATAAAAAAACCCATCTCAAAGTATTAGAATATTTCATTTCGAGTTTGAGTAAAACAGTATGAACACAGTGTATCTCTCGGTCTAGTTCAGTACACACAACCACAATCATGGGGAAGACTGCTGACTTGACTGTTGTCCAGAAGATGATCACTGATGCCCTCCACAAGGAGGGTAAGCCACAAAAGGTCATTGCTGAAAAGGGTGGCTGGAAAAGGTGCACAAGCAACAGGGATGGCCGCAGTCTTGAGAGGATTGTCAAGAAAAGTTGACTCAAGAACTTGGGAGAGCTTCACAAGGAGTGGACTGAGGCTGGTGTCAGTGTATCAAGACCCATCACGAACAGACATCTTCAAGAAAGGGGATACAACTTTCGCATTCCTAATATCAAGCTACTCCTGAGCCAGAGACAATGTCAGAAGTGTCTTATCTGGGCTAAGGAGAGAAAGAAATGGACTGTTGCTCAGTGGTCCAAAGTCCTCTTTTCAGATGAAAGTACATTTTGCATTTAATTTGGAAGTCACGGTTCTAGAGTCTGTTGGAAGAGTGGAGAGGCACAGAATCCAAGGTGTTTGAAGCCCAGTGTGAAGTTTCCACAGTCTGTGATGATTTGGGGTGCCATGTCATCTGCTGGTGTTGGTCCACTGTATTTTATCAAGTCCAAAGTCAACGCAGCCATCTACCAGGAGACTTTAGAGCACTTCATGCTTCCATCTGCTGACGAGCTTTTTGGAGATGCTGATTTCCTTTTCCAGCAGGACTTAGCACCTACCCACAGTGCCAAAACTACTACCAAATGGTTTGCTGACCATGATATTACTGTGTTTGACTGGCCAGCCAACTTGCCTGACCTGAACCCCATAGAGAATCTATGGGGTATTGTCAAGAGGAAGATGAGAAACACCCGACCCAAAAATACAGATACACTGAAGGCCACTATCAAAGCAACCTGGGCTTCAATAACACCTCAGCAGTGCCACAGACTGATCACCTCCATGCCACACCGCATTGATACAGTAATTCATGGTAAAGGAGCCCCAACCAAGTATTGAGTGTATAAATGAATATACTTTTCAGAAGTTAGACATTTCTGTATTGTAAATCCTTTTTTTAATTTGATTGATCTTAGGGAATATTCTAATAATTTGAGATACTGGATTTCTGATTTTCATGAGCTATAAGCCATAATCATCAAAATTAAAACAAAAAAGGCTTTAAATATTTCACTTTACATGTAATGAATATAGAATATATGAAAGTTTACCTTTTTGAATTAAATTATGAAAAAAAAGGAACTTTTTCATGGTATTCTAATTTTTTGAGGTGTGTGTGTGTGTGTGTGTGTATATAATATATATGCACGCGCGCATTCATAAGTGGCAGTCACTGCGAGGGTCTGTGTTTGTGGTGCTGGTAGTGCGGTTGCCATGGTGATCCTCACTAGTAGCACAGTGTGAAGTGAAGAGCGAGCACTGAAGTGTGTGCTTGTGTGTATTTAAGTGAATGCCAGAAGGTGTTGGTGAGGGTGAGATAAGAACGAAGAGAGGGAGAGAAATGAACAAAGGACTGAAGGAAAAAGGAGGACAATTAGAAAATTGGACATACAAGTTGTGCAGTGGGGGTGTGAGAGATTTTGGATATGCATCACGGAGTCTTTTACGGAGTAATAATTTGTAGGCGGGGGGAAAAAGCACCAACTGCTTCTTTAGTTATGATGTATTCAGCATGGTTATGAGTTCACTTAAGCTGGTTAAGGAAATGATGTTAATAACTAATTATAGCCTAGCACTGCTGAATTCTCAAATTTGATTGGTCAAGAGCTGTTGGTTAATTTTCTATAAGAGCAGCTCTGATGATGGTATTGGCTGCCAGACAGATCACAGGTTTATTTAATGTGCGCTTTCTAATACGTCACTGTTTCTATAGTAACGGCTCATTGACGGGCTTGTGTTTAAGACGCTCCACGTAATCCGAAGCGAATAATAAACCAATTAAAATAAGTGCTGTTAACTCGCAAAGAAAAAAATGATAATCCTTGAGATGGTGAAGCTTTCTGTAAGGTGATGTTTGTTTAACTTTTATGGACGTCGTCTCCAGTGTCAGCTTTTGTATTGATCGACTACAAAGCTGTTTGGGTGTGTGTGTGTGTGTGTGTGTGTGTGTGTGTGTGTGTGTGTGTGTGTGTGTTTTTTTTTTAAATAAATCCCCCCCCCCCAGTAATCACAGTTTTTACTAGTCGCTGTTATATTGTATATCATAACTTGCCTTGCAGACGTTCCACAATATTAAATGTAACTAGAAGCGGTTAAGTGTTGTCTGTTATCTATGAATAATTTAAAAATAATCACCATTTGGCAAATCACTGTGGCATTAGAGGAATAAAACATTTTCGGATGTGCTGGGATTATCTTTTTTTTTCCTGTGACAGCACAGCCTGTTGTCTTTTATTCCTTATTGATTCTCATGCTGGCAGCCAAGATGGCAAAGACCATGTTTTGGCATCTCTTATTAATACTTATACGCTGTGGGTGTGCCGGGTAATAATAATAATAATGAACATAATTGATGCAGGTAAAATGTTATCGTTCAATAAAGAGTTGTTACAGTTGAACATGGACTTTTTTTATTAAATCAGAGTTTGAATATATGTGATGTTTGTTTTCCACGTTACTGTTTGTACGTGTATATATTTTTGAATGCATGACTCAGTTCTCATCTCTGTATTGCTCGTCATTAAGACAGTCCTACCTGTGGTACTTTTGCTCCTGCTGAGAGGGAAGAGTTAACAGTGAAATCGAAACAGCCAGTCTGAGAGAAGGCGTTTGTGTGGGTGTATGTGTGTTGGGGGCTACAGAGCATGCTCCTTTTTGCAGGCACACGGCTCATGCTAACTTCCTGTGCCATTTCTCTTCCTTCCAGACAGCGCCGACTGAGAACGAGAGGAGACGAGCAGCTCAGCACGGCCGTGTGATTTAACCAAAACATCAGAGGACATTCAGCTGAAGACGGTCTGAACCAGAGGACACGTTTTCTAGCATATATAATATTTCATATTGTTTTAGAAGCTGACATCTCCTTTTTTTTTTTTTCTTTTTTAAACTCAAAAACCCCAATGTTAGTCTGAAGTATTGGAAATGATCGATGTTTACTTGATTGTTTGCTAATCAGCCTGCTTGAGTGTTACAAGAACAAACCTGTAGGACGCCAAGGGGATTTTTTTTTTGTGAAGATTTTTGTCTTTCCCTTGCGTCAGCCAAGTTCAGTGAGGGTTTCTATTGTTTCATGCGAAGTACAGATCAAAGCTGTGACTGTTTTGATGGGAATTTTTTCTTAGTGTCAGTAACTGGATATCTGAAAATCTAATTTGGGACAACAGAGCTTTTTTTGTCATCTGAAGTACACCTTGACAGTCAAAGAGAAGCCTGTCACAGGAGTCTGTATTGGAAGATTTTGGTTCAAAATCAGTCAAACTTTCGACAGAGTTTAAAGCAAATCAGATTTTTCCTGGGCAATGGGATCAGAAAAAGACTCTGACTCGCCCCATTCGTCTGTCAGTGGCATTCCCAATCCTAAATGCCGTGGTCCAGGCAAGAAGCAGAGCAGGATTTCTTTCGCCAACCTCTTTCACAGCAAACGTGGTTCCAGGAGGAGCAAAGCTAATTCGGGAACACCCTTAGCTCAGCAGCACAACCAGCAACAACAGCAGCTCCTTCAGCCTCCCACTCCTACCGCTGCTTCCCCGGACCCTCTTACTGCCGACACAGCCGAGCCTTTATCCACCAGCCAGGCCTCTCTGGGAGGACAGGAGCTCCTCGAGTGCCCACTATGTCTGGTGCGCCAGCCACGGGATCAGCTGGCAGAGCTTCAGGGCTGCAGTCATCGCTCTTGCCTTTGCTGCCTGCGCCAGTACCTGCGCATTGAGATCACAGAGAGCCGCGTGCAGCTCAGCTGCCCAGAGTGTGCCGAGAGGTTGGCACCCAGGCAGGTGGCACTTATCCTGGATGATGCTGCCCTGTTGGAGAAGTATGAGGAGTTTCTGCTCAGGCGGTGCCTCG
The DNA here is from genome assembly GCF_027579695.1 of Neoarius graeffei. Taxonomy (NCBI): domain Eukaryota; kingdom Metazoa; phylum Chordata; class Actinopteri; order Siluriformes; family Ariidae; genus Neoarius; species Neoarius graeffei. The sequence continues at coordinate 32,523,250 of NC_083584.1, read as the reverse complement.
CTTCAGACCCTGACTGTCGCTGGTGTCCGGCTCCAGACTGCGGGTAAGAGTGAAAGTCATACTGGGCAATTTCTAGGACATGTAAACATGTTCTCTTCACTGCTTCACAAGTGACCTCTCATTGTCCTAATCCCCCCCCCCCCCCCCCCCCCAGTAGGTCTATAATTGTAAAAATACACTGTACTGTGAATTTTATTTATATATATATATATATATATATATATATATATATATATATATATATATATATCTTTTCGACTGTCCGTAAGATGAGACACACACACACACCTTACATGTATTCAGAGGCATTTAACTAGCATAATTAACAAGTTATAGATGCTTAGACACCTAGTTACGTAAATATAACCGTTAATGAAATCAATTGAAGTCATTTTGTAGACTGAAAACAGTACGTTTAAAGAAAAAAAAGAACCCTTATGTTTTGTTCATTACTTAGTAATAATATGTCCCATTTGCAGCTTTAACATTCAATTAAATGTCTGATGCATCCCCTTTTTCTAAGGAAATGGAGCTCTGAGTAACCTTTTGCTTTTTGGTTCTACAAACATTAAGCTTTTTTTTTTCCCCCTTAATTTTTCAAACATCAGAAGCCTTTTTGACGTTGATAAGAACGAAAAGTCATTCATTGAAAAATAAGCTGAAACTTGGCATTTAAAATTGCTTAGACAGTGGGGGGGGAATATAAGAAAGGTCTAGAGGAATAGAAGTCTTGTGCTGGAAATTTCAAGGATCGCTTTAAAATTGTAAAATTTACGAACGAGAAGAATATTCATAACCATAATCCGATCTCGTGATAAGGTCTCATTAGTTCCTCCCAGCTTTCATTCACTGATAACAATTCAGAGTCTTAGCATTGAATCACTATTATGTATAGGAAATTTGTTTTAATTTAATTTGTTTTGTAAATGTTCGACACTGTGAGTGAGTATCCCTGCTTTTTGGGCTTTTCTGTAAAGTGTAGGAGGTGCTTTAAAGGTCAGAGAGAGGGAGGGAGAGAGAGAGAGAGAGAGAGAGAGAGAGAGAGCTGTGTGGGAAGCCGAATTCAGCAGATGTGTCATTCGGAGAGTATATGTTTACTGTGCACGACATTGACAAATCTCTTAAATGCCACAATCTCAGTAGTGGGCTGGTGACCTACTTATCCGGGACCTGCCTGTGTCTGTCTTTTGAGTCAACACCACTCCTTTACCAGCCTACAGACGGGAGTTTTCAGAACGGGATTTTTTTTTTTTTTTTGAGGGAAAGTGAAATACAATTCAGTAGCAGGTATAATCAGTTTCCATGCCTCTTATTTATGAGGTTATTGGAGGTCAGACGGTAGCCTGTGTATAATTTTCATCTTGAAACATTCTTTCCCAATCTGAGGCTTCTCTTTCTGTTTTGCTGTCAGTTGCCATGGCGACTGGGATGCAGTTCAGAGCCAGCGTTGCTATGGGTAACAGGGGATGGGATTTAATTAAAGCGGTCGTTTCCTCCTTACTGGACCGTGCGTGTGTGTGTGTGGTGTGTTTTTTTTTTTTTTTTTTTTACTGTAAAGTGAGGTCTTGACTTCCTTGATGGAACCAGTAAGGACATGTTGGGCTTTGAGAGTGTATTGTACTTGATCAGACTAGTTTGTTTGTGTGTCGGTTTTCCGTGGAATATTTTACAGGAAAAATTCCTTAATGGCATCATTTGTTTTTGTAGCAGCATGTAATGACTTACAGGTCAAGAGAGTTGTTTTCTCAAGTTAATTTGTTTTTGCAAAATGAAATTGGATACACCAGTGTGGCTTTTCGGATTAACTCATTAAATTGTCTCGGCTTGTTATTCAGTTATTACAGTACTGCTGCTTGTTGTTGGCCTACGTAACGTTAAACTGTGGTTTTCCGACCGGACCAAACAGATATTCTCTCAGTGTCGATCAATGGGAGAAATCGTATACATTAAGTTTACTGTAAGGATAAAATCAGCAACACACGCTGTCTATAGCACAGGTGCACACTAGGGCCCAGCTTCTCTCCTTCAATCTCATTATTTTTTCCCTCCCTCTTTCTCTCTTTCCCTTTGTCTTTCACGTTCTTCAGAATTGGTCTTTTTAATTTTCTCCGTGTGTGTATAGCGTATAACCGTAAGTGTGCTCCAAGTAACAAGTAATCCAAGTGTATTGTAGCCAGAAATCAGAAAAGCTGTATCAGAAAGCTCCTCTGACCTGCTCTCGTTTCTTTTGCCAGGTTTGCCGTCATTGCCTCAGGCTGTGCCAGCTGCCCCAGGCTTGTATGCCGTAGGGAAGGCTGTGGCGCCGAATTCTGTTACCACTGCAAGCAGGCCTGGCATCCGAACCAGACGTGTGACTCGGCCCGGCAGCAAAGGGCACTATCCCTGAGAACACACAGCAACCACTCACCCAGTTACGCAGCTGAGCAAGGGGCCAGTGAGTCCATCTTAACTACTTCATCTTTCAGTCTCAGCTTTTGTACTGCTGGTACATTTAACAATGAGGTCACATCACTGTATCTATGGAATGACAACTCTGAATTATTCGTCTCTCTCAGCTTTAAAAATGTCATTTCTATGGCAGTGTATTTTGAAAATTTACTGATGGACAAATGGATATGATTACTTTAATAATAATAATAGCTTTATTGCAGACACAGGTCCATATAACACATCATACAGTATAAATAATATAAAAAGAGAGTACAAAAATACAAAAAATGAGCAAATTACAAGATCTACAGGCTATTGCACCAATGCCACCTTAACCTAGAAGTGCATACATGTCAACCTTTGGTCAATCAAACCTGTATAACCAACCTCCAAAATCTGTATTTCCCTTATAAAATCCGTATAAGATGCAAATTAAAATAATTTACCTAAAATTTGAATGATGTATCCCAGTTACTTTTTATTCAATATTAATAACAATAAACCTTCAGAATGAATACAAAGCTCCAATGTTTGACAAAAACACAGTGTTATCAGCGTAGTTACGAAGGAAATACTTCGTTGTTTGGAGACAGGTTTCACCGAGCGGCTATTATGCGCGAGACTTCATATTAGCCAGAAAGTCAGGAAAATCTGTTCGTAAAATTACGTTATAATGACCAAATACAATGAAAAGTATTTTTCCAGTCTCACCTGTGAAAGGTAATCCCATGTGATCTCGTTTGGACGGTAAACCTGTTGGTACAGTTAAACGCAGCACATGAATGAGGCATCTTTATTCTCGGCTACTGTCTAGACGCTATACCAGAGACGGTTGAAGAATCTCCACTTTGCCACATCCAATATGGCAGCGAGGATGACGTATGATTCTACGCAGAAGGCGGCGTCTATGTTTATATGTCTATGACTTCACGTTTGGTGGGATTCTCGCAATGCGGTGTGCGCATGATCAAAAGTGGAACTAAGTCTCGCTACCACAAGATAACACGCGATTTCATAAGACTCTTTACTGGCTGTCTGTGGTGTACAGTATGTTTGTAAATGTTATGCGCTCCTTTATCATCGTGGGAATTGATTATAGCTCTAAATAAATATTGAAGGTTTTTTTAAAGAATCCGTATAACTTTATTTATATGCCCGTATACTACGTTTATTGAATCAAATCCGTATAAAATACGGACATTCCGTATAGGTTGACATGTAGGGAAGTGAATCTATAGCAGCTTTTCAACGGGCTGACTAGAGCTTCAATTATGTAGTTCTCGGACTTGTCCAAACGACACACGAAAATAAACATCTGCTGTCTTAAGAGTGCCTCACAAGTAGGCACTCTATTGGACACAAACAACTGACTAGCACTATGCCACCTAGGGACACAAAGCAGCAACCTCATTGCATCATTGTATGCTACCTTGAGCCTCTGCATAGTCTTTTTCTTATAGCTAGACCACAATTAGGCAGTATATAACGGTGTGATGTAAGTTCTGAACAAGGAACACTTCACAGAATCAGAACACACAGAAAACTTCTTAATAAATATGTTAGCTTGAGAATAAATTTTACAACGCTGTCTATAGGTCTTTGTCATCTGTCCAGTCATCAGATATGACATGTCCTAGGTATTTAATTTCCTCACACACAGCAAGGGGACTATCTGCCAAATAAAAGGTGGGAAAAGTTAATTTCCTATCCCCAGCGCTTCTAACTATCATTATGTGGCTTTTCTTAGCGTTATACTTTGTCATGATCAAGTCCACACTGTGAACACGCCTTCAACATCTGCTGCAGCCCAGCACTATATGGACAAAGCAGGACCAAGTCATCTGCATACATAAGATGACTAACAGGAATGTTGCCCACAAGGCAACCAGTTTTTAACCTATTTAACTGATTTGATAATTCATCCATATAGACGTTAAATAAAACGGACAAAATTCCTCCTTGCCGCACACCATTACTGACACAAAACGGAGCAGATACCACATTGTCCCATTTAACCTGAAATGTTTGATGGAGGGCGGCACGGTGGTGTAGTGGTTAGCGCTGTCACCTCACAGCAAGAAGGTCCGGGTTCGAGCCCCGTGACCGGCGAGGGCCTTTCTGTGTGGAGTTTGCATGTTCTCCCCGTGTCCGCGTGGGTTTCCTCCGGGTGCTCCGGTTTCCCCCACAGTCCAAAGACATGCAGGTTAGGTTAACTGGTGACTCTAAATTGACCGTAGGTGTGAATGTGAGTGTGAATGGTTATCTGTGTCTATGTGTCAGCCCTGTGATGACCTGGCGACTTGTCCAGGGTGTACCCCACCTTTCGCCCGTAGTCAGCTGGGATAGGCTCCAGCTTGCCTGCGACCCTGTAGAACAGGATAAAGCGGCTAGAGATAATGAGATGAGATGTTTGATGGACGTACCAAAACACTAAAATTCTCACTAAGAATTTAGGGACATCTCTATCTAGCAATTTTATAAATAATTTTTCATGATTAATTCTATTATGCCTTTGATGCATCAATGAAACACAAAAATACAGATGAGTTCAGGCTTGTGTACTTAAATACAATCTCTTTAAGAGCATAGATACACAGATCAGTTCCATGTTTTCTTTTAAAGCCAAACTGGTTGTCAGAAGTAAGAACATACATTTCTAGCTTTGTTAACAGTATTCTCTCCAGTACTTTAGACAAGATGCTGGCTAATGCAATAGGTCGATAATCTCATCTCATTTATCTGTAGCCGCTTTATCCTGTTCTACAGGGTCGCAGGCAAGCTGGAGCCTATCCCAGCTGACTACGGGCAAAAGGCGGGGTACACCCTGGACAAGTCGCCAGGTCATCACAGGGCTGACACATAGACACAGACAACCATTCACACTCACATTCACACCTACGGTCAATTTAGAGTCACCAGTTAACCTAACCTGCATGTCTTTGGACTGTGGGGGAAACCGGAGCACCCGGAGGAAACTCACGCGGACACGGGGAGAACATGCAAACTCCGCACAGAAAGGCCCTCGCCGGCCACGGGGCTCGAACCCGGACCTTCTTGCTGTGAGGTGACAGCGCTAACCACTACACCACCGTGCCGCCCAGGTCGAGAATTGTCAATGCTATTATGCTTACCCACCTTGTCTTTAAGCACACGCACTGGTATTACAGACATAATGGAGTTGGGCAGGACCCCATGAACCAGACACCCAGTAAAGCACATGGAAAGCAAAGGGCAGAGCTTATTGCTGGCATATTTTAAATGTTCTGCAGTGATGCAGTCCATACCACAGGCTTTGTTGTTATCCAACATGTTAATGGCATCACAGATATCTGCTGCCCTAAATATCATATCTGCAGAGAGACCAGTATGTTCATGATTAATTATAATGGACCATAACTTTGTTTCCTTGACCATATTCTAACCAATTAAAGCCTGTTACATGGACTACTGTTGAAATGTGACAAATCCAGCAGCTTACAAATCCTGAGATATTCCTCTCAGAGCTATGAATGTGTGATTTCCAAGTTGGAGTGAATTAGGAGTCTGATTAAAAAGTCTGTCCACATTCACTGGATATGAGCAATCATGCGCTCTGATTGGCTACACTACTACAAGGCTATCAGCTCCTATACCGTGAGTAGAGAAAAACAAAATGGCAGCGCATGTTGCTGAACCAACTGAGGAGGACATAAAACCTCAAAAACAAACCCCAAAAAAGCAACAAAATATAGTTTGAAAGTATTTGACTCTAAGAACATTCCCCCCAAGAATTATTGTCGCTTTTTCTCATCTCCTCTCATTATCTGTAGCTGCTTTATCTTGTTCTACAGGGTCGCAGGCAAGCTGGAGCCTATCCCAGCTGATTGTCACTTTTTTATTTTTTTCCCCCCACAAATTGCTTCTGTCATTTCACCGGTTTGTTTACATTCTAAGTGGAAATGATTTTGTTGGACGTTTTGTATAAAGTTTTAATCTCCCGAATTTGCAAAAAAATAAAAACGCTCGGTTTCTCAAAATCCAGCGAATGTGGATGGAATAACAGTTATTCCGCTCAATCTCGTCGTACATGGCTTATAGCCAGCTTGGCGCTATGTGCCTTTTCGGCTGTCCGCTCATATACGATTGGATTTTGGGAAATAACTCTTAATTATTTTTTTCGCGGTCCAAATCCTGCGCTCTGATTGGCTGGCGAGCGGGTCCGTATTCTACAGTACGGACCTCAGTCATGGACCCTGGTTACGGACCTCTGGCGACTCGCTCGTTCACAACAACAAACATGGTAGCGATTTTTGTCAACATTTATTTTCGCATTTCTCAGGAGAATAGCATTAATTTTACAGCATGGATAGCGATAACAACAGTCTTCACGGCGAAAGTGAGTTTTACTACCTTGAGGAAGAAGAAATAAACATTTCAGGAGAAAGCTAAAAACCTGTAACTTGCTAACGCTGAGCAAAAACATGGCTGAATCCTGAATGACTCCTATTTGTATAAATAGGGGACTACATAGGCGGCAAAATGTAGGTTTTTTTTTTTTTTTTCCTGCCATGGAAGTGCACTTGTATACCGAGGAGGAAGCCATTTGCATTACAGCCGTGAATGAGGATTCAAAATGGCGGCTCGCCTCGGCTCGGTTTTCCCTTTTGGGCGCTCTTGTTTTCTGTTCGAATTTGGTAAAGGAAAAAAATAAATATTTACCAGCTTAAGGTCAGTCCGTATGGTGAAATACCGTGATCTCAGCCTTGAATACTGACCTCGGCCCAGAGGGCCTCGGTCAGTACTTTTCAAGACCTCGGTCATGGTATTTCACCATACGGACCTCCCAGCTGGTAAATAACACGTATATATTATATTAAAATAATATACTCACTGTTTATAGCCCTTGTTTTTACCTTCAAAAATATATTTTCAGCCTCTGACCCAAATGTAAGCTTGATAAATAAGGCTTTGAGTTCACAGCGAGCAAAAAAAAAAAAAGCCATGTTAAAACTCTTACCCGTGTTCATTGCTCTAAAACTCTGACACTAGCTGGCGTGTTTAGAAAGTGCTTCCTCAGCATACTTTTTGTTACAGGATCTTCTGTGTGTCTCTGCTTCTACTAAACCTCACTCCATTAATCCCTACTCAGCTGATGACATCAAGCCCTGTCCCCGGTGTGGCGCCTACATCATCAAGATGAATGATGGAAGCTGTAATCACATGACCTGCGCTGTGTGTGGCTGTGAGTTCTGCTGGCTGTGTATGAAGGAAATCTCTGATCTGCACTACCTCAGGTATCTCCTCATCTCCGAGCATAGTTCAGGAGTTGTTGATAATAAACTCCTGTAATGTCCATTAAGTGCATTGTATTTTATTTTGCCTGCATTCTTTCTCAATCCATGCGTCTCCCCCCCCCCCCCCCCCCCCCCCCCCCCCCCCCCCCCCCCAGTCCATCAGGTTGTACTTTCTGGGGGAAAAAGCCATGGAGTCGAAAGAAAAAGATTCTATGGCAGCTCGGCACTCTGATCGGTGCACCAGTTGGCATCACACTGATCGCTGGCATTGCAGTGCCTGCCATGGTCATTGGCATCCCGGTTTACGTAGGAAGGAAGGTGAGACACTCATCTGCACTATCATGATGGTGCCATGACTAATTCCATTCATTGCGGAGTTCGAGGAATCTAGACACAAATACCAGAGGCTTTTTATACGGAACTACATTTGAATAATAAATGATTTCTCGTCAGAGCTTTGGATAGAAAAGAACCCTTCCTTGTTTGTTCACAGTGTGGTTTGAATCGCCTGATTTGCTTTTATAAAGCCTTTCACGTTATTCGGGTAATACTGTTACTGTGTAATACTAGCTGTTAGGACGCTAGCCAACATTACTGGAACAGCACGCCAAAGCAACACACTGTTTCTCAGGTTTAAAAAAAAAAGTTTACATTGCAGATGAAAGATAAGTGACTATGTACTGAATAATAAAAGCTCGATCTAATATTTCTCAATACAAGATTACTGTATTTCAAATATAAGGCCATTAAGCCTATTTTTACATACTAATTTCATGCTTAAAATTGTCTTACTTTATTGGCAGATAATTTTGCTTCTTTTCAGAAATAAACTGCACGAGCAGAGCAAATGAGCAAAGTTATCTTGGGATACAGTAAGACAGTTTCAAAGATGTATAGAAATGGGATTAGCAATCTTATTTGTTTGAAAAGTCTAAAACAAAAATATTCATTGAATTTGCTTATTTTCAAGGTATTTTGACTTGCTTAGATTTTTCTTCTTCTTTTTTAAGCGTGTATGGCCTTACCGAAACAAGCTTTTACTGTAATCGTCATTGTTTCATATCTAAGGATGAAAAAAAAAATCCCTAGACTTTTTTCCCCAAAATGACCAGCACAGTACACCAAAAAGCAAGAAGTCTCACTTCCCCTGAATTTTCCACGTGCTTCAACTACAAAAAAAAAAACCCACATTCGCAGCAACATAAACGCAAAACTGAATAAACGGGAATTCACCAAGAGCTTGAAGCAAAAATTATTATTATTATTATTATTATTATTATTATTATTATGGGGCGGCACGGTGGTGTAGTAGTTAGCGCTGTCGCCTCACAGCAAGAAGGTCCTGGGTTCGAGCCCCGTGGCCGGCGAGAGCCTTTCTGTGTGGAGTTTGCATGTTCTCCCCGTGTCCGTGTGGGTTTCCTCCGGGTGCTCCGGTTTCCCCCACAGTCCAAAGACATGCAGGTTAGGTTAACTGGTGACTCTAAATTGAGCGTAGGTGTGAATGTGAGTTTGAATGGTTGTCTGTGTCTGTGTCAGCCCTGTGATGACCTGGCGACTTGTCCAGGGTGTACCCCGCCTTTCACCCGTAGTCAGCTGGGATAGGCTCCAGCTTGCCTGCGACCCTGTAGAACAGGATAAAGCGGCTACAGATAATGAGATTATTATTATTATTATTATTATTATTATTATTATTATTTCTACAGCTCAGCTTCCGGAAAGGGAACTTCCTGATCTGCAGTTGATTTTTTTTCTGTGAAATCAGATGCTATGTAAAGGAAGTTATGGCTTCATATTTCAGCTCTTGTTGCATTAATGTGAACGTATGCGTTGCCATTTTGGCAACACGTTGTCACGCGATCATTCATTCATTTATTTCCTCCCTCTTTCCTGGTACAGATATATGCTCATTATGAGGGGAAGAAGAACTCTCACCACAGGAGGAACCTCGCCATTACTGGGGGTGTAGCCTTGTCTATCATCACAGCCCCGGTTATTGCAGCTGTCAGTGTTGGTAAGGTTTTTTTTTTTCATGGAAAAGTATAAACCGTAACAGGATGGAAATTTTCAAGTCAGTTAAGCAATACCGTATGAGCAAGGGTGCGGTTATAGTGAATATTGGCACAGCTGCGATTTGGTAAAATTGGCTTCCCTTCTTTCTTTTCATCTTCATCTGGTGAGCTTACATATCCAAAGTTATATTCATTAAAAAAAAAAAGTATTGTTTGTCATGTGCATTGATGTCGCTAACACACGGTTCAGACTCGGAAGTGGGATTTTTACTTGGTGAACACAGACGTGTGAGTGATAGACACGCACAATTAAATATCCTAGTGGGGTTATAGTAAATATCAGCCTTCTTGTACCACTGCTTGTCCAGTCAAAATGAATGGACGAGCTAACTGTTGTACAATACATTTTGATGGTTCTTTAAAAATATTTAAATAATATTGGCTGGTGTTGAGTGGTACGGTATATCAGATATAGTCCATCCAGCTAGCATGATATTGAACAAGTCAAAGACGAGTTGAATGGACTATATCTGATTTAACATGAAAAAAGCCAGCTAGTATTATTATACATGCGCATGCCTTTCGGGTGTTCAATGCGTTTTTCTCTTTCAAAATTCTCTCAAAATCTTTGGTATTTCACGAAGCAAACCTGGCGGCCATGTTTGTTTACAGATCGTCACAGTCGCTCGCTAGCGCAGAAATTTTACGTCTCCAATGTGTGACGTTGTCTTGACAACCATGCAATATCATAAACCATATTCAACGCTTGTTCTCCATTGGGTAGAGTGGCGTAATACATGTAGGATAAGCGATACGCTAACAATATTATATTAGCAATTTTGCACAAGACATTGCACAGTATATCTACCTCTATGTTTGCACATTGTTTGTTTGCCTCTCCCTTTTTTTTAAATGTTATCTTCATTTTTTCACTCTACCTTTTTATATTTTGCATTCCATATGCACTTTATATTTTATATTTCATATTTTATATATATATTTTTATATTGGTAAGCGTAGTTTGGTCGGGCAGTTGCAAAATAAGAATTTCATTACCCAATAATAAACCGCTGTGTCTGCTGTTGTGTATATGACAAATAAAAAATCTTGAATATTGCATGCTATCAAACCAGCTAGAATGGAATAGAATACATGTTTTTACTCCATCGAAAAAGTGTCCTGTGTGTGTATATAGAATTAAAAATATTGTCGGTGTTTAAGCTTGTTCCTCTTTGTACAGTTCTACAGTTACAAGTAAAGACATGTATAGTGATAAATCACCCGTCATGCTTTTAGGTATTGGCGTACCGATCATGTTGGCATACGTGTATGGTGTGGTGCCAATATCGCTGTGTCGCGGTGGGGGCTGTGGGGTTAGCCGAGGGAAGGGACGAGGTGTCAGGATTGACTTTGATGAAGATGATGGACCCATTACAGGTAACAGCATGTGTTGCAATGTGACCTACAGTAATAAGAGTAATATCTTGTTATTTACAAATAATGCTTTGTCATGTTGTGCATGTTTTTTCATGTTTAACGCATCTCTGCTCCCTTTCTTGTTTTTGCTCCTGTAGTTGCTGATGCATGGCGAGCGCTGAAGTCTCCCAGCCTTGGTGAGAGCAGCCTAGAGGGAGCAGCCAGTGGCCTTAGCACCACCTCGCCTAGTGAAGGCCTGTCTGTGGCTCCCGGGGGTCTCGCTGACACACCCCACTTCAACACGCTAGCCGGAGGAGCTCTCGGAGCCCGGACAGGAAAATACAGCAGGTGTGACAGAGTCCCTATTGCTGAATCAAATGCACAGGTTTTGTCGATTTAAATTAAGTGTGGGCATGAAGAGCCCTCACAACTTTCTTACAGTAATTTAACCGTGTCCGTGTTGCAGGCTGGAGGTTCAAGGCACTGAGATCGGAAAGGAAGGTGTACACAGAGAGACAGGGAGCTTGGGAGCAGCCAGTGACTGTGCAAGCACTCGGGGCATGGCAGGATCCATTACTTCCTCATACACAATACCCGATAGGTATGTATGATTTCACCGTTACTCATCAGTCTGCCGCGGTTTTGTCTGGCCTGGATTTGATGTGTTGCCAAGACTAGATGAAATTCTTGATAAGGTGGAGCAAAACCTTTTTAATAGGCTTGGACAATACAGAAAATTCAGATGATGCTACTTTTTTTTTTTCGGCACTATAGATCATATTTACATTTGTGTAAAGTTTTGTATAAACCTAGAACAATTGGGAATTATCAGTTTAAATGATGGCATCTCTATTTTAAGTTCTGAATGATGTTTACTAAAAATTAAGGAAAAAACATGTTTTGGTGCCGTTCGGACACCATTATCAAGCCAAGTGACTTAAAAAGAGGGAGAGAGAACGAAGACTAACTCTCAACATGCACTCAGACTCCTTACAGGCCAGACGGTTTGTTTAGCATTATGCTGATCTATTATATGTTTTGACGTTGACTTAGCTTATACTCACTTGATAATGGTGTCCGAGTGGCACCGAAACGTTGTGCTTTTTTTTTTTTTTTTCCTTAATTTTTAGTACACTTTTTTTTTTTTTCTAAATCTTCACATTATTATTTTTTCTTTATAATTCCATCAATCCTTATGGATATGCTCTGAGCAGTGACAGCTGGTTGTGATATAATTGACGTAAAAGCTAAACTCTCATCGCTATCAGTAGTTTGACAATGAAACTATTCAGGATGAGCAATGCATCACATCACAAAGTGTCACTGATGGCATAATGAAATTTATTTATTTATTTATTAAAAGCGTTTCAGGGGTAAACAGGAAAATGTGTTTAAACAAAAACCTAAACTAAACTCCCGAAATGTGTAATTTGTGCTTTGTTTTGAGCAATGTGTGCTTAATCGATTTTACTTTTAGCTTCTCTTCTTAAAATTTTTTTTTTTTTTTGGGGGGGGGGATGATCGGGTAAATCATCCACCTCATTTGGGTTAATTGTCATGACCAGAAGGGTCATGACAAATCCTCCCCCCCCAGTGGACCCTAATTTCATTTTTAAACATCTCTCTGTTTTTGTAAATTGTAAAATAGTGGGATATATATAATATATATAAAATATAATTTTCCTTCCCTTTTGTCCATCAAAAACTATGGAAGATGCTAACTTGGCCTGTTACTCCTGTGCTTGAAGAAATTAAGACTGTTGGATCAATGATTCTTTTAACTGATCTCGCTATCAATATAAATGAATTTTTCTTGAAGTTCCAGTGACCGCAGCTCTCAGTCAGTCATTTTTGTGTAATTTATCATGGATTTGTGATGTGTTTCAGAGAAGGCACAAACCTGGAGATTCAGGTGGACATTGAAACCAAACCCAGTCATCTGTGTTTAACCAGTGAGGAGGATCTGGCTCCTCGTGCTTGTGCCATGGCCGCCGCCTCAGCGGAGGAGCCTCAGGACTGCAGCTCTCGCCGAGGGAGGGTTTTATCCCGCTCGTCTTTGGGGCTGTCATCAGGAGGCTCGCTCAGAGAGGGGCTCGGTGACGTGACGCTGGCTCAGCCTGAGAGCATCCGGAGTGACCTGGAGACGTCCGATACGCAGTCGGATGACATCGCCGAGCTCACATCGGAGGACTGCGACTCTCCTAACCCTCCTCCTCCCCAGCCCACCTGCCGAGCCCAGAACTCCAGCGATGGTCTGCACTTCCCTGAAAACGTCATCCTTTCTGTTTGAAAAAAAGGACCAGAGAGCTTTGACTGCTTTTTCTTATTATTTTGCTTTTTTTTTTTTAAATGTTGTTTAGACTGTGATCATACTCTTTGGGGAATTTGGTGGCATGGGTCTGCCTGTTGATCTGTCCGTCTTGCCTAAATTACTGACAGGGCTCTACCTCTATGGTTCATACTGTTAGTCATTCAAAAAATGCCTTGGCTTTTGAAGCAAAAATAAGTTAACTACACCATTGCCACAAGAATTCCTGTCAGGAGGGACAAAAGAAAAATAATGCCAGACAAGTAATACTGAAAATAGTATAAAGCACACGTATAATTTGTGAGGGACTCTGGAAAGGGTCTATATATGGACTGTAAGGGGTTTAAAAAAATGTATGTTGGGAGTGTGTGGGTGTCCTTTTTTTAATGATTATTTATAACAAACCTGGAAATTGTATAATTTGCTGTATGCATGTGTATGTATGCATGACCCACACTTGTGTATGAGGATACAAGTATAGTATGTAGTAGTCGCACTGACCAAGTTTGCACAGTGATGAGGTGTAAACAGGCCTACACAGGAGTCTCACCTGCACAGAGAATGATGATCAGTGATGGAGAGGCACTTTTATGCACTGTAAAAAAAAATCTTGTCAAATTTACAGTGAAAAACTGGCAGCTGTGGTTGCCATTTTTTCACCGTAAAAAACACAGTGACAGTGTATATGGCTTTACGGTAAGGTATATCAACACTTGTAAAAACAACAGTTTGAAAATGTTAAATTTTACAGGTATTCAATGTACAATAATCAGTACATAACTGTTAATTTTACGGATATTCATTGTACAATAAACAATGATGGTTACAAGCAATGATCTACTAGACAGATATATATATATTTAGAATTTTTTTGGGCTTTTTTCACCTTTATTGGATAGGACAGTGCAGAGACAGGAAATGAGAGACAGGGAGGGATCGGGAAATGACCTCAGGTCGGAATTGAACCCAGGTTCCCAGATTCATTGCATGACACCTTAGCTGACTGAGCCACAATGGTGGGCATGTTTTTGTTTTTTTAACAGGGCAATGATGTAATTTTAACCATCACATTCTGTTTTAGTCTTACAGTTTGTCTGTGTTTAAACTACAACAATTTGTAAATTATACAAAAAAATATGATCAATTCAACATATTCTTACTGTTAAATTAACAGTGGCATTTGGTTAGGAGTTTTACAGTATATTGATGTAAATTACACACTGCTTCATTGTTTTTGTATTTACAGTTTTTTTATGTCATGATTTTACATAAATTCACTGTTAATTCTACAGACATTTTTTACAGTGTGTAAGGAACAAAACACAATCATGCGAAATAAATAATGGGGGGGCATCGGCCCATGACCACCCCAAAGCTGATTTTATTTTCCTATCAAAGGACCTCCTGAATAATTGTATTCCTCTTATACCACAGCAATTTGCCAACAATTACGATTTTTCATTTATTTAACGAATGACATGCTTTTTATCCATTTCTAGTTACATTTAATGTGATGCGTCATCTCTGAAACAGCTTAGTTTGTTCTGAAGACTTTTCCTGTGTTGGAAAACTATGGTGAAAAGGAAGGGTTTTAGATCTGCCTTTTAACACCGGGGACTTTATTTTTTCCCAAAATTGCTGGATGAACAGTTCACCAGATCAACAATTGTTATTTTAAAATCTGTTGATGTGGCGTGCCTGTCATACAAGTTTTTACTGTGAACTGTGATACGATACCATATTAGAACGAGCTGCTTCTGACCAATCAGACTGAAGAATTTAGCACGGCTGCGGTTTAAAGAAGATTCATCACTTCACAAGCAGACAGTTCCACCTTGATCATTGTCTGCCTGCCTTAGAGATCTCACGCTCTCCATCACATTCTCAGTTCCTTTCCCATTGACAACACTATGTGTGTGTGTATGTGTGTGTGTGTGTGTGAAATTATCTGAGAGTTTGTATTAAATAGCAGAGTTAAAGCATCAACAGTCACACCGACCATTTGATGCACTTTTTTTGTAATAAAGCCTTGTATTATCATGGACTCCCTGCAACGTGTTTGGACTTGAGCGTTTCTGAATAATAAATGAAATCAAATCATCAGCTTCTTGCACTTTATCCCAGTATTTGTCATTGCCCTGAAAGCTAGTCTTACCTGTGTATTTAGTATCCATCTGGTTCATTTCCCCCCCCCCCCCCCCCCCCCCCAAAAAAAAAGAAAAATGACAAATAATTTGATTGTATATTATCTGTTTGTTATATTATTGTGGAATGTAATGAAATATTTTTTTCCATATGCTGCATTTCTGCTTCTTATGTGTCTTCAATTATAAAAACCTTAATCATAAACCAGTGAATGTTATTATGTCATAATCGTTTTAAGAAAAGGGGGTCTTTAAAAAAAAAAAAATAGCAGCTCTGGAACTATGACCCAATCAAGACAGCATTTATAGTGGGGTAATGTGCTGAACATAAAGAAAACACTTGAATTTGACAATAAATACAACTTAGTTACTGATATATGAAATACAGTATTAAAAGAACTTTCTTTTTGCAGCTTGGCAAAGACAAAAGAATCATGAGAATAAATATTTGTGTTGCAACAGCTACTTTTGTATTTTCTGGTTACGGTCTAAAGATGTGAGTCATTTCCTGTAAATTTCTTAGTTTAATGTAAGAATTAGTTCTGGCCTAAAATGAAACTCAAGTTGGCTAAATGAGTTGTAAGAGAAGTTTGCTGAGTTCAAAGTTCAGTGACCAGGAAACCAAAGCTGAAATTCCCAAAAGTTGAAATTCCCCAGATACAGACGGATAACATTGTGTAATAAACACATTCCACTTCATGTGGCTTTTTTTTTTTTTACAGCCATTGTTTCCAAGCGGAAGCACCCAAAACACGATGCAAAACAAAAAAAAAAGAGAAAGAAAAATAACCTGCTTGAGCAAAACCAAATATACAACCCCGATTCCAAAAAAGTTGGGACAAAGTACAAATTGTCAATAAAAACGGAATGCAATGATGTGGAAGTTTCAAAATTCCATATTTTATTCAGAATAGAACATAGATGACATATCAAATGTTTAAACTGAGAAAATTGATCATTTAAAGAGAAAAATTAGGTGATTTTAAATTTCATGACAACACATCTCAAAAAAGTTGGGACAAGGCCATGTTTACCACTGTGAGACATCCCCTTTTCTCTTTACAACAGTCTGTAAACGTCTGGGGACTGAGGAGACAAGTTGCTCAAGTTTAGGGATAGGAATGTTAACCCATTCTTGTCTAATGTAGGATTCTAGTTGCTCAACTGTCTTAGGTCTTTTTTGTCGTATCTTCCGTTTTATGATGCGCCAAATGTTTTCTATGGGTGAAAGATCTGGACTGCAGGCTGGCCAGTTCAGTACCTGGACCCTTCTTCTACGCAGCCATGATGCTGTAATTGATGCAGTATGTGGTTTGGCATTGTCATGTTGGAAAATGCAAGGTCTTCCCTGAAAGAGACGTCGTCTGGATGGGAGCATATGTTGCTCTAGAACCTGGATATACCTTTCAGCATTGATGGTGTCTTTCCAGATGTGTAAGCTGCCCATGCCACACGCACTAATGCAACCCCATACCATCAGAGATGCAGGCTTCTGAACTGAGCGCTGATAACAACTCGGGTCGTCCTTCTCCTCTTTTGTCCGAATGACACGGCGTCCCTGATTTCCATAAAGAACTTTAAATTTTGATTCGTCTGACCACAGAACAGTTTTCCACTTTGCCACAGTCCATTTTAAATGAGCCTTGGCCCAGAGAAGACGTCTGCGCTTCTGGATCATGTTTAGATACGGCTTCTTCTTTGAACTATAGAGTTTTAGCTGGCAATGGCGGATGGCACGGTGAATTGTGTTCACAGATAATGTTCTCTGAAAATATTCCTGAGCCCATTTTGTGATTTCCAATACAGAAGCATGCCTGTATGTGATGCAGTGCCGTCTAAGGGCCCGAAGATCACGGGCACCCACCCAGTATGGTTTTCCGGCCTTGACCCTTACGCACAGAGATTCTTCCAGATTCTCTGAATCTTTTGATGATATTATGCACTGTAGATGAGGATATGTTCAAACTCTTTGCAATTTTACACTGTCGAACTCCTTTCTGATATTGCTCCACTATTTGTCGGTGCAGAATTAGGGGGATTGGTGATCCTCTTCCCATCTTTACTTCTGAGAGCCGCTGCCACTCCTGTCCACACGGCAACGGATTCAGGTGACTCTGATACAATTGCTTATCGTTTAGGCCTGGCGTCCACACAGCACCGGCGTTTTGGGTGCCCAAAACGCAATCTTTTTGAGAATGGGTTCCGCGTATAATCATACGTCATCCTCGCCACCATATTGGATAGGTCAAAGCGGAGAATAAAGATTCATGTGCTGCGTTTAACTGTACCAACAGGTTTACTGTCCAAACGAGATCACATGGGATTACCTTTCACAGGTGAGAAACAACAAATTAATCCATCAACGTGTAGCATTCAATTTATTCCGGACCATTAAAGACGCCGCCTTCCGCGTAGAATCATACGTCATCCTCGCCGCCATATTGGATAGGTCAAAGCGGAGAATAAAGATTAGCTGCGTTTAACTGTACCAACAGGTTTGCCGTCCAAACGAGATCACATGGGATTACCTTTCACAGGTGAGACTGGAAAAATACTTTTCATTGTATTTGGTCATTATAATTTAATTTTACGAACAGATTTTCCTGACTTTGTGGCTAATATGGAGTCTCGCGCATAATAGTTTATGCGCATGCGTCCTTACTTCTTCTATTGTTCTGGTGTCTCCGAAGGGACCGTCTTACAGCGCCCCTAGAGGTGTGGCATGTGTATTGCATCGTTTTCAGCAAGCGTTGCGTTGCCATATGGACCTGATATTTTACTGATCGTTGCCCATTTGGACGCGATATATTTTTAAATAACATCTCGTTGCTGTTGTCGTGTGGATGTAGCCCAAGATGCTCTTTTTATACCCAGTCATGTTAATGACCTATTGCCAATTGACCTAATGAGTTGCAGTTTGGTCCTCCAGCTGTTCCTTTTTTGTACCTTTAACTTTTCCAGCCTCTTATTGCCCCTGTCCCAACTTTTTTGAGATGTGTTGCTGTCATGAAATTTCAAATGAGCCAATATTTGGCATGAAATTTCAAAATGTCTCACTTTCAACATTTGATATGTTGTCTATGTTCTATTGTGAATACAATATCAGTTTTTGAGATTTGTAAATTATTGCATTCCGTTTTTATTTACAATTTGTACTTTGTCCCAACTTTTTTGGAATCGGGGTTGTATTGATTTACATTATGAAAAAATTACAAAATGCCAAACTGTACCCCAGGAGAGGGCACAGGCTGTCTGAGGGGTGGTGTAGTGGCGGGGCAGTGCAAGGGGTGTGTGTATGTGTCATAAAAGAGTCACCTGACATGGACAAAAAAGATGACACCTGGAATGTGTTAAATCATGTTATTCCTTACTAATATTTCTACTATAGACACTCCCTAAAGGTCAAGGCAAGTTTATTTGTATAGCGCTTTTAACAATAGACATTGTCCCAAAGCAGCTTTACAGAATCTGAATGACCCAAGACATGAGCCAATTTTATCCCTAATCTATCCCCAATGAGCACGCCCATGGCGATGGTGGCAAGGAAAAACTCCCTCAGATGACACGCGGAAGAAACCTCGAGAGGAACCAGACTCAAAAGGGAACCCATCCTCATCTGGACAACAGACAACATGACTACAGTATAACATTAACAGTTTTAACATGAAGTCAGTTTTGTTGATGTTATAAACTCTTCATTGATGGAAACTTGAGTGCAAAACTGTTCATGACAACTGCAGTCCTAAAGTTAGCAAGTCAACTGTAGTCCTCAGCCATAAAAAAAATTACTGTAAGTGTCCAGAGTGTCCTCCAAGTGTGACTTTCAACTGTCCAAAGGGCACTTCATCTCAACTTCTCCCCTCAAAGAGCACCCATTAGAGCATTTCACAGTTCATGTTTCCTTGCACGTTGGGAAACTATAGAGCATTGCACCATGCATTTTTCACTGTAAGGGCATTTTATTATGTCGTATCTAGTGTAGGGGCACCCAAGGTGCTTATGCAGCATTTTAACAGGAGAGGGAGGGCCTCTGAGTCTGACAGTGTCCTACACAATATAATGTATTGCAAACTTTACAAAATAACACCTTTAGCAACTTAGCGTTAACCCTTGTGTTCTCTTCAGGTCAAAAGTACCTGTTCAATTTTTTTTTCCAAGCAACCTAAAACTTTATGTTAATTTTCACTACTGAATATGAAGAAGGACTCATTCAAATGTACAGTACTATTTGCACTAATTTACCAAATACTGTAGTACTATATCATGCATCTGATATATATATTAGCACTGTCGCCTCACAGCAAGAAGGTCCGGGTTCGAGCCCCGTGGCCGACGAGGGCCTTTCTGTGCGGAGTTTGCATGTTCTCCCCGTGTCCGCGTGGGTTTCCTCCGGGTGCTCCGGTTTCCCCCACAATCCAAAGACATGCAGGTTAGGTTAACTGGTGGCTCTAAATTGACCGTAGGTGTGAATGTGAGTGTGAATGGTTGTCTGTGTCTATGTGTCAGCCCTGTGATGCCTGGCGACTTGTCCAGGGTGTACCCCGCCTTTCGCCCGTAGTCAGCTGGGATAGGCTCCAGCTTGCCTGCGACCCTGTAGAACAGGATAAAGCGGCTAGAGATAATGAGATTATATATAAAGAAAGACTGGTGAAAAAACAATTAATAAAGAAGAAGCCTTTATTTGTCACATGTACTCAAGCACAGTGAAATTCCTCCTTCATTTAACCCATCTGAAGCAGTGAACACACACATGCACACACAAGTGAGCAATGAGCACACGGACATACCCAGAGCAGTGGGCAACTGGGGGTTAGGGGCCTTGCTCAAGGGCACTTCAGCCATGATACAGAGGAAGGGGAAAGTGATGTTCATTCACTCAACTCCTCTCACGTTTTTCCTGCCAGACCAGGGAATCAAACCGGCGACCCTTTGGGCCCAAGGCTGCTTCTCTAACCTAAATAATGAAGGATTATCATAAAAGATCCTTAATGAATAATAATAATAATAATAATAATAATAATAATAATAAAGGATCCTTTCATAATAATAAATGATGTAAGTATCCTAATACCTAATACCTAAATAATAAAGGTATCCTCATCAGAAACGATCCTTTATAAATAAAGGATAACTATTAGAGTAATTACTCTAGTACATTCAGTCATAGAACATTTTATTTCACACTTATTTCTACTTCCTCCTGACCATTTCACCTGTTCATTTTACTACATTTTCACCTTTTTTTAAAAAAAAATTAATTAAAAAAGTTTTTAAAAGAGTTGGAGAGTTTAAAAAAGAGCTGAAGCTGAACTTCCTAAAGAATGTTTCTAGTGTAAAACCTCACGGCAAAATAAACAAACAAATAAATAAATTAAAAATAAAAATAAAATAAAATAATTATCAACCCTCATGTAATGATTCCTACAGCGCCATCTTCCGTCAATGCTGCCCTGACGACGTCGCGATCAGCTTTGCAGCAGTGTCGCAAACATCTCATTTCCGGAACTGCTTTACGGTAAGCCGTCAGTGAACTGTGGTGGATTTGGGAAAGGTTAAAGTGAACCTGAAGAGTACGGTGACTCTTTTGTCTTTTAAAAAAAAAAAATAGCATGTTAACTTTATCTTAATCTATGAAGTAATAATAATATTATTACTATTGGTACAAAAAGCTTTCAGAGCCGTATGAACATGTTTACTGCTGGGAAACTCTCGTGTGAATGTTGTATAAGCTAGCATTGCTATGTGGCTAGTTAGCTAGATGCTAACGCTGTCATGTAGAATTAGAGTCAAGAATGTGTTGTGTAGCTATTAGGCTAAAACATTTAAGAAATAACGGTGTATTTATTTAATAGAGTACTTGTGCAGTTGTATCTAGTAGGTCAAAATAATGAAGGGCGCTGATGTCCGGCTGGTGTCCTGACAGAAAGTCAATTTTATCCAGCAGCTGATGTGTTTGAGCAGAGAGTAGAGGTGAGAGAGCTGGACAGAATAAAGGACTAGAGTGCTGGATAGTTATGGATTTATAGATCAGTGGATTTAGTGATGGATAGTGCATCATTGTGTACTCAGATTTAATTACAAAATACATTTTGATGACATTGATCAGGTCTGAAGTACAACCCAAAATCAGAAGAAGCTGAGACAGTATGGAAAATGCAAATAAATTTAAAAAAAAAAGAAAGAAAGCAGCGATTTTTAAATTTACTTTGACTTGTATTTCATTGCAGACAGTATGAACCCAATATATTTCATGTTTTGTCTGGTCAACTTCATTTCATTTGTTAATCTACCGTACTGTACATCCATTCCTGTATTTCAGGCCTGCAGCACAATCAAAAAAAAAAAAAACCATAATGTTGGGATGAGAGCAATATAAGGCAATATAATAACGAGATAAAACTATTAAATAATGATGTGGTTCGAAACAGGTCATGTCAACAGGTGACTAGAATGATTTGGTACAAAATCAGTATCCAGCAAAGGCCTGGTCTTTGAGGAGCAAAGATGGGCTGAGGATCCTCCAGTCTGTGTGAGAAAATTATTGAAATGTTTAAAAACAACGAAGAAGAAACCTTTATTTGTCACATGCACACTTCAAGCACAGTGAAATTCGTCCTCTGCATTTAACCCATCTGAAACAGTGAACGCACACACGCGCACACGTAGTTAATTCAGAGCAGTGGGCAGCCACACTACAGCACCCGGGGAGCAGTCAGGGGTTCGGTGCCTTGCTCAAGGGCACTTCAGCCCAAGGCCGCCCCATGTTAACCTAACTGCATGTCTTTGGACTGTGGGGGAAACCGGAGCACCTGGAGGAAACCCACGCGGACACGGGGAGAACATGCAAACTCCACACAGAAAGGCCCTCACTGGCCACTGGGTTCGAACCCAGGACCTTCTTGCTGTGAGGCGACAGTCCTAACCACCGTGCCACCTATGTTCCTCATAGAAAGATAAGAAGGGATTTGGATATTTCATCCAAATAATAATATCATTAAACAATTTAAGGAATCTTGGTGTGTAAAAGGCAAAGGGCGCAAGCCAAAGCTGAACACATGTGAGCGCCGAGCCCTCAGACGGCATCAAGAACTGTCATTCATCTATAGCTAATATAACCACATGGGCTCAGGATTACTTTGGCAGACCTTTGTAAAGCACTATTATACAGAGTAAGATCTACAAATGGCAGTTAAAAGTTTACGGGACAAAAGAAGCCTTATATTAACTGTGTTTAGAAGCGTTATCGACTTCTCTGGGCTCTGCGGCATCTAGGATGGACAGTTTACACAGTGTAAATATGTATTGTGGTCAGACAACTCAGTATTCCAGGTCAAAGGACCATCTAGACGGTTACCAGCAACAAGTCTAAAAGCCAGGGTCTGTCATGGTATGGGGTTGTGTCAGTGCCCTTGGCAAAGGTAACTTACACTTCTGTGATGGCAGCACCAATGCAGAAAAGTACGTTGAAATTTTGGAGCAAAATATGCAGCTCTCAAGATGACATCTTTTCGAGAGATATTTCAACAAGACAATGCAAAACCACATTCAGCACAGATTACAAAAGCATGGCTGAGGAAGAAGAGGGTGTCTGTCCCCTCTGTCCACAATAGAGAATGTATGGTGATTTTTTTTTTTTTTTTTTTTTGGGGGGGGGGGGGGGGAGGAGAATGAGAAGCATGACAACAATGACTTCGTACTGTTGCACACCTTAAAACCTGTTTGCAGGAAGAATGAGACAAAATAACACCTAAAACACTTCATCACTTGGTGTCTTCAGTCCCTAAGTGTTGTGAGAAGGAATGGCAACGTTATAAAGCGTTAAATGCTTTACCGTCCCAGCTTTTTGTGAAATGTGTTGCAAGAATCAAAATTAAAATGTTTATTTTGAAAAAACAAAATCCGTGAGTTAAAACATCAAATAATGTGCTGCTGTGCTTTGAGTGAAATATATGGGTCAAAGATTATTTACAAATCATTGGTTTTGTTTTGTTTTTTCGGTTTCAATTTCAACATACCATCCCAACGTTTTCTCATTTGGGGTTGTATAAATATTTATATACACACTTGCATATTTTTGTTCATGCATTTGAACTTGTAAGATTTTTTTTTCTAGAACCATGCCGTTCATTGACCTTCAGTCGAGGCTGGGAATCAGCTTGGACAACTGGATCCTGGCCCAGAGCGGAGAGCAGCCTTACAAACGAGCCACACGCTGCCACGCCTTTGAGAAAGAGTGGATTGAATGTAGCCATGGCATCGGTCAGACTCGTGCTAAAAAAGAATGCAAGCTCGAGTTTGAAGATTTCTATGAGTGCATGCACCGAGAAAAGACGGTTAGTACCTTTCAAACAATCTTTTTGTTTGTTTTTGGTTTTTTAATCTAATCTCAAAATACCGCATTTGCAGCACAGGTGCCTTTGCAAAGAACAGCACATTTCCCCACGTTTGTATGCTTTGAGAGAACAGAAAAGATGTTGATTTGTGATTGAAGGTATCAGGGCAATCCCTCGGGCAGTCAGTAAACATTCATGTGGCACATTTTGTGGACGCTTTCCTGTGTTCTGCAGTCAAAATGTATTTGTGAATAAAGCTCTAAAACTGTGTTTTTAGAGGGAACAAGTTGTGTTCTGTGTTGGAAGTGTCCCTGTTTCTGCACAATTGCACTTGAGAAGCTCAGGGAAAGTGTCAGTTGATATTTACTTTAAAGTGCATATTCTGGACCAATTTCGTGTTTTTTTTTTTTTTAATATGAAAGTATGTCCCTTTACACACTCATCCAGAAGGGTAATTTTGTACAAGGCCATCTGTCTACAGCAGAAAAAAATAAAATAACAAAACGCGTCTGGAAAAATCCCAAGGGAGTCTGGAGCCAGATTCGTGACGTCACCTGCGGAAGCGCCAGCAGGCTGCGCGAGCTTTGCACGGTTTCAGTGCACAGCCTGTGTAGACCAAGCGCTCCCATTTCTCTCTCATTGTCTGGTCTTTTGGGAAACGTTGAGTACTAATCCCATCAAGATCGGTGTTGCTGCACCCTCCTACGATACATCTGCTAACCATTTTAATAATTACACGATAGCGTTGAAGGGCAATTCCATGTAAATGTCAACCTCACCATGCAAAAATAAAGCAACATGTAATTCATCAAAACCACTCCCAGAGATATCACCTAGGCCTGTATTTTACAGATGTGAATAAGTTGAACCAATTTGTCACAAGAATCATTCCCTTCGCCTTAATATGTCAGTCTTTCTTTCTTATAATGTAAACCCCAAGCTAAAATCAACTTTGATCATGTACAATTCTATATTATTGCCACAAGCCACAGAAATGGATGCTAAAATCCACAAAACAGCAAAACAATAGCCATCCTAAATATTATTTAAGAACTTTGATAGTTTTAGCTGATATTTAGAGAGTTTTTCAAAGGGTTATGGTGGTTAAATTGCTGATTTTCTAAACATATGCCATGTCTATTTCAGACGCGTCACATCCATAACGGAATTTCGTCACATCCATAACGCTGACTTTTCCTTCCGAAACTCTGCATGAAATACAAAATATTTTAAACAAAGATTTTTTAATATTCACCTTGGACCCCTCTATCAAATGGATCTCTCCATTTCGACATTAGGTTTACAATTTCACAGAGTTTGATAAAAATGTACAGTCACCCAAGAAAAGTGATACTTTTTCTGTCACATCCATCACGCATCTTTTATTGGCATTTTCTGGCATGCCCTAGATGTACTATGGGAATTGTTCTTGTTCTATCACTTCTCCAGTATGGTACAGCCTTAAAATATGCAACACCTGTTTAAATACTGGGAGACAATAAAACATGCACTGGGTCATTTGTTGACATTTTGAGTTCAAGTGTCACGTCCGTAACGCTGGAATTGCTCTGAAGAAATTTGCAGAAAACCACCAGGTCGTTTTCTCATAAACAAACCAGCGCTGACGTAGGATTCAGAGGGAGGCGTCCCGCACGCGACGTCACGAAAATCAATGTTTGGTGGGAAATCCAAACGCCAAGTTTTTTCAGAGGCGGACCAATTCGCCTCAAATGGCTTGATTTCAACTGAATTTTTCTGGTATTGCGCAAGGTAAAAAAATTGCAGAGAATGCAGAATGTTACAGATATTTGACCAAAGTTTAATATAAAATAGGAGAATTACATTGATCTCGCTCCTGAATTTACCCGTGATACGCACTTTAATGCTCCAGTGTCTGAAGGTTGGATAAAGTTACTTTATTATTATTATTATTATTATTATTGTGGATTTGAATTTGCGTTGTTAATTACACATTTTAAATGTTTATGAATGAAATTGCCCTGAGTCTTCCATTAAAAGTGACTTCCAGGTCAACAACTTTTGTGCTGTTTTCTCTGTGCAGGGAAATGTGTTGTGCTTTCAACATGCTAATGTGAACAGAAACAATCCTCAATTATTCAGGAAAGAGTTCAATAAATGACCCTACATTTTCTTAAAATTTTATTATTTTGCCCTATGTTGTCCTTTGAATGGCTTTTTTTGGGGGGGTTTGTTCTGATCTTTTCCTGTATCTTCACCCAGAACAAGCGCTTGAATGAGATCCGGAAGCAGAGGGACAAGCTGATTAAAGAAGGCTCATACACACCTCCTGCACATCACACTGGCGATGAAGAACTTCGGCCCTGAGCCCTCAGCTCCCTGCCTGGCACACTGTTAGACACTCGGTGTGCTCGCTCACTCACTCACTCACTCGTGTATTATAATTATTATTCTGACAAAGTTGTTTATCTACTCAAAATGTAATAAATACTATTCATCATTTCATGTCTTTTTAGATGGCTTTTTTTTTGCACACACAGTCTCGACAGGATCACTCTTGTCATTTGTAACTTGTTCAGTTTGGAGAATCAGCTGTTAATATGGAATATTGTTTTGGTCCAGTAGATGGCAGTAGAAAGCCATCAATTTCATACAGTGACTTGTGCATGGGGCTTACTGGGGCAATCCATCCATCCATTCATTATCTGTAGCCGCTTTATCCTGTTCTACAGGGTCGCAGGCAAGCTGGAGCCTATCCCAGCTGACTACGGGCGAAAGGCGGGGTACACCCTGGACAAGTCGCCAGGTCATCACAGGGCTGACACATAGACACAGACAACCATTCACACTCACATTCACACCTACGCTCAATTTAGAGTCACCAGTTAACCTAACCTGCATGTCTTTGGACTGTGGGGGAAACCGGAGCACCCGGAGGAAACCCACGCGGACACGGGGAGAACATGCAAACTCCACACAGAAAGGCCCTCGCCGGCCATGGGCCTCGAACCCGGACCTTCTTGCTGTGAGGCAACAGTACTAACCACTATACCACCATGGGGCAATCTATTTAAAATAAAAGAACACTGTTGTACTATTGTTCAGTCTGAGGACAAAATCTCACTTTAGTGACGTGTAAAATGAGTTTATTTATGTTAAAGCTTCATTAGTATTTAAACTCCAAGTGCAAATGTTTTTTCTGTCTGTTGAAAGGAATACATTCGAAGTAGTAAATTGTGAGTGTATCCTCTTACAATCCAAAAAGTGAGGTGCAAAAACAGAAAATGGAATAAAAATAACCAAAACAAAAGAGACTTCAGAATAGATCTGTCGAGACGTTCCCAGTCTTCATGCCTGATTTGAAGAAGACACTCGATGACATTGGGCACAGTTACAAGAGCAGGTGATGTGTGTGTGTGCATGGGAGTATCTTTATATCTTTGTGGGGACCAAATGTCCCCACAGGAATACAAATATGTGACCATTTGGATTTTGTTGGGACATTTGACTGGATCCCAAGAGGAACTGTTTCTCTTTCTTTCTTTTTTACTCTTCAATCACAAAGACTGCAGCTTTTGTTGAAAAAATAAAATCAGGGTTTCCTTTTAGTTACTGAGGTTAGAGTTAAATGTAGGTGAAGGCATATCATTAATTAGCTGTATTTATAATTATTTCAGTGGAAGGTCCTTACAAGGATAATCAGACAAACCAGTGTGTGAAGAGGATCCAAACATTGTTCAGTGGAAGCAGAAAAAAATCAGACAGAGTTATAAAGGTAAGTGATATCAGATATTGTTCGGCTTTATAACCGCCTCTGGCAGAATGCTAAAATAGTACATTTTAATATATTTATAGTGGGAAAAAATTGAAATGATCTTAGGCTACATCATTCTGAATGAACGTCTGTGAAAACTCACACATCTTGATAAAAAAAAAATTCTATTTAACTTTCTCTAAATGCAGCTTGGATTTGGGGCATGGAAGTAGATACAGTGGTACTTGAAAGTTTGTGAACCCTTTAGAATTTTCTATATTTCTGCATAAATATGACCTAAAACAACATTAGATTTTCACACAAGTCCCAACCCGGTTAAACAAATGAGACAAAAATATGATACTTGGTCATTTATTTATTGAGGAAAATGATCCAATATTACATATCTGTGAGTGGCAAAAGTATGTGAACCTCTAGGATTAGCAGTTAATTTGAAGGTGAATATTTACAAATTCACCTTCAAATTAACTGCTATATTCACCAAAAATATAATATTTTTATCTCATTTGTTTAACCGGATTCTCTTTATCTACTTTTAGGACTTGTGTGAAAATCTGATGATGTTTTTGGTCATATTTATGCAGAAATATCGAAAATTCTAAAGGGTTCACAAACTTTCAAGCACCACTGTATGTGATAGTAACTACTCTTTCATTAGAGCTTCTTTTAGATCGATGTAATAACTGGGGTATGTAAAAGTCAATTAAACAGTATAAAAGTATTTGGTAGCAGTGTCCCATATATAAAATAACTGTATTTGGTCTTCTAATGCTAGTAGTCATTTTAAAGAGAACGGAAAGCGTTTAATTTTCTGACAACAGAAGTCTAAGGGCAGGTTTTAAACTCATACTGCACCACTGTATTTCTATATAACAGGCCTAACACAAATCAACTCCACAATAAGATGAAGCATATGCGTTTTAGAGCTCACATTCATATGCTTCACATCACTTATGAGAAGATAAACAGTGCTTCCTGCTGGCTTGCTTGTTCAAAGAAGACACAAATTGTTTTACATGTTTGGCTAGTAGTACTGTAGGTTGATATAGTTGTGTTTGATTAAACCATCAGTGTTTGGTTCAGTTAATCCTCGGCTGTTGAACTAAATTCCTGCACTTTTAGTCACACTTCAGTAGCTCCAACTACCACCTACTCACACAGGAATCCATACAGGGGTGTGTGTGTGTGTGTGTGTGTGTATACGCCTATCTCTGATTTCAAGTCACATTGTTCCAACTCTAGCCTATGACTCCAACTTAGTGAATCACATGGAGTTCATGTTAGTCATTACAACTTTGTGAGTGTTTTGACTAAATTTTCGGAGTAACCAACAACCAGCCATAAAACCAATACAGCGATGTCATGTGGCTATGAACCTATTCTACACCAAGGTACAAAGCAGACATTCTTGACATGCAACCTTGTCCTGTCCATTATTTTTTTTTTTTGATGATTAATTACTTATTTATTATTATTAATTATAAACTGGGGCGGCACGGTGGTGTAGTGGTTAGCGCTGTCGCCTCACAGCAAGAAGGTCCGGGTTCGAGCCCCGTGGCCGGCAAGGGCTTTTCTGTGTGGAGTTTGCATGTTCTCCCCGTGTCCGCGTGGGTTTCCTCCGGGTGCTCCGGTTTCCCCCACAGTCCAAAGACATGCAGGTTAGGTTAACTGGTGACTCTAAATTGAGCGTAGGTGTGAATGTGAGTGTGAATGGTTGTCTGTGTCTATGTGTCAGCCCTGTGATGACCTGGCGACTTGTCCAGGGTGTACCCCGCCTTTCGCCCGTAGTCAGCTGGGATAGGCTCCAGCTTGCCTGCGACCCTGTAGAACAGGATAAAGCGGCTAGAGATGATGAGATGAGATGAATTATAAACTGCACATGTTTGAACCTCCTGTCACCCCATGTTTAAAACCTTGGACATGAAACTGAATCCAGGCTTTCGTCTGTGTGGAAGCAGTTATTGGTTAATGCCATGTGTGTTATAGCTTTCTGGGGTGAGAAGTGGGACAGTGGACATCATTGTGATAATGATTAGATAGAGATGCACCAATTTTAATACTGAGTGTTGTTTTCAGACATTGAAACACAGAAGCTGTACCAGAATAGATTTTACATATTTTTAGATCTGTTTCACTGACATATTTTATGTTGTGAAACTGTGAACTTTGGTCTGTTCTGCTGTGCAAAATCTGGCACCAGAGGCTTGCAGAGATTTGGTCCATTTACTAAGTAATCAGTATTGGATTAGTTATTGACGAATTCTTCGTATTTTACTGACATGAGGAAAGTGGGATTGGTGAATCCCTAATTGGTGTACTGCAGAATACACAACGTAGCCAAAAGTTTGTGGACACCTGACCATCACACTCGTATATGCTTTTTGAATATCCCATTCCAGATTTAGTCCCTATTTGCTGTTGCAATAATCTCCAGTCTCCTGGGAAGGCTTTCAGAGCGTGACTGTGGGGGTTTGTGTTCATCCAACCACAAGAACTTTAGTGAGATAAGGCACTGATGTTGGGTGAGGAGGCTTGGGGTGCTCAGTGGGGTTGAGGTCAGGGCTCTGTGCAGACCACTCAAGTTCTTCCACTCCAATCTTGGCAAACTGTGTCTTCATGGAGCTTGCTTTGTGCACAGGAGCACTGTCATGCAGGAACAGGTTTGGACCTCTTCGTTCAAGTGAAGGGAAACTGTCATGCTTAAGCACAGAATGACATTCTGTACAACTGTGCATCTCCAACTTTGTGGCACACAGTTTGGAGAAAGAACACATGCATTCTCAGAAAACAAAGTACATCACTGTACCTTTAGGGGTACAACAGCTTGTCACTGATGCAGTACCCTCTAAGGTAGCCTTTCTCAACTGGGATGCCGTTTGGCTTCGTTAGGGGTGCCGTCAAAAAAATTATATATTCTAACATTGAAATAAATAAAATGAATTAAAATTAAAAAAAACGATAGTTACACTAATGCAGATCATCGCCGCCTCATGCATCATCAAAATTTGTCTCACGGCCCCCTTTCACACGGGGAGAACATGCAAACTCCGCACAGAAAGGCCCTCACCGGCCCCGGGGCTCGAACCCGGACCTTCTTGCTGTGAGGTGACAGCGCTAACCACTACACCACCGTGCTGATTATTATTACTGTATTCCTAATTTTTAATCTTTATTGCTACAATAGAAAGAGCAGGGTGAGAGAGGAGACAGAGGCCAACAGGGATGATTATGCAGGGTCACAGGTGAGAAGAGAATATCACTAGCTCTGTCACTACTACTATTCTTAATTCTATTTATAAATTTTACTTTATAGATTGATAGATTTTGATAGTATATCATGTTAAAGAGGGGCGGCACGGTGGTGTAGTGGTTAGCGTTGTCGCCTCACAGCAAGAAGGTCCGGGTTCGAGCCCCGTGGCCGGCGAGGGCCTTTCTGTGTGGAGTTTGCATGTTCTCCCCGTGTCCGCGTGGGTTTCCTCCGGGTGCTCCGGTTTCCCCCACAGTCCAAAGACATGCAGGTTAGGTTAACTGGTGACTAAATTGACCGTAGGTGTGAATGTGAGTGTGAATGGTTGTCTGTGTCTATGTGTCAGCCCTGTGATGACCTGGCGACTTGTCCAGGGTGTACCCCGCCTTTCGCCCGTAGTCAGCTGGGATAGGCTCCAGCTTGCCTGCGACCCTGTAGAACAGGATAAAGCGGCTACAGATAATGAGATGAGATCATGTTAAAGAACTAAAGTCAGTTCCCTGAACAATTTGTCCCCCTCATTTCTAAAATGATGGCTACGCCTCTGGTTCCAAGCCCCATTTTTGTGTCTGGTGATTCTTCTCCAGCTCATGAGCTCAGGAAGGTGTGTGGCTGGAGACTGGAGAGTGTGATGGTGATAGTGGTGGTGATGGAG
Source organism: Neoarius graeffei (assembly GCF_027579695.1). Lineage (NCBI taxonomy): Eukaryota > Metazoa > Chordata > Actinopteri > Siluriformes > Ariidae > Neoarius > Neoarius graeffei. The sequence goes on along the minus strand of NC_083584.1, from coordinate 32,491,681 downwards.
GGGGCTGAAGAGGAGGAGCAGAAGGGGGACAAAACGACTGTGAGGAAGAGGAGGAGGAGGAGGAGGGGGAGAAGCAGTGCGAGCGGGAGAGAAGGAGGGATATGAAAGGAGGGGAACAGACAGCCATTTCCGCACCGCTCGGTCTGTGTGTCGTCCTGCTCTCCCGGTAACCGCCTCTCTCTCTCTCTCTCTCTCTTTGATCGTCGGAGGATCGAGTTCCCAACCGTTCTCAGCGGACTACATCAAAGCCAGTGGATCCCAGGATCCCAGGCGGGTGATCCTCACATCCCTGCCCGCGTGGCCCCGCGTGGATCTCCGGTAAGGCGCTTTAGTACCGTAATGTCTGCTTGTGTGATGGCTTCTGCTGCTCATCCTCATTCACTCCGCTCTTAGAATTGCAGTGATCTAAAACCAGTCGATCCATTAGACTCATTAGGGAGGTTTTTCTTCTTCTTCTTCTCTGGTGGCGCACCAGCAGCAGCACTTTGATCTCAGCCATCATCACCACCATCATCATCATCATCATCATCAGGAATCCAGTCTGCTGTCTGGACAAAGGCTTGCTCACTGACCGATAACATCACCAGTCAAGCCCAGATTTTCCATTCCATTCCATTCCATTCCATTCCATTCCATTCTCACTGGGTTTTGTTGGACTTGGACGCTTTGTAGTGTAGCAGATGTCTACTCCGACCTGGGAGTATAAGAAGAGCCTTTTATTGATTCCCATGAGCCCACGGTGGTGTCGTGGTTAGTGCTGTCGCTTCACAGGTTCTGGGTTCGAGTCCGACGAAGGCCTTTCTGTGTAGAGTTTGCATGTTCTCGTCGTGTCCGCATGGGTTTCCCTCAAAGACATGCAGGTTAGGTTAATTGGTGAATGTGAATGGTTGTTTGTGTCTATGTCTCAGCCCTCTCGCACATAGTCAGCTGGGATGGGCTCCAGCTTGCCTGCGTCCCTGTAGAATAGGATAAGCGGCTACAGATAATGGATGGATAGTTGGGTGGCACGGTGGTGTAGTGGTTAGCACTGTCGCCTCACAGCAAGAAGGTCCTGGGTTCTGGGGCCTTTCTGTGTGGAGTTTGCATGTTCTCCCCATGTCCCCATGGGTTTCCTCCGGGTGCTCCGGTTTCCCCCACAGTCCAAAGACATGCAGGTTAGGTTAACTGGTGGCTCTAAATTGACCGTAGGTGTGAATGTGAGTGTGAATGGTTGTTTGTCTCTATGTGTCAGCCCTGTGATGATCTGGCGACTTGTCCAGGGTGTACCCCGCCTCTTGCACATAGTCAGCTGGGATAGGCTCCAGCTTGCCCGCTACCCTGTACAGGATAAGCGGCTACAGATAATGGATGGATGAGCCCGGAGAGCAGCCAGAGATGCCAGCACATTTCTCTCCTTTCACAGCCCTTTATTCAGTCCGACCCAGTGTCTTACCCACACTAACAGTCCTGCACTCACTGTGGGAATCTGAAAGTCAAATGACACATAATTGAGTTTAATATCAAGCAAATAAAAGGAGTTCCAGGTTCCAAGGTTGTTCAAGCGAGAGGAGCAGTAGGCCATATTAAATGATCCTTGCCCTGAATAACCTTTACTTTATATAACATATTTACCAGGGATGTGGGTGGCACGGTAGTGTTGTATTTAGCACTGTCGCCTCACAGCAAGAAGGTTCTGGGCTCAAACCTCAGGGCCTCTCTGTGTGGAGTTTGTATGTTCTCCCTGTGTCTACATAGATTTGCTCTGGTTTCCCTTACAGTCCAAAAACATGCAGATTTGATAAAAATACCCAGCCACTGGGGTTGCACAAGTCAGTGTATATTTAGTGCCGGTACCAAGCCCGGATAGATTAGGGATGGTTGTGTCAGGAAGGGCATCCGGTGTAAAACCTATGCCAAATCGAACATGCGGAACAGATCTACTGTGGCAACCCCTAACGGGAGCAGCTGACAGAAGACCAGGGATGTACAGACCCATTTCTATTTCGTTTTTAATATCAGATATCTGAATATTGGCCTGCAATGACCTGGCGACTTGTCCAGGGTGTACCCCACCTCTCGCCCATAGTCAGCTGGGATAGGCTCCAGCTTGCCTGCGACCCTGTAGACCAGGATAAGCGGCTACAGATAATGGATGGCTGGATGGATGAATATTGTCTGATACTAACATCCTTACAGTAACTGAGCTGATAGGCATTTTACCAAACTGACCATAAATACCTACCTGTACCTGTCAAATCCTCCTTCAGCATTCTTGTTGCCACAGAGTCGCATTGCCGAATTGCTTCTGAATCAATGCGGCGAAACCAGATTTCACTTGCATCTCTCTCTGACTTGCTTGCTCAGTCGACACTTCCAGCATCTTAGAAATATTAATCCATGGATCACGATGGTATGGTTTCTTGGATTTGGCAAACAACATTTTTTTTGTCATGATAGTATTGGAGCCGCGACATACATGTCCAATATATTTCAGGTATTGTTCTCACAGCATCATGAACTTAAAGCGATTAAAGATACTTTTTTTGTATCTTTAATATATATCATTCACCTGGAAATACATATTTGGGAATATACAGTATATTCCCCTTATTCCCACCAACTGGGTGGTTTTTGAACTGCTGCTCATGCTACATCACAGGGCAGTGTAACACACTCAGAAGAAAGCGCTATTTACTGTCTTCCACATACCTAAGCTCAGAGATGCCCATGATTGTCTCGCGTCTTTGTGATGGTCTTTGCGATAGGGAGAGTGTATGACATCTCCCTCACACCCTGTTTTGCTCTTTTGGCTCCTACAGAAGGCTGCGGCATCATTTTACTTTCAACTCACTTTCTCTTGATGAGAGGGTAAACGCTTTTTTTGTTGGACCCTCAGAAACACATTTTAAATATGATTTAAGTTACAACCCCGATTCCAAAAAAGTTGGGACAAAGTACGAATTGTAAATAAAAACAGAATGCAATGATGTGGAAGTTTCAAAATTCCATATTTTATTCAGAATAGGACATAGATGACATATCAAATGTTTAAACTGAGAAAATGTATCATTTAAAGAGAAAAATTAGGTGATTTTAAATTTCGTGACAACAACACATCTCAAAAAAGTTGGGACAAGGCCATGTTTACCACTGTGAGGCATCCCCTTTTCTCTTTACAACAGTCTGTAAACGTCTGGGGACTGAGGAGACAAGTTGCTCAAGTTTAGGGATAGGAATGTTAACCCATTCTTGTCTAATGTAGGATTCTAGTTGCTCAACTGTCTTAGGTCTTTTTTGTCATATCTTCCATTTTATGATGCGCCAAATGTTTTCTATGGGTGAAAGATCTGGACTGCAGGCTGGCCAGTTCAGTACCCGGACCCTTCTTCTACGCAGCCATGATGCTGTAATTGATGCAGTATGTGGTTTGGCATTGTCATGTTGGAAAATGCAAGGTCTTCCCTGAAAGAGACGTCGTCTGGATGGGAGCATATGCTGCTCTAGAACCTGGATATACCTTTCAGCATTGATGGTGTCTTTCCAGATGTGTAAGCTGCCCATGCCACACGCACTAATGCAACCCCATACCATCAGAGATGCAGGCTTCTGAACTGAGCGCTGATAACAACTTGGGTCGTCCTTCTCCTCTTTAGTCCGAATGACACGGCGTCCCTGATTTCCATAAAGAACTTCAAATTTTGATTCGTCTGACCACAGAACAGTTTTCCACTTTGCCACAGTCCATTTTAAATGAGCCTTGGCCCAGAGAAGACGTCTGCGCTTCTGGATCATGTTTAGATACGGCTTCTTCTTTGAACTATAGAGTTTTAGCTGGCAACAGCGGATGGCACGGTGAATTGTGTTCACAGATAATGTTCTCTGGAAATATTCCTGAGCCCATTTTGTGATTTCCAATACAGAAGCATGCCTGTATGTGATGCAGTGCCATCTAAGGGCCTGAAGATCACGGGCACCCAGTATGGTTTTCCGGCCTTGACCCTTACGCACAGAGATTCTTCCAGATTCTCTGAATCTTTTGATGATATTATGCACTGTAGATGATATGTTCAAACTCTTTGCAGTTTTATACTGTTGAACTCCTTTCTGATATTGCTCCACTATTTGTCGGCGCAGAATTAGGGGGATTGGTGATCCTCTTCCCATCTTTACTTCTGAGAGCCGCTGCCACTCCAAGATGCTCTTTTTATACCCAGTCATGTTAATGACCTATTGCCAATTGACCTAATGAGTTGCAATTTGGTCCTCCAGCTGTTCCTTTTTTGTACCTTTAACTTTTCCAGCCTCTTATTGCCCCTGTCCCAACTTTTTTGAGATGTGTTGCTGTCATGAAATTTCAAATGAGCCAATATTTGGCATGAAATTTCAAAATGTCTCACTTTCGACATTTGATATGTTGTCTATGTTCTATTATGAATACAATATCAGTTTTTGAGATTTGTAAATTATTGCATTCCGTTTTTATTTACAATTTGTACTTTGTCCCAACTTTTTTGGAATCGGGGTTGTACATAATCGGACCTTAAAGACCACCTTGATATAAATCTTTACTCTAAAAACTAATTAAAGGGACACCGTTTGTCACTTTCCAGGTAAAAGATCGATACAGAATGAAAACGGTTTGGTCCGTTTCGTTCTGAGCGTGCTGTCAGACAGTTTGTGTTCTCTACACATCAGTGGATTGAATCCTGCAATATGTCAAATCGGATCTGATAGTGATCCAGTGACCCATGTGATACTTAGTACAGCAAATATCTCTGTGTTCTGCACTGAAATATCATTTGCTCGATAGTTCTTAGTGTTCACACACACTCTCAGTCAATTTATTCGGTTCTCCTGGTACGGTATGTTGATTCACTCTGGTGGTTTTATCAGGTGCATCTAACATACACATACAGTGACTGTAGCTCTTCGACACGTCTTCTCTGCTCATTTTGTCAGCCTCCTTCTAACCCATCCTCCAGTGGCCATAAACCACTATAGGGTATATTATTTGATTAGTCGAGCATTTATAACACAGAAGTGACATTGTGGTGTGTGTGTGGTGTTGATAAGAATGTCTGAGGTGCATGGCAAATGCAGCAGTCATGTTTGGATTTTTAAACACTGTGTATACTTGCGTATGTGTACTTATATACTGAACACATGTACCTTGTAGGTCCAAGCTGTAGGTGTAGAGTTAGAGAATGTAGCTCATCTTTTTCGATGCACAATTTATGTCAGTTGTTTTTCAGGTAATTGTGCGTCGAAAAAGATGAGCTGCATGTTAATTGCTTTTCAGTGGGTGGTGCAGTGGTTAGCACTGTCACCTCACAGCAAGAAGGTTCTGGGTTCGAATCCTACGCCCGAAGGAGGCCTTTCTGTGTGGAGTTTGCGTGTTCTCTCCATAGGTTTTCCTGACAGTTCAGAGACATGCAAGTTAGGTAAAATACCCAGCCGCTGGGGTTGCACAAGCCAGTGCATAGTTAGTGCCAGTCCCAAACCCAGATAGATTGGGGAGGGTTGCGTCAGGAAGGGCATCCGGTGTAAAACCTATGCCGAATCAAATATGTGGAACAGATCCACTGTGGTGACCCCTAACAGGAGCAGCTGAAAGGAGATGATGTTCATTGTTTTTCAGTCATTCTTCAGGATTGCTTTTCAAGTCAAGTCAGGTCAAGTTTATTTGTATAGCGCTTTTAACAATAAACATTGTCGCAAAGCAGCGTTACAGAATTTGAACGACTTAAAACATGAGCTAATTTTATCCCTAATCTATCCCCAATGAGCAAGCCTGTGGCGACGGTGGCAAGGGAAAACTCCCTCAGACGACATGAGGAAGAAACCTCGAGAGGAACCAGACTCAAAAGGGAACCCATCCTCATTTGGGCAACAACAGACAACATGACTATAACATTAACAGTTTTAACATGAAGTCAGTTTCGTTGATGTTATAAACTCTTCATTGATGGAAACTTGAGCAAAACTGTTCATGACAACTGCCGTCCTAAAGTTAGCAAGTAAACTGTAGTCCTCAGCCATAAAAGCATGACTGTAAGAGTCCAGAGCGTCTTCCAAGTGTGACTTTCAACTGTCCATATGGGGCCGTCCTCCACAGGAGCGATGCGATGAGACTCCAACCAGACATAGGGCATCAGGATGGATCAGGCAGGTCCGAGGAGCAGAAGAGGTCAGAGGTTTTGAATGGATAGTTTTGTTTGGTGGAGAGTTTTGTTTCCTATCCCAACAGTGACACTGAGGGAACACTGACACAACTGTAATAGTGCCACCATGTTATTTCCGTATCCGTGTCACCGATTTTCTGAGAATACTCTACTGGCTAAATAATATCACTTTGGTGGTGGTGTTATGGTGGACTGATGGATGACGTAAATGAGGGTCTGAGACATTGTGGATAGCCACAGATCAGTAATTTTATGTTCTCCGAAGAACCTATTTCATATACTTATACTGAATGATGTCCATTGTCAGTCTAACTCGATTATTGTTCTCAGTGGACTATAGCAGATTGGCATTTCCATTATAGTGAGATCAAACTCTATTCATTCAGTGAACAATAATCCCTGAATGGGTGCAGTACATTGATGAATGTGAGTCCATTGGTCAGTGGATTCATGCCATTCCCTTTTTTGTGAGTTCTAACTTTAAGAGGCCTTGTTGCCTAAACAGGGTGCGAGTGTAACTCTTCGGTCCATCCTTGTGAAACTCTTGTGAGATGACGTGTATCTGGCTATCCGCTCCATATTCTGTCCTCCTTACCGTGGGATGATTTAGCATGATGCTGAGGCTTTTTTTTTTTTAGTGTGTTTGGAAATGCTGTGCCAATTGGACTGAGAATAAATCAACACAACAACTCTGTGTCGTGTCAGCACACAGTGCTCCTGCAGCTGCCATGACCTGTTAGAGTGTATGGCGAGACTGAAATGATAAAATTGGGTTTTTATACATTTACAAAACAACAAAAAAAAAACCCTTCCTTTTCCCTTTACATTGTGCCTCACAAGCGTAATGAGACAGTGTGGCTTTGGACTTCGGCTATTTATAAATGCTGGCTGCCACAGAAGGAAAACACGGCAGCAAAGGCCGGAATGTTGATCGAGCTTTAGCCACATTAAGCTTTCTCTGAGCGTTTTTCTGCTCTTTGCAGATAAAATGTAACAGAACCAGACATGCACAGGAAATACCTGCGCATCTATTGGACATAGATACTGCTCATTTGTCTAGAAAAAAAATCCATTCTCTTCCATTTAGGCGAGCCGTAACACACAGTTGACTGTATATCCAGTCCATTGACAGATGTGGTCAATCCAGGACACAAAGTTAACTCATAAAAGTTTCAGAAGGAACTGTAGGCCATTAGGGCTTTTGTCAGATTTTGTTTGATATGTTTATTCAACTTGACAAGAGGCAGAAGGGAACATCAGCAGCTACCTTGCACTTAGGTCAGTGGTATTGATCTTTCAGCTCATGTGGAGCTCGGAGATGGACAGATGTCTAATCTTCCTCCCACGGGCTTCATTCCTTCCGTGTGATCACAGAGGGAGAGAGATCGCCGCTCTGGGAATTGCCATCACCAGAACGTCCTGTATTGATCAGGACTTAAGCTTATATTAATTGCTCATTGATGAGGATAATCAATCTGCCTCTCCGTTTTCTCTCCATCATCATTCCTTAAGTCACTGGTGATCACGTGATCTCCTGCTGCCCGTTATCATCTCTGTTACTCTGAATGGAAGATACACTACCGTTCAAGAGTTTGGGGTCACCCGGACAAAAAGTCACACTTTTATTTACCACCATAAGTTGTAAAATGGATAGAAAATATAGTCAAGACATTTTTCTGGCCATTTTGAGCATTTAATCGACCCCACAAATGTGATGCTCCAGAAACTCAATCTGCTCAAAGGAAGGTCAGTTTTATAGCTTCTCTAAAGAGCTCAACTGTTTTCAGCTGTGCTAACATGATTGTACAAGGGTTTTCTAATCATCCATTAGCCTTCTGAGGCAATGAGCAAACACATTGTACCATTAGAACACTGGAGTGAGAGTTGCTGGAAATGGGCCTCTATACACCTATGGAGATATTGCACCAAAAACCAGACATTTGCAGCTAGAATAGTCTCATCTCTCATCTCATTATCTCTAGCCGCTTTATCCTTCTACAGGGTCGCAGGCAAGCTGGAGCCTATCCCAGCTGACTACGGGCGAAAGGCGGGATACACCCTGGACAAGTTGCCAGGTCATCACAGGGCTGACACATAGACACAGACAACCATTCACACTCACATTCACACCTACGGCCAATTTAGAGTCACCAGTTAACCTAACCTGCATGTCTTTGGACTGTGGGGGAAACCAGAGCACCCGGAGGAAACCCACACGGACACGGGGAGAACATGCAAACTCCACACAGAAAGGCCCTCGCCGGCCCCGGGGCTCGAACCCAGGACCTTCTTGCTGTGAGGCGACAGCGCTAACCACTACACCACCGTGCCGCCCGCTAGAATAGTCATTTACCACATTAGCAATGTATAGAGTGGATTTCTGATTAGTTTAAAGTGATCTTCATTGAAAAGAACAGTGCTTTTCTTTCACAAATAAGGACATTTCAAAGTGACCCCAAACTTTTGAACGGTAGTGTATGTGCAGCTGATACTCTGTAATTCACTGACAATACAAACAAGTTTGTTATCCTGCCTTAGCATGTCTTTTTGTGTTTAATTCTCACACCACACTGAAGTTCTAACCAACCCTTTCCTCATGATTTCTTCCAGCCCCACGCTGACATGTCTTCTTCTGATGAGGAGAGCCTGAGTGAGCGCTCATGCGTGAGCGAGCGTTCGTTTCGTAGCGAGCGTTCAGGGGGATCCCTGTCTCCATGCCCTCACAGCACCACCGGGCCAAAAGGGGACACTCTACCGTGGAATCTGTCCAAACACGAGAGACGCAAGCGGAAGAGTCAGGACTCTGTGCTGGACCCTGCGGAGAGAGCTGTGGTGCGAGTAGCAGGTAGGAAGTCCATCTGTCTCTGTATCTGTTGTTAAGGACACCTTATGGGAATGACTGAGAGACTGATTTGTTTTTGAGTAACATCACAGGACTTGAGTTAAAGTGAGTTCGATCACTTTGTAAGTCAGATCCTGTGTTTAGGGGCAATTGGAGAAAAGAGAAAACAACAAAGAGGTTTGACTCAGTGTTTCCCAGAACTAGGCGAAACTATTTTCATGAAATATAACGTAATTTCATAAGTAAGGAATAACATTTGATTGAAAATCCTGATGTAGATTATTTTCCTATAAAAGCATGTCCCAAAGTGTTTTATTCCTCTTATACCACCGCAATTTGCCCAGGATTACATTTCTAGAATTTATTTAAAAATGATACATCATACTTTTGATTTGTTCATCGTTACACTCAACGTTGTGAAAGTCTGCGAACCAAATTAGTTTGCCTTCTCAGTTACATTCTCGCAGCGATAAACACTTTCTCTTAAAGTTAATGGGATAGAAAAAGGCAGAATTTTCATTTCTTAGACTTTTCCATGGTGGAAAACTTCCAAAAAGTTACATCTTTGCCTGATTTTTAGAAAGCGCTGACACTGGGGACTCCTTCCATAAATGTTAAACCATCTTCTTCTCGATACCTTCACCACATCAATGATGATAGGTTTTTATTTTTTCAAGAACAACACTTTAAAATCTGTTTATTCTTAGACTTCGGTAATGTGGAGCATTCATCCTACAAGTCCTTGTGTAAATTGTTACTATAGAAACAATAGCTTATTAGAATGAGCATGTGTATAATTAAATAATCCCGTGATTTGTCTTGCAGACGGCAATATCATCGGTGCTGTGCTCATCTTATCATCTCATTATCTCTAGCCGCTTTATCCTGTTCTACAGGGTCGCAGGCAAGCTGGAGCCTATCCCAGCTGACTACGGGCGAAAGGCGGGGTACACCCTGGACAAGTCGCCAGGTCATCACAGGGCCGACACACAGACACAGACAACCATTCACACTCACATTCACACCTACGCTCAATTTAGAGTCACCAGTTAACCTAACCTGCATGTCTTTGGACTGTGGGGGAAACCGGAGCACCCGGAGGAAACCCACGCGGACACGGGGAGAACATGCAAACTCCGCACAGAAAGGCCCTCGCCGGCCACGGGACTCGAACCCGGACCTTCTTGCTGTGAGGCGACAGCGCTAACCACTACACCACCGTGCCGCCCCCCGTTGCTGTGCTGTTATACAAAATTAATCAACAGTGTTGTGGTATAACAGGGATTATTCTATCCACATTCACCGGATATGAGCAATCGTGCGCTCTGATTGGCTACTCTACTACTCGGATATTGGCTCATATACCGTGAGTAGAGAAAAACAAAATGGCGGAGGACGAAATAAAAACTCTACTCGAAAACAAAACCCCAAAAAATACAAAAAAAGCGACAAAATATGGAATAAAAGTATTTGATGGTACGTAAGAACATATCTTTTTTATTTTTTAAGAATTATTATTACAGCATTTTTCACAAATTGCTACTGTCATTTTGCCGGTTTGTTTACATTCTAGAAGAAGAAGAAGAAGAATCACACGTACATTTAATCACAGTGAAATTCCTCTCTGCATTTAACCCATCTGAAGCAGTGAACACACACGTGAGCAATGCGCACACAGTGGACAGCCATGCTACAGCACCCGGGGAGCAGTTAGGGGTTCGGTGCCTTGCTCAAGGGCACTTCAGCCCAAGGCTGCCTCACGTTAACCTAACCGCATGTCTTTGGACTGTGGGGGAAACCGGGGCACCTGGAGGAAACCCACGCAGACACGGGGAGAACATACAGACTCCACACAGAAAGGCCCCCGTCAGCTGCTGGGCTCGAACCCAGAACCTTCTTGCTGTGAGGCGACAGTGCTCACCATTCTAAGCGGAAATGATTTTGTCTGACGTTTTGTTTTTATTTATCGAATTTGCGAAAAAAATAAAAATAAAAATGCTCTGTTTCTCAAAATCCAGTGAATGTGGATAGAATAAAACAGTTATTCCACTCAATCTCGTCGTACATGGCTTATAGCCAACTCAGCGCTACGTGCCCCATCAGCTATTAGCTCATGTAAGACTCGATTTTTTTGGAATAACTGTTAAGTAGACCTATACATGTTCACCCACTGAACAATAATGCTATTTTGAAGCAAACTGTTCAGTGTTTTAGGTCTGTAAAGCTTGTAAATCCTGTCACATACTCTTTTTCAACTGTGTGAAAGGATTCGTCTCTTCTGGAGCGACTCGGAGGTTGTCCAGTTGGAGAGAAAAGAGAATTCGAGCTAATATCAGGCATCTTCGTTTTAGATCTATTCTAATTTATTTCATTCCTACTGATTGTGTTGTATTGCATGTACAGTAAAATAACCAGGAATGAGACAAAGAAAGAGACTGTTGTGCTGTACGAGCAGCTACAAGAAGGCAGAGAAGAAGAAGGAGAACAAATTGCTGTAGCCTTCAGCCTGGTGATAAAGTTAGACGGGAGTGTGAGAAAAACATACAGTCACAGTTTACAAGTGAAAACAGATCTGCACATACTCGCTGCATGGTGTAAATGTTTTGCACGTTGCAACCATATTTAGTTTGTGCGTCGCAGTTTGTCTTGTAAGTGTGCATTCTGTGCAGTTTGGTGTATTATCTCTATTAGACGCTTATTTTCCTTCTGAGCTCATAATGATGGAAATACCCCGGCTATGAAAAGCAAATCCAGAGAGGATTGAAGCTCTGGCATTCTGTCTTTATTCATTACAAATGGAAATGCAATGATACCACGAGGAATGGGATTAATTTGAGTTGCTGCTGAGTGGGGAAAATTGATGACTAGGCAAAATGGGCAGCGTACTTATTAGCATTTCAGACATGACCGTCTCTAGGGGCTAGTCGATATCCCTTTTTTTTTTTCACGCAACTCAAAGGCACCTCAGTCTGACTCCCTGTGTTCCCCTGTTGCCATAGGGACACGTAAACTCTCCTAGTCCTTTAGTTTCCAAGGCTATAGAGCAAAAGAAAGCACACTGGGAAGTAAAAATGGCAAGAAAGGCCCAAAACAAACAGGGAAATACAGAGAGGGTGAGCATTTGAATTTTAATTTGAGTTTGAAAAAGACAGAGCAGATAAAGGGGGGAGGGGGTAGAAACGAAGGACTGGAGTGCAATCAAGTGAAACAAAACAGGGAAATAAAAAGGAGAGGAGAAAGTAAGAAAGGTGGCAGGGCTTCAGATAAAGGCGAGGGTTCAAAGTAGGGGGCGTTGACGAGAAGAGTAATGATGACAAAGAGGCAAAGAGTGACAAACAGCTCGATGTGATGAGAAAAGTGATTGCTGTGGAAAAATGAAATTCGGTGATTTCCATTCTATCCGACTCAGACATGTTTTCTGTGTACTGGATGTACTGTAGTGGCATGAGATTACGTGTTTGTTTTAGTGTAATGGTTTCGCTTAATGATTTCAGCTAATGCCCTCCAGCACAGCTTGGGTAAATTAGATAATCCACCCTCTTGCGATGGGTTTCCCAAGAGTCCTTTGGATAGTTATTATTTTCTACTAGCTATAATGGGATTGTAGAACGTTTTCTCAGAGGGAAAATCTCCTGTGTAGGGTCCTACATAGATCCTTTACTGGTTCCCCCGGAATACAGACTCCCAGACGTGCTTCTGGTAGCCTTTGCCCAAGAGGACTAAATCAAAGAAGGCTTTGTGGTGCGAGATAGAACCCTTGTTTATCACAGTCTATGCATTTATAGGAGTACGTGTGTTACAGGTGATTTTGAAATCAGGTGATTCTAGAATTAGTTAAGTGAAAGTCCTTCCCGCGCCGTGTGGTGCATCGGGCGGCGCCGATCTCCAGTTCCGCAGCCCTTGGCCTCTCGCCTATTACATAGCTTCGGTTACAGTGGGGGGCTAGTCCTCTGGTAACCACAAGAGTTTAACTCCCAACTGTATTGCAGCGTGCCTTGCCAGATGGTAGTAGGTACCATTTTTATGATGGTCTCTGGTATGACCCGACCGTGAATAGAACTCACGATCTCCCGATCGAGAGGTGGACACGCTACCGCTAGGCCACTAGCCGGTGATTCTAGAATTACCTAGGTCAGGGCTTTTCAAAGTGTGGGGCGCGCCTCCCCTAGGGGGTGCCAGAGTTCTTCGGGGGGGCGCAACGTGAGGAAAAATAAACCAGAATAAGTTACTATTGCGGACATTTAACGAACTTCAGCTAGCCTTTGCCAGAGACAAAATGGATCGATTTTTAGTACCTAAAGCTACAGTGAGTGAGGAGACAGAGTCTGGGCCAAGCAAAAAAAGAAGGAAGTATGACCACGATTATTTTTTCATGGACTGGATCTGAAGATGCTCCACTGCTACAGTGTGTTGTCTGCCAAGAGGTGCTAGCTAACGATGCTATGAGATGTTTAAAATGTGTAAAAAAAAGATGTTTTAATAAAGCTCATATGTTTTAAATGTGTAAAAAAAGATGTTTTAAAAAGCACAGATGTTTAAAATGTGTAAAAGAAAAAAATAAAAATGTGTACAACAACCATTTTTTAAAATACGAATGGAACATTAAGTATAGCAACAACAAAAATTGTAGGGGGGGCGCTGTTGTTTATTTGCTCTCTGAGGGGGGGCCGACTCTCCCACACTTTGAAAAGCCCTGACCTAGGTGAATTTGGTCGACATTCTTAAAAGGGATCTTTTAGGGGGTTCATCAGTGTTGTAATCGAGTCACTAAACCTCGAGTCCGAGTCCAGTCTCGAGTCCCCAGTGGTCAAGTCCGAGTCAAATCCAAGTCATTAAAAAAATTTTGAGTCGAGTCCGAGAACGACACTCCAACCGCACCATTTGACGGTGGCTGTTTTAGCGCCATTAACATTAGTTTGTTCCTGAGCATGACGTATGAACAGGTGAATGTGCGTTCTCTTTGTCAGGGAGTGCGAAATATTCTGTCAGAGATGGTTGTGAGATGGATGTAAGTGCAGAAGGTGTGTTTATTAATACAAGTGAAGACAGGTAAACAATCCAGAACGGCAGGCAAAATCGTAAAACGGTGTAGGCAATAGGTCGAGCGAGGAACAAACAAGCCATCGTAGACTCGGCAGGATCAAAGACGAGAAACAGGAAATCAGGGATCAGGAAACCAAACAAGGAAATAAGGCTCGGTAATGTGTCAGCAACACAAATCAATACTTCGCAAAGTAAGTGTGTTTTCACAGTTTTTATATCGATACGCTGATTACGCCTTAATCCTGTGCAGGTGTGAGTCGTTTATGGCGCGCACGTGAGAGTCCGCTTGGTGCACGTGCTGTCCGGAACACGCCCAAGAGTCTGTCTGATGCACACGCTAGGGTGCGCAGGTGTGACACTCTTGTATGAAATTAGTGCAAAAATGAATGTAGATGTAAATATCTTATGCCAAATTATTATGGTATGTTACAAAAAATAAAGAAAAAATCAGAGTCCTCGTCTCCAATTTATGAGTCCGAATGTAGTTAATGCACAAGTCCAAATCCAAGTCCAAGTCATCAGTGCTCAAGTCCAAGTCAATCACGAGTCCTTAAAATTAGGGCACAAGTCGGACTTGAGTACTCCAAGCCTGGGGTTCAAAAAAGCTCAAGAACACTATGACCACCACTCTCTATTCCCCCTTCCCCCTCACCACCTCTCTACCCAGAATTACACTGATATACCTGTCCATCCATCCATTATCTCTAGCCACTTATCCTGTACAGGGTCGCAGGCAAGCTGGAGCCTATCCCAGCTGACTACGGGCGAAAGGCGGGGTACACCCTGGACAAGTCGCCAGGTCATCACAGGACTGACACAGAGACACAGACAACCATTCACACTCACATTCACACCTACGGTCAATTTAGAGTCACCAGTTAACCTAACCTGCATGTCTTTGGACTGTGGGGGAAACCGGAGGAAACCCATGGGGACACGGGGAGAACATGCAAACTCCACACAGAAAAGCCCTTGTCAGCCACTGGGCTTGAACCCAGAACCTTCTTGCTGTGAGGCGACAGTGCTAACCACTACACCACCATGTCGCCCTTAGACGCCTGTCTTTCTGTTTAATTTAATTTGCTTCCCCCCACTTTTTACTGTCCTTGTTGGGACTTGAACTCAGGACCTTCTGCTTTGAAGTCCACCACTGTGTCACAATGGATTCAGTTGCAAGAAAGAAATTGAACATTCCACTAGATTACCCAACCCGAACCCTAAATCCTAATTCACCTAGGTAAAGCTAATCATCTCGGTGAATCCAGATTCACCTGATTTCAAAAATCACCTGTAACATGTGCATGATTCAGCAAGAGGTGGGGCTTTCTGAATGGACAAGAAACAAGGTTGACAGGAAGGTCGAGAGACTTCTACTTTGTCCTGAGTGGAAGTTGGTGGGCCGCGTGGTTTTTTTGTTCATTTATTTGTTTGTTTATAGCCTTGATAGAGACCTGAGTTTTTCATCTGAGTAGATATTTTACTGACAGCTGCTGAAATGTGATGGTCTGTGATCTGCCTTTGTCCTTTTTCAAAAATGACTAATACAAGTGGACGCCTTAGCGTTTTGGCAGTTTCCTACTCATGTCTGTGGACCGTGTGTAAATCTGAGAGGCTGCTAAGAAGAGCCTGATGATGATGATGACGTTGATTACTCTGATTACGATTTATAGCTGTGATTAGGTTTCACTAAAAGTCAGGAGCACAGTAGCTGTATGTATCGCCAGACCAGCATTCCCAGGGCTTCTTGATGAATCGGAAACTTTCAAACAGCTCCGAATTATTACCTTCTGACACCCGGCTGGTGGATTTTAATACAGACCGCTATGTTATTATTATTATTATCAGAGAAACCGTCCAGCCATCCTGTTAGCAGCACGTTGCGTTTTTCTATCCATTACACCAGTTCACTGTGGTATTCTTTCGATGTCACTATGGTTGACTTCATGACTAAAGAATGGAGATATGGTAAACATTAAGGAAATCTTGACAAGCACGAATAGCAAAAGAGCAGAGGGGTGTTGGGTCTGTGCCTGAGTCACCATTCATGTTTAATCATCATCTGCTGTATCGTGTCTCACCCTGTCGTGTGTAATGTGTCTCTGAAGGATGGAGGCAGAGCAACCGTTGGTCAGAAGTAATATCCTCTGGAAGAACATACTGTTCTTATCCAACACTGCTGGACACTGTTTCAAATCTGCTTTAATACTTACGGCTGACTTCATTAAGTGTATAAATTGTTAGCTTTTCTGTATGTTCTGGTAGATTAGATGAAAAATTAGAAGACAAAAACAGATGGACCTTTTATTTCTGCATAGTGCACTTTTTATACTGTATTTTATTATACAGTGGTGCTTGAAAGTTTGCGAACCCTTTAGAATTTTCTATATTTCTGCATAAATATGACCTAAAACATCATCAGATTTTCACACAAGTCCTAAAAGTAGATAAAGAGAACCCAGTTAAACAAATGAGACAAAAATATTATACTTGGTCATTTATTTATTGAGGAAAATGATCCAATATTACATATCTGTGAGTGGCAAAAGTATGTGAACCTCTAGGATTAGCAGTTAATTTGAAGGTGAAATGAGAGTCAGGTGTTTTCAATCAATGGGATGACAATCAGGTGTGAGTGGGCACTCTGTTTTATTTAAAGAACAGGGATCTATCAAAGTCTGATCTTCACAATACGTGTTTGTGGAAGTGTATCACGGCATGAACGAAGGAGATTTCTGAGGACCTCAGGAAAAGCGTTGTTGATGCTCATCAGGCTGGAAAAGGTTACAAAACCATCTCTAAAGAGTTTGGACTCCATCAATCCACAGTCAGACAGATTATGTACAAATGGAGGAAATTCAAGACCATTGTTACCCTCCCCAGGAGTGGTCGACCAACAAAGATCACTCCAAGAGCAAGGCGTGTAATAGTCAGCGAGGTCGCAAAGGACCCCAGGGTAACTTCTAAGCAACTGAAGGCCTCTCTCACATTGGCTAATGTTAATGTTCATGAGTCCACCATCAGGAGAACACTGAACAACAATGGTGTGCATGGCAGGGTTGCAAGGAGAAAGCCACTGCTCTCCAAAAAGAACATTGCTGCTCATCTGCAGTTTGCTAAAGATCACGTGGACAAGCCAGAGGGCTATTGGAAAAATGTTTTGTGGACGGATGAGACCAAAATAGAACTTTTTGGTTTAAATGAGAAGTGTTATGTTTGGAGAAAGGAAAACACTGCATTCCATCATAAGAACCTTATCCCATCTGTGAAACATGGTGGTGGTAGTATCATGGTTTGGGCCTGTTTTGCTGCATCTGGGCCAGGACGGCTTGCCATCATTGATGGAACAATGAATTCTGAATTATACCAGCGAATTCTAAAGGAAAATGTCAGGACATCTGTCCATGAACTGAATCTCAAGAGAAGGTGGGTCATGCAGCAAGACAACGACCCTAAGCACACAAGTCGTTCTACCAAAGAATGGTTAAAGAAGAATAAAGTTAATGTTTTGGAATGGCCAAGTCAAAGTCCTGACCTTAATCCAATGGAAATGTTGTGGAAGGACCTGAAGCGAGCAGTTCATGTGAGGAAACCCGCCAACATCCCAGAGTTGAAGCTGTTCTGTACGGAGGAACGGGCTAAAATTCCTCCAAGCCGGTGTGCAGGACTGATCAACAGTTACTGGAAATGTTTAGTTGCAGTTATTGCTGCACAAGGGGGTCACACCAGATACTGAAAGCAAAGGTTCACATACTTTTGCCACTCACAGATATGTAATATTGTCTCATTTTCCTCAATAAATAAATGACCAAGTATAACATTTTTTGTCTGATTTGTTTAACTGGGTTCTGTTTATCTACTTTTAGGACTTGTGTGAAAATCTGATGATGTTTTTGGTCATATTTATGCAGAAATATAGAAAATTCTAAAGGGTTCACAAACTTTCAAGCACCACTGTATGTGATAGTAACTACTCTTTCATTAGAGCTTCTTTTAGATCGATGTAATAACTGGGGTATGTAAAAGTCAATTAAACAGTATAAAAGTATTTGGTAGCAGTGTCCCATATATAAAATAACTGTATTTGGTCTTCTAATGCTAGTAGTCATTTTAAAGAGAACGGAAAGCGTTTAATTTTCTGATAACAGAAGTCTAAGGGCAGATTTTAAACTCATAACTTGATGCACATTGTTAAAAAACATTGCTATTTAAGAACGAAAAACTTGTTGATGTCGAGAAAGAGCAGTTTATTTACAATTCATGGAAGGAGTCTTGGGTGTCGTCTCTAATAAGTGATAACAGGAACCAACTTGTCTTGTGGATGTTAGACAACATTAAAAGGTTAAAAAGCGCACTGTGTGGTTCGGTAATGAATTAAAAATAGCTTTTTTTTTCCCCCAACCAAAATTCTTCTCCACAGTAATCGCACATACGCTATAGAGATGTTGGTTAGGATGAAAAATGGTGGAAGACTCCTTGAAGTACTTGTTTGTGTTTGACATTTTTGATAATAACCTCCGGCTCAGCGAGTGAGGGTGAATGTCCTCGGTGCTGTTAAGTACGTTTTAGGACATTGCATGGTCTGTGGAGAAGGAATGAAATTAAACATACAAAATGTTTCTGAAAATATCTGTACTCATTTCGGAGTTGCACTCGAGATTATCAGGATTCATCAGTACATTGCATTCTGTTGTGTCAGCAAATAAGCAAATAGTAAACTAGCTTTTCCTGTATTAGGGAGTAGAAGAGAGGGGTGTTGCAGTAGTGGCTGTTTTAGTATTTTCCCCACAGTTGTGTGTTTTCCTCTTAGTTACAGTTGCTTAGTTATGGTGGTGTAAGTGGTTAGCACGGTCGCCTCACAACAAGAAGGTCCGGGTTCGAGCCCCGTGGCCGGCGAGGGCCTTTCTGTGTGGAGTTTGCATGTTCTCCCCGTGTCTGCGTGGGTTTCCTCCGGGTGCTCCGGTTTCCCCCACAGTCCAAAGACATGCAGGTTAGGTTAACTGGTGACTCTAAATTGAGCGTAGGTGTGCGTCCCAGAGGACTCGCTGGCCAGCATGACTGCTCCACAGGCTCGCTTTTCTCAAAAGCGCTGCCGTTTTCAGTCCTCTCGGTAATCACTGCTAATTACAGCCTGTTTCCGAAGCACTTCATGTTCTAACGGGAAATGTATGTTTGTATGACGTGTTTTTTATATCGAGATCAAAAACTGTGTTAGAAGGTTTGAGGAAATGACGTTGCGGAGAGAAAACGGCGTTTATGTCGCCTCAGAGTTTGCCTTGAGGATTTAGTATCCTTGATCTTGAACAGTGTAAGGTATTGATGGGGCGGCACGGTGGTGTAGTGGTTAGCACTGTCGCCTCACAGCAAGAAGGTTCTGGGTTCGAGCCCCGTGGCTGGCGAGGGCCTTTCTGTGTGGAGTTTGCATGTTCTCCCCGTGTCCCCATGGGTTTCCTCCGGGTGCTCCGGTTTCCCCCACAGTCCAAAGACATGCGGTTAGGTTAATATGGGACGACCTTGGGCTGAGGTGCCCTTGAGCGAGGCACCTAACTCCCAGCTGCTCCCCGGGCGCCGTTAGCATGGCTGCCCACTGCTCTGGGTGTGTGTGTGTTCACTGCTTCAGATGATTAAATGCAGAGAGGAATTTCACAAGTGTGTGATGAATAATGTTGTGCTTTCTTTCTTTTCTGTAACTTTTTTTTTGTTTTGTTCTACTTTTCACATCAAGTGTAAAAAAAAATCACATTCTGAGAAAATCCTAGTAGTTAAGAATTGTATCGCAGTGCCATGAGGAAAGAAGTTTCCTGGCAGGAAATAACATCCATTGTACCACGACTGGTGAATTTGGGCTTTTTAATCTAATCTAAGATCTGCTTTTCTGTCAGAATGCCCACCTTTTACTCATGCCACATTCACAGCTTGCCGTATAACTTTTCACGACATTAAAAATATATAGCTTACAAATATACTATACTAGTATTCTTTTTTAAAAGAATATAAAGTCCCAGTTTATTTAAAGATTTTTTTCACCTTTATTGGATAGGACAGTGTAGAGACAGGAAATGAGCGGGAAAGAGAGATGGGGAGGGATCGGACAATGACCTCGGGTCGGAATCGAACCCGGGTCCCCGGATTTTTGGTATGGCGCCTTAGCCAGCTGAGCTATGACGCCCCCACATCCCAGTTTCTGAAGACAGATTAAAATTTTCTCCTTTTTCTACAGGTACAGTCCATGGCTACTTACTTCCTATACTATACTTGGTCTTTCTTTGGCCACTAGATGGCAGAATCTGTGGAGTATTGGAATAAAAGCCCTGGCTGTGAGCAGATCATTCCCTTCCTGTTAAGAGAATCTTTGATTAATCTGTTCAATTCAGTGATGATTTTAAAGCGGATGTGATCAATCATGATACAGTTTTTTTTTATCTCATAACAGAGGAACAAAATTTTTGGTGCACAATAAGGTCTGCTCATAAATCACAGTATTTCATATTGTGGGCTTTCAAATGAATTTTCCTGAAAGACAATGTGAAACAGCTGAAACATTCCTTAAAGCAGATACACAGAACCATGGCCTCACTTTCGTTTATAAACGCCTTGAGACCTCAAGAATGGCACAGGATTAGTTTTAAGTGCTAATAATAAATCTAATATAGTCATTTTTACGATTAAAGTGATTTATATAGGGGGCGGCATGGTGGTGTAGTGGTTAGCGCTGTCACCTCACAGCAAGAAGGTCCGGGTTCGAGCCCCGTGGCCGGCGAGGGCCTTTCTGTGCGGAGTTTGCATGTTCTCCCCATGTCCGCGTGGGTTTCCTCCGGGTGCTCCGGTTTCCCCCACAGTCCAAAGACATGCAGGTTAGGTTAACTGGTGACTCTAAATTGAGCGTAGGTGTGAATGTGAGTGTGACTGGTTGTCTGTGTCTATGTGTCAGCCCTGTGATGACCTGGCGACTTGTCCAGGGTGTACCCCGCCTTTCGCCCGTAGTCAGCTGGGATAGGCTCCAGCTTGCCTGCGACCCTGTAGAACAGGATAAAGCGGCTACAGATAATGAGATGAGATGATTTATATACGTAGCAGTCTGAGCGAATGACCTTGACGTCTGTAACGTCACAGCAGGAAGTCTATCGGTCTCATCGCCATTTCCGCTATACTAAAACACAGAGCTGACTGCAACTCCGATCCTCCATTTTGAGCTAATTTATCGCCATGCCACATAGATGTGTTTTTGACCGGTGCAGCAACACGACAGAAGGTGGATTTACGTTGCATTCATGGCCCAAGAATGTTCAAACTGCAAAGGCTACCTACGAAGTGGTCTCTCCTCTGCTCTGGACATTTTACTCGTACGAGACCTCTGATCTGTTGAGGAGCGTTGGCTATAAGCCCGTATTGAAAGAGGGTGCAGTACCAACAATTAAAGAAAAATAAAACAAGAAAAGGAAAGTATTTATTTTATTTTATTTTTTTACAGTGAATTCGGTTGCACCAGTCCTCCTGGAGCGTGAGCTGAGGGTTGTTGGTAAAACCCGGGACGGAACAGGACGGGCCGGGACATATCGCTCGGGCAGTCACCTCGCCGCGGTTGTTGCTAAAAGCGGTGACATCCCGTTCCATCCCGGGTTTTAGTAATTGCTTAATCACTTCTAATCAATACAGGATGTTTAGTTGGGAACTGAGGTATAGCTGGAGTACAAGTTCAACCCTGGTTCAATCTTTGAGCTGCGATTACTGTCTGTACAGAATTTCTGTGCATGTTCGCTTTGTCTCCGTGTGGGTTTCGGCTCAGTTTCCTCCACCTTCCAGAAACACTGCGGCAGGTGGATTGGGAAAGATAAATTTCCCATACACTGTCAGAAATAGGGGTGCAGTAGGAGTCCATTTCTGTCCCCCAAGGTATAATCTACACTAATGTACCCCTTTCTGGTTCTTATTCTTATTCTTCTTAGTGTTCTGCCTTTAGGTCCTCCTGCAGGTTTGACAGTCTCCATCCTTCTCTATCCTCCGCCATTCTTTTTAATTAATTCTCCATACGGTCTTCCTCCTCCCAAGTTGCCCATTAGTGTAGTTCTTCTTCTTCTTCTTCTTCTTCTTCTTCTTCTTCTTTTCCCTTCTAGTTTCCCTTCCATTACTCTCTGATATAAACTATCCCCTCTCAATACATGTCCGAACCACTTCTTTCTCCGATCTTTCAGTGTTTTCAGCAATTCTCTTTCAACTCCAAGTTCTTGTAGTATGCGCTCATTTTTTGTTTTATCTCCCATGTGATCCTTAACATTCTCCTCCATAGCCACATTTCCAATACATCTTGCATATCTTCTTCTTTCTGTCTTAGTGTCCATGTCTTTGATCCAGGTAAAGCGACAGTCCAGACCAAGCACTTCATAAGTCTGATTCTTAATTCTTTTGGTAAACTTTTAGGCCCTGTTTACATTATTTCGAATCAGCGGATCATCAGATTAACGTTTTTAAAACGATTCGCGTACACACACAAAATTTCTGTGCCCGCAACAAAACCGTTCCCCGTGCACACAGCAACGCCAATACACGGATACGCTAATCACATGACTAATTAGACGGCACGTCACATGATCCCAGTGCATATCGGGCATGCGCAAGTCACTCACCACTTGCAAGCACATAAAGTGTGTGAGAGATTGAGTGAGCGAGTGAGAGAGAGAGAGTGAGCAAGAGAGTGTGAGAGAGAGGAGAGAGAGAGAGAAAGAGAGAGCAAGCGAGCGAGAGAGTGTGAGAGAGTGAGAGAGCATAAGAATCAAAATTTGAAGTTCTTTATGGAAATCAGGGACGCTGTGTCATTGGGACTAAAGAGGAGAAGGTTTTTCAGCAGTCGCGTCACATGACCAATGTGGCATGACCAACGCCAGCGAATCAGGAAGGTGGATGTCACAGTGACGTTGTCCAATGACGACGTCAGCGAGAGCTCAGCACTGCGTATCCTCGTTCCTCAATGTTTACACAGCACCGGCCTGGCGGATTCAAACTGTTCCGGCTGTGGAGTCGTTTCCCGGCGTTTTAATGTGCACGGACAGTGCATCCGCAACGACAACGATACGGATACGGTCTAATGTAAACACCACCTTAGATGTTAACACCCTCTTGTTCCTTTCACATGCAGATTTAGCCATTGCAATTCTAGTTTTCGCTTCTTTCTGAATTGTTCCATCTGCTGATATCAAACTTCCTAGATATTTCAAGTGCTCTACTTCTTCCAGCCTTTCATTTTCCAAAGTTATCTTGAAAGGTTTTCCTCTCTTCCTACTTATGCGCTGTATCTTTGTTTTTTAAACACTGAGCTTCATTCCCATATCCTTTGCTTTCTCATGTAATGCGACCCTAGGGCCTATTATTGGACTTCAAGGTAGCTATGTGTACCTTTTACAGATCAAAAAATAAATGTACATACATGTTCCCAAGCAGTATATAAATGGTACATATAAGTACCTGGGACAGCACGGTGGTGTAGTGGTTAGCACTGTCGCCTCACAGCAAGAAGGTCATGGGTTCGAGCCCAGCGGCCAGCGAGGGCCTTTCTGTGCGGAGTTTGCATGTTCTCCCCGTGTCCTTGTGGGTTTCCTCTAGGTGCTCCGGTTTCCACCACAGTCCAAAGACATGTAGGTTAGGTTAGGCTCTAAATTGACCGTAGGTGTGAATGTGAGTGTGAATGGTTGTAGGCGGGGTACACCCTGCGATGACCTGACGACTTGTCCAGGGTGTACCCCACCTCTCACCCATCGTCAGCTGGGATAGGCTCCAGCTTGCCTGCGACCCTGTAGAACAGGATAAGTGGCTACAGATGATGGATGGATGGATGGATATAAATACCTTAGAGGGTATTGCTGCAGTGACAAGCCGTTGTACCCCTAAAGGTACAATGATGTACTTTATTTTCTGAGAGTGTAGGTGTGAATGAATGTTTAAGTGTGTGTTTAAGTGTGTGTATGGTACTCTGTAAGAGATTCAAGATTCAAAGATTTTTTATTGTCAATTCACTATATATCCAGGACATATAGGAGAATCGAAATGCCGTTTCTCTCTCACCTTACTTGCAAAAACAGATAAAAAATATTTATATCAAGAAAAACAAATTATATAAATATTTATAAATATAGATAAATATAGGTAAAAATACACTCTAAAATAATAATAATAATAATAATAAGTTCAATTTATATTGCGCCTTTCTCAAAACCCAAGGTCACTTTACAATAATAGGCAGAAAAAAAGAAAAGAAAAAAGTCCACCAAATAGAGGTCAGGATATCATTCCAGTGGTGTAGCGGCCACAGTCCCACCAAAAGGTGCACAAAAACAAGTCCCACATCTCCAGCACAGCCGCCGTGACGCCGCCAGCAACATCGCTCAAACACCACACCATAGATCCACAAAGCGAGCACAGAAGCACCGCCACGCAGAGCGCTGGTATGTCCCAAACTGCCTGCACAGCTGCCACGACGCCACCGAGCAACATCGCTCGGAACATCACGCCAAGCACTAAAGCACAGAGCGCTGGACAACCACAATGTTAAAATGAGCAACGAGCTCACTGCAGTCCATAGCTGGGAGCACAGGCATCACCCACAGCTACTAAAATCAATGTACAAAATCGTGCAAATACAGTACAATATCTGTAATGGAGAAGGTAGACCTGGAGAAGGCATACGATAGAGTGCTGAGAGATGAGTTATGGTATTGTATGAGAGAGAGTGGAGTGAATGAGAAACATATTAGAGTGGTGCAAGACATGTATGAGAACAGTGAAACAGCAGTGAGGTGTGCAGTTGGAACGACTGAACGGTTCAAGGTGAAGGTGGGACTCCATCAAGGATCTGCTTTGAGTCCTTTCTTGTTTGCCGTAGTGATGGATAGCTTGACGGACGAAGTGAGGCAAGAGTCACCGTGGAACATGAGGTTTGCGGTTTGATATTGTGAAATGTGGTGAAAGTAGAAAGGAGGTTGAGCTGGGTTTGGAGAGATGGAGGTATGCATTGGAACGGAGAGGAATGAAGGTGAGCAGAAGCAAAACAGAATACATGTGCATCAATGAGAATGGGGATGAGAGTATAGTGAAGATGCAAGGAGTAGACGTAAAGAAAGTTGGTGAATTCAAGTACCTGGGGTCAACTGTGCAGGAAAATGGGGGCTGTGATAGTGAGGTGAGAAAGAGAGTGCAGGCAGGGTGGAGCAGTTGGAGAAGGATTTCGGGAGTCATTTGTGATTGGAAAGTCCCAGCAAAAGTGAAAGGTAAGATGTATAAGACAGTAGTGAGACCAGCTGTGATGTATGGATTGGAGACCGTACCCTTAATGAAGAGACAGGAGGCAAAGTTGGAGGTGGCGGAGTTGAGGATGTTAAGGTTTGCGATGGGAGTGATGAGGTTGGACAGGATAAGGAACGAGCACATCAGAGGGACAGCACATGTGGAGAGCTTGGGAATGAAGCTAAGAGAGATGAGACTGAGATGGTATGGGCACATCCTGAGAAGAGATGCAGAGCATGTGGGAAGGAGAATGTTGAGGATGGAGCTGCCAGGCACACGAAAACAAGGAAGGCCAAAGAGGAGATACATGGATGTGGTGAGAGAGGACATGAAAGTGGCAGGTGTGGTAGAGAAGGATGCGGAAGACAGGGAGCAACGGAGACGAAAGATCCGCTGTGGCGACCCCTAATCAGGAGCAGCCAAGAGAAGGATCTGTAACGGAGAAGGTGCTTAGAAGAGTAGCTTTTGAAGTGTATATGAGCAATAGTCCAAATGAGCACTTTTCCTAGGATAAGCTCTGGTGTCCCTTTTAGGGTGTATTCCCACTTCCACCTCAGGCTCAGTTTTCCCAAGATAGTCCTAGGATCCACAATGACTCTGACCATGATGAAGTGGTTACTGAATGATGCTAAATTAATTATATTAATTAAATAAGCAATGGGTAGAAAATTTCTACCCATTGTTTATTTAATTAACATAATTAATTTAGCATCATTCAGTAACCACTTCATCATGGTCAGAGTCATTGTCTGATTATTTTCTACTAGAAATAAAATGCTTGCAAGAAAATCAGTTTATACGCCTTGCTTTAAAATAGAGGTGTGAAATTAATCTTGTTTAGAGAGAGAGAGAGAGAGAGAGAGAGAAAATCCTTTCCTTTTCTTGCATCCTTCCTTTCGGAGGGAGGAGCTAAGGAGCCAGGAAAGGAAGAGACGAAGGAGGAGCTAAGGAATGAGGAAAGGAAGCGACGAGGGAGGAGCTAAGGAGCCAGGAAAGGAAGCGATGAGGGAGGAGCTAAGGAGCCAGGAAAGGAAGTGACGAGGGAGGAGCTAAGGAATGAGGAAAGGAAGCGATGAGGGAGGAGCTAAGGAATGAGGAAAGGAAGCAACGAGGAAGGAGCTAAGGAATGAGGAAAGGAAGCGATGAGGGAGGAGCTAAGGAATGAGGAAAGGAAGCAATGAGGGAGGAGCTAAGGAGCCAGGAAAAGAAGCGACAAGGGAGGAGCTAAGGAATGAGGAAAGGAAACGACGAGGGAGGAGCTAAGGAATGAGGAAAGGAAGCGATGAGGGAGGAGCTAAGGAATGAGGAAAGGAAGCAATGAGGGCGGAGCTAAGGAGCCAGGAAAAGAAGCGACGAGGGAGGAGCTAAGGAATGAGGAAAGGAAGTGACGAGGGAGGAGCTAAGGAATGAGGAAAGGAAGCGATGAGGGAGGAGCTAAGGAATGAGGAAAGGAAGCAATGAGGGCGGAGCTAAGGAGCCAGGAAAAGAAGCGACGAGGGAGGAGCTAAGGAATGAGGAAAGGAAACGATGAGGGAGGAGCTAAGGAATGAGGAAAGGAAGCGATGAGGGAGGAGCTAAGGAGCCAGGAAAGGAAGTGATGAGAGAGGAGCTAAGGAGCCAGGAAAGGACGCGACGAGGGAGGAGCTAAGGAATGAGGAAAGGAAGCGACGAGGGAGGAGCTAAGGAATGAGGAAAAGAAGTGACGAGGGAGGAGCTAAGGAGCGAGGAAAAGAAGCGACGAGGGAGGAGCTAAGGAATGAGGAAAGGAAGCGACGAGGGAGGAGCTAAGGAATGAGGAAAGGAAGCAATGAGGGAGGAGCTAAGAAGCGAGGAAAAGAAGCGATGAGGGAGGAGCTAAGGAGCCAGGAAAGGAAGCGATGAGGGAGGAGCTAAGGAGCCAGGAAAGGAAGCGACGAGGGAGGAGCTAAGGAGTGAGGAAAAGAAGTGGTGAGGGAGGAGCTAAGGAGTGAGGAAAAGAAGCAGTGAGGGAGGAGCTAAGGAGTGAGGAAAAGAAGCAGTGAGGGAGGAGCTAAGGAATGAGGAAAGGAAGTGATGAGGGAGGAGCTAAGGAATGAGGAAAGGAAGTGATGAGGGAGGAGCTAAGGAATGAGGAAAGGAAGTGACGAGGGAGGAGCTAAGGAGCCAGGAAAATAAGCGACGAGGGAGGAGCTAAGGAGCCAGGAAAGGAAGCGACGAGGGAGGAGCTAAGGAATGAGGAAAAGAAGCGATGAGGGAACATTAAACAGTCTGTAACCACAATTTCTAGCAGCAATAATAAGAAGGCTGTCAAAACACAAACACTTTTTGTGCTATACAGTGTGTTTTTATTTTTTTGTTTATTTATTTTGTAATGTACATCCCCCTGGCGTAGTTGCACCAATCTAATAAAAAATATTTATTTAAAAAAAAAAAAGGACGCGACGAGGGAGGAGCTAAGGAATGAGGAAAGGAAGCGAGGAGGGAGGAGCAAAGGAGCCAGGAAAGCAGGAAAGGAAGCGAGGAGGGAGGAGCAAAGGAGCCAGGAAAGCAGGAAAGGAAGCGACGAGGGAGGAGCTAAGGAGCCAGGAAAGGAAGCGAGGAGGGAGGAAAGGAAATGAGGAAATAAAACGGGAAGCACCTGATTGGTTGCGGGAGCGCTCGAGGCGGGTTAGGACACGTCACCGGAAGTGGAAAGTGTTTGTTTTGCTGCACCGCTTTACTTTAACCGGTGAGGGGCGACAGAGGCTGAGCTTTAATTCTCTCAGGATGCGCGCTGCTTTAAGGGGAATGAACACGCGGATGATCAGCAGGAACTGCGGGAAAAATAGAGAAAGACGAGCCTTGTGAGCGCGGACAGGACAAGACAAGAGGACGACTGGAGCGAGGAGAAGCGGCCATTACAGTCAACATCCAGCCGGGAACACACACACACACACACACACACACACACAGTGTAGTGAAGGAGAAGGAGGATGTGATTACACTGAGAGGCAGAAAACGGACAGCCCACTGCGAGCACCTCCTCTCTCTCTCTCACACACACACACACACACATCCCATTCGCCGGTGAGGACGCAGGAGGATCAGACTTTCAGCAGCAATGCGCCTCTGGTTTCCGCATCAAAACATGGATTTCCACAGCCGCACCTTTTACAGGAGGATTTGTGTCTTGAATCTGTAAATATGTGAATTACAGCAATATGAGGCATTTCTAGAAACCGCTTCCAAGTCAATTAGGCTAATAATAGGCGTTTGGGTGAAAGGAAACCCATCCAGCCGAGTGTGATATTTGATCTGAAGCACTGAGGAGTGAATAAGCGGTGAATAAAACCGGGGTGGATTAAAGAAGTCGCCGAGGCGGACTGTCAGCTGCTCCCGGAGCCGCCGGATTAAGCTTCCTGCTCCAGCCGGGATCCAGGGCGCCATGGCCGGCTTCATCCCGGGCTTACTGCCCACTACTCACTCTCAGGAGAAGGAGTTCGCCAAAGCCTATGAAGACGTCCTGGAAAGATATAAAGGTAAAAAAGTGTAATATCTCCCACCACACACACACCCCATAATAACCCGGTGTTTCCCTGGAGGATATGAGGAGGAACATGTGATTAAGGGATTGTTTACCTTTCAAGGCAGGACGCCTTAAACACTCATCATCTCTGAAATGTCAGTCTGTACTGGCTTTATATTCTCTCTTCACTTCATGTGGAATAAATAAACCAGTTCTTAGTGTTCATTTTCACCCAAACTGAGCACAAATACAGACTGATGAACAAATGGTTGAAGGTGTTTGGTGAGGAGTCTTTTCGCTGTCTGGGATTGGATGGTGGGCTGGTGAGCTCTGTGTGTGTGTGTTTGTTAAATTAAGGCTTTAAAAATGAATAGCTTTAGAGAAAGCGAGGGAGGAAGGAGAGCATCTGTAATGCAGCCCTGATGAAAAGGGCCTCTTTTTAATTATTGATTGATCACAATGAATGAAATCTGAGTGGTTGTGAAGGGACAGCTAGACATCTGGGACAATGAAATATAGGCAATGGTCTGTTTTAAATGTCACATGGGAATATGACCGGCTTTGGGATATAAACAATAACTAGAAGGGCGTTCGGTCGAGTCTATACCTCTGACAAGCCACATTTAGATTTGCGTCAAAATCTAATCAGTCGTTCCTTGACCCATGGCGCACCTTTCCTCACAATTTCATCAAAATCCATTCAGTGTTTAAGTTGTATTGGGGACGGACAGAAAAATGCTGGATTCATGTACGTATTTGGATTTGCATCAAAATCTAATCAATCGTATCTCGGTCCATGGCGCACCGTTCCCATCAATTTGTTCACTGTTTTGTTTTTTGAGTTGTGTTGGGAACAGACAGAGAAATCCTGGATCCACATATGTATTTGAATTTGCATCAAAATTGAATTGCTCATACCTTAGTCCGTGGCGCACCTTTCCTTGCAATTTCATCAAAATCCGTTCAGTGTTTGTTTTTTAAGTTGTATTGGGAACAGACAGAGAAATCCTGGATTCATATACATATTTGGATTTGCATCAAATCTAATCAATCGTATCCCGGTCCGTGGCGCACCTTTCCTCGCAATTTCATCAAAATCCGTTCAGTGTTCACTGGTTTTTAAGTTGTATTGGGAACAGACAGAGAAATCCTGGATTCATATACATATTTGGATTTGCATCAAAATCTAATCAATCGTTCCTTGACCCATGGCGCACCGTTCCTCGCAATTTCATCAAAATCCGTTCAGCGTTTGTTTTTTAAGTTGTATTGGGGATGGACAGAGAAATCCTGGATTCATGTACGTATTTGGATTTGCATCAAAATCTAGTCAATCGCATTTCGGTCCATGGTGCACCGTTCCTCGCAATTTCATCAGTTTGTTCACTGTTTTTTGAGTTGTGTTGGGAACAGACAGAGAAATCCTGGATCCACATATGTATTTGAATTTGCATCAAAATTGAATTAATCATACCTTCGTCCGTGGTGCACCTTTCCTTGCAATTTCATCAAAATCCGTTCAGTGTTTGTTTTTTAAGTTGTATTGGGAACAGACAGAGAAATCCTGGATTCATGTGCGTATCTGGATTTGCATCAAAATCTAATCAATTGTATCTCGGTCCGTGGCGCACCTTTCCTCGCAATTTCATCAAAATCCGTTCAGTGTTCACTGCTTTTTAAGTTGTATTGGGAACAGACAGAGAAATCCTGGATTCATATACGGATTTGCATCAAAATCTAATCAATCGTTCCTTGACCCATGGCGCACCGTTCCTCGCAATTTCATCAAAATCCGTTCAGTGTTTGTTTTTTAAGTTGTATTGAGGACGGACGGAGAAATCCTGAATTCATATACATATTTGGATTTGCATCAAAATCTAATCAATCGCATCTCGGTCCATGGCGCACCTTTCCTCGCAATTTCATCAGTTTGTTCACTGTTTGTTTTTTGAGTTGTGTTGGGAACAGACAAAGAAATCCTGGCTCCACATATGTATTTGAATTTGCATCAAAATTTAATTGCTCATACCTTAGTCCGTGGTGCACCTTTCCTTGCAATTTCATCAAAATCCGTTCAGTGTTTGTTTTTTAAGTTGTATTGGGGATGGACAGAGAAATCCTGGATTCATATACGTATTTGGATTTGCATCAAAATCTAATCAATCGTATCTCGGTCCATGGCGCACCATTCCTCGCAGTTTCATCAAAATCTGTTCAGTGTTTGTTTTTTGAGTTGTATTGGGAACAGACAGAGAAATCCTGGGTTCATATACATATTTGGATTTGCATCAAAATCTAATCAATCGCATCTCGGTCCATGGCGCACTTTTCCTCGCAATTTTATCAATTTGATCACTGTTTGTTTTTTGAGTTGTATTGGGAACAGACAGAGAAATCCTGGATCCACATACATATTTAGATTTGCATCACAATCTAATTAATTGTACCTTGGTCCATGATGCACCTTTCCTCACAATTTCAAAATTTCACTGTTCACTGCTTTTTGAGTTACGTTGAGGATAGACAAACAAACAGAGGTGAAAACATAACCTCTTTCAACAAAGTTGACAGCGTTAAGTCAGTTTTGAAAGCCTTGTACTTTAAAGCTCTTGCTCCACTGATAGCCTCGGCACTGAAGCTTTCTGCTCTGTCTTGGCCTGTACTGTAAATTTCCCTTGGTGAATATATGGCTTCGCTTTTATCTCCATTAAATTACCGAGCACTTATTGGGACTGTATAACTATACCGTGGTGAATGAAGGCTATGTATGTACAACAGTGATATCTCATCTCCTTTTCTAGCTCTCATACTTTATTACCCTCCAGGGAAAACAGATGCAAATTGGCTAATATCATATTTCCATTTCCAAAAGCGCTTTTAATATGGCTGCCAGCGGTGTTTTTTTGATGGATGAATGGGTTTCTGGCCCTAGATTAGAAGATTCATAAAACTAATCTTTGTGCAGTGCTTTGTGTCACGTAGTTTCACACTCGCATAGTAACGTTTTACCTTTACGCATTGCTGTTGTGTTTTCATTTACTTTTCCAAATCACTCAATCCCCGTGCGTAACCTTTCCGAGTTATGCAATCGACCTTCTCGTGACTCAGGGTTTAACGCCGAAGCAGTCGCTTTAATCCACACCGACAGAGTGGTGTGGTTTACTTGGCCCTCCCCGCCTCACCCTTTCTGTCGTGTTGACACTACTTTTTGTGCAGTGAATTCCAGCATCCAAACAGTGGCTCTCCTTCATTCACCGTCGGTTTGGGGACAGGGTGTATCCTTGGACGTCTTTGTAAGACCGTATTACCTGTGCTGCTTCACGAGGATGAGAAACGTGAACTTAAGTTGGCAGAGCGCTGAGACATCACTTGGTTCAGATAGAAGGAAACATGTGATACAGGTTTAAATAATTCAAGGACTTGAGTTGTTTTCCAACATGCAGGGAGCTGACGTGAGTTTAGAACAATGGCAGGATATCTAAAAGAGTCTGGGTGCCCGAAAAGGAAAAGAAACGGTCATGAGATTCAGAAAGAGACACAGACTCACAGAGGAAACATTGATTTATAACCCAAGATGGCCTTCAGATAGTGACCAAGAAAATCCTTCATGTCTCTGAACAAGATATCCTGAGGATCTGCTGCTGTAGTATGACTAAGGGTTTGACAACAGCAACAAAATAATGCATCAGATCTGAAATGTACAATGTCGTTCAGTTAGATCTCACGCACGCACAGTTTTATTTAGAGCTGATGATAAATTTTACACTTATACGCTCCAAATGTAGTCAATCAGCCAGGACTTTCTAGTTTTGGTTTATAGTTTGCTGTTAGTTTTAAAACTTTTTTTTTAGCAACTATAGTGTAAAACTAGGCGGCACGGTGGTGTAGTGGTTAGCGCTGTCGCCTCACAGCAAGAAGGTCCGGGTTCGAGCCCCGTGGCCGGCGAGGGCCTTTCTGTGCGGAGTTTGCATGTTCTCCCCGTGTCCGTGTGGGTTTCCTCCGGGTGCTCCGGTTTCCCCCACAGTCCAAAGACATGCAGGTTAGGTTAACTGGTGACTCTAAATTGAGCGTAGGTGTGAATGTGAGTGTGAATGGTTGTCTGTGTCTATGTGTCAGCCCTGTGATGACCTGGCGACTTGTCCAGGGTGTACCCCACCTTTCACCCGTAGTCAGCTGGGATAGGCTCCAGCTTGCCTGCGACCCTGCAGAACAGGATAAAGCGGCTACAGATAATGAGATGAGTGTAAAACTAATGGACGCCTATACTACCCTAAATGTGTTGTCTGTAAATGTATGCATCACACAGACTTGCCCATTAGTTGAGGACAAACGGCGTTATTGTAATCTTTAAAGGTCCCATGGCATGAAATTTTCACTTTCTGAGGTTTTTTAACGTTAAAATGAGTTCCTCTGACCTTCTTAAGTCACCCCAGTGGCTAGAAATTTCATAATGTGTAAACCAAACTATGCCCAGCATTTGAGAATGGCGCGTCAAAACGGCGCGTTGATAAACTCTTCCCTTTACTACGTCAGCAAGGGAGATGATCCCCACGCCCCCCCCTCTGGATTCCCACCCACTTTATGGATTGCCCCGCCCAGTTGTAGTGAGGAGACCATAGAGGACACAACAACATGGCATCACCTAAGCGAGCGAAACATGGAAATTGCGCTGTACATGGATGTGACAACACAGGAGTCTGTTTTTACTGCCGACGGGAGAGCCCCTGAAGACGCAGTGGCTTAATTTTATTTACTTCAATAATACGCCATCGAGTCTACCTAAGACGGTGTATGTTTGTCGGAAGCATTTTCCTGAGGAATGTTTCCACAACTTGGGACAGTACAGGGCAGGTTTTGCACATCAACTGTCACTGAAGCCTGGGTCCGTACCAAGCATCCCTGCCGCATCAGCCACAAACACCGAACAAGTGAGTGTATAACTGGTCGTTTTGCCGTGTTTTAAAATCGGTGCGTTAGCCTAGCAATGGCTACATTAGCTGTGCAGCTAACCGCTTCCTGCAGTTAGCCAGGTACTCTGCGCTACAAAACTAAAGAGCATGCAGCATGCTCTGTTAAACTGAGTTTAGTCTGGAAATTGACTGTAACTTATGAGCTTATGTTTGACTATTGCTCCGCAATGCATGTCTTCTGTTGGATAAGCGCCATGTTGCTGTAGTTGCTGCTTCTATCCTCTTTGGTTATGGAGTGTGTGTTCAAGCCTAGGGTATTATACGTTCGTAAACTACCACTCCGAACACTCTCACTCTCTGTTCTATGTGTCACGTTGAGTTTACGAAAGGAGTCCGAGGGAGAACGGGGTTTTGTCTTAGCAGCGTGGCTACAGGCGCTGATAGCAGCGAGTAAGTGTGCACGCAGCTTGGTCAAGCCCCTCCCCCTCCCCCCATGGCCCGCCCCCACCCTCTACCCTTCCCCGCCTCCTGCTTCTCATTAGCAAAACGACGCACTAGGAAAAGCGCTGAAATGGGGCTTTCTCCCAGGAGGCTATATTTACGTGCCGAGGGTTCATTTCAAGAAAGGCTGCGGATATAACATCCGGAAACCTCCACAAGCCCGTTTAAAGCATCAACAAACCACCATGCCATGGGACCTTTCAATAAAACCTCAATGTTGAGTGAAACTTGATTTGTTAATCCAGTCTCCCAAAGTTTGAAGACGAAAAGGTGGAAGTTATGCGAACAATAATTCGGTTCTATTTTGAAGTCATAATTGTAGACCAGCTCTATTCAATTAAGGAAAGGATTCAAGGTATGTTCGTGGTGATGTTTGAAATGATGTTTGGTTTTTGTTTATGAAAAATCTTCGACCAGTACTTGTGAGCTGTGTGATTTCTTGATGTCCGTGGAAGCATGTATGTGAATGTTTGGGCATGTGTTTCTGGGGAAAAAAAATTATAGGTGAGAGACTTGGCAGGGTTGGTTCAGTGCCATTACTTTTCTTAGCGATTTTGCTTCCTGTAAAACAGCTGGTGGTCTAGCAAACCAAAATGGCTGCCGTAGTGCAAACAGCTAGCGATAAGTTATCAGAGTACGCTCGTAATCTAGACGCCACTGCTGGCTTTAGATCTATTCAGAAGATTGCTATGTGCAATGGAATCGACCCGGACAGTCTGGGAAATGGCGTAATGGGAACCAGCAGTGTTTGTTGAACCACAATAAATCTGCACTACAGAATACATCAGATTCTCGAAGAACAAATGTGTTTCTTACCCACTTTTAGCCTTTAACAAGGGTTTAATGAAGCACTCTAAAAGGTTAATTAAAAAATATTCAATGGAGTGCTGTAAACTCTTTGGATTTGCTGAGGTGAATTTCTTTTCGGTGTGAATGACTGCATTTTTAACGGTCATAGTTAGATTACATGGTTGGGGTGGTGGAATTGCTGGGTTTCGGTCACGTGACCATTCTTAGCGGTCTTACCAGAAGTGAAATAGCTGGTGGTCTAAAGGCGGCCGTAACACAAACAACTAGCGGTAACTTCTCAGAGTACACTCGTAATCTAGAATCCACTGCTGGCTTTAGATCTATTCAGAAGATTGCTATGTGCAATGGAATCGACCCCGACAGTCTGGGAAAGAAGGATTTGTCATACGATCTCGAAAACTAGCCTTCAGTTGAGTTCCCAGTCATCTCAAGTCAAGTCAACTTTATCAGACCCTCCAGGATTTCGCGATGTTGCGATTTGCAACTTCAACGCAAATTCAACCAATCCCCGCAAATTCAGGGCAGTGTTGCAATTGTATCCAATCACCGCAACTTTTCCAGCAAATTTGACGTTGGCGTCGTCTTGAGGTGACGTCAGCAAACTACCTTCCGCCTTACTTCTGTGTATATGTTCAAGAGAAGCAGCATGTGCGCAGTGTTGCCAGATTGGGCGGTTTTAACTGCATTTTGGCGGGTTTTGAACATATTTTGGACTGGAAAACGTCAGCAGTATCTGGCAACACTGCATGTTTGAGTCAGTGTTTATATAGGCTTAAATTCTGTTACTGAAAGTGTGTTATGTTTACAGTGAAGGACTGTGTGCACTTTACATTTATTTTTTTACTTAATACAAGAAATTAATGGATGCCAACATTTTTGCCAAAATGGTATTTTATTTTCCATTGTTTAGGCAGCTTCAGCATCGTATTGTGAGATTCTGTTCAAATTGTTTTTTTTCTTCTATGAAGCCTGAGCCATTTATTTTATTAGTTTATAATTATTGTTTAATTTAGTCTTCAGGAGAGACTGCCTGCACACAGTACTAGTATTAGTGTTTTTTTCCTTACATGAAAGCTGAGGCATTTATCTTATATTTTAAGGTAACTTCATGTGCTGTGAGGTTCTCTGCACTTTAACTTTTGAACCAACAGGTGCATTTGGATAAGTAAAGCCTATTTTTCTGCATTTTTGTAGTCCTGGTAATCTTTTATATTGGTAAAGTTGTTTATAGGACCATTTCTCAGTGTTTTTTTTTTAAATAGTTTTTCAGTAATAACTTATCACTCAATTTTAATCACAAAAAGAAAATTGCAACAATTTCTCGCAACTTTCACTTCTTCCCGCAATATAATCGCAACAAAAACCTAAAAAACACCGCAACATTCATCGCAATTTTTTGGAATACCCCCTGCAACATCAGCCATTTTAGCCCGCAACAATCACAAAAAAGGCCCACGGAATCCTGGGGGGACTGCTTTATTGTCAGATATGCTATACATGCTCGACATACAGCACAGATGAAATTTCAGTCCTCTCTGACCCACGGTGCAAACAAGCAATGCAATAAATAAAAATAGAATAACTGAAACAATATAAACAGTATAAACACTCTCTAGATAAGACAATAGATTTTAAAAACACTCACATATATGCAAAGAGACATAAAAATAAACAGTCAAGGGCACTTGAGCAGGTAAACATGAAATAAGCAGTATAATCAATAAACTAATAGCTGTTAAGGTGAGGTAGTGCGGAATAGTGCAAATGAGCGAGGTAAAGTGAAATGTGCAGTCCCTGAGTTCAGTGTGCAAATGAATGTTGAGATTGTGTGTGTGTGTGTGTGTGTGTGTGTGTGTGTGTGTGTTGGGGGGGAACTGTGAGGGTGACATGATGTCAGATGCTGAAGGGGGGGCAGGGGTGTGTGTGGGCAGAATCTGGGGGAGGAGGGGCAGAACAGGGAGGGAGTTGAGCCTCCTGACTACCTGGTGAAGGAAACTGTCCTTGAGCCTGCTGGTTTTGGCCTGGAGACTCCGCAGTCTCCTCCCCGACGGCAGCAGGCTGAAGAGGCTGTGAGATGGGTGGGTGGGGTCACCTGCAATCCTGATGGCTTTGCGGGTGAGGCGGGAGTTATAGATATCCATAAGAGAAGGGAGAGAGACACCAATGATCCTCTCAGCTGCTCTCACGATGCGCTGCAGAGTCTTGCAGCAGGACACGGTGCAGGCGCCGTACCACACGGTGATGCAGCTGGTCAGGATGTTCTCGATGGTGCCTCTGTAGAATGTGTACATGATGGGGGCCGGGGCTCTTGCTTTCCTCAGTTTGCGGAGGAAGTACAGACGCTGTTGGGCTTTTTTGGCCAGTGATGCGGTGTTGTTGCTCCAGGACAGGTCTTCAGAGATGTGCACACCCTGAAACTTGGTGCTGCTCACCCTCTCCACTGCAGCACCATCGATAGATAGTGGAGCATGCTGGGTGTGCACTCTCCTGAAGTCCACAACAATCTCCTTCGTCTTCTCCACGTTCAGGCGGAGATTGTTGTCCTTGCACCACATGGCCAAGAGGCTCACCTCACGCCTGTAGATTGTCTCATCGCCATTGTTGACGAGACCCACCACAGTCGTGTCGTCCACAAACTTAATGAAGAGGTTGGAGCTGGATGTTGGTGTGCAGTCATGGGTCAGCAGAGTGAAGAGGAGGGGGCTCAGTACACATCCTTGGGGAGCCCCCCATGTTCAATGTGATGGTGTTGGAGGAGTTGCTGCCGACCCGTACAGCCTGTGGTCTCCCCGTCAGGAAGTCCAGCAGCCGGTTGCACAAGGAGGTGTTGAGTCCCAGCTGGTCCAGTTTATGAATGAGCTGCTGAGGAATGAATGCTAAGCCAAAGTCTATGAACAGCATTCTGATGTACAAGTCTTGTGTCTCCAGGTGGGTGAGGGCTAAGTGGAGGGCAGTGGAGATGGCGTCATCGGTCGAACGGTTGGACTGATATGCAACCGTTCGACCTATCTTGAACTATCTGGTGTTGCAGACATCATTCTATACTGCAAAACAGATGAAAGTGTGGAAGAGTATGCAGGCTTACCCCCCCTTTTTTTTTTTTTTGGTACATGGCTGGGTAAAGGACCTTAGTATCAAGTCGCTGCTGAATGAATCCTGTATTGTTTTTGCCCGTGTAAGTATGTTTTTATTAAAACATAGATTTTGAAACAAAGATTTTGCTCTTAATTCGTGCTCTTGATCTTCCTCTGACTGCTGTTGGACTTTATCATGTTGGAGCCCAGTCTACGTCATCGTCATTGAAAAGACCGCTAGGACACGCCGTTAAAGAAAGCGAGACATGTGGTGTTTTCAATATGGCAGCCATCGAGTGAGGAGTAAACAAAGAAACAGCTGGGGACTTTAGTGCTTTATGACTTAAGTACCATAAAATAATGACACATGGCAAAAAAAGTATTTGGAAAACACTAAGGACGTCGCTGAGAGGGAGATACAAACTTTTCACCAAGTGATCACTGCAAACTCGAGCATGCTTCGACTCGGCTCCCTTCGATTTCAGTGATACCCCTTTTCCACCAAATCAGTTCCAGGGCTGGTTCAGGGCTGGTGCTGGTTCACAACTCGTTCAACTCGCGAGCCAGCTGAGAACCAGTTTGCTTTTCCATAGCTCGCGGTGCTAAGGGAAGCCACGTCAGTTACGTCGCTGTATACGTCAGTTACGTCGCTACGTTTGCATAAACCTTGGCGCGAATATCGAAGCAAAAACAACGCGGAAGAAGCAGCAGCAACAATCATAATAATAATGATGGATGACTTCGCGTTTGTACAGCTGCTGCTTCTCGTCGCTTAAAAATGGCAATCTTTCGCGGTCTTGTTATTGTTGTTGGTCTTAACAACTCCACCCCCCTGCTGACGTAAGTGGTTCTTTCCTCTGGCCCAGCAGAGAGTTGGTGCTAGCCTGGAACCGGTTTTTCTGGCCCCAGAGCCAGTTCTTTGTCAGTGGAAACAGAAAACCCGGTTCCAAACTAAGCACTGGCCCCGAACCAGCCCTGGAACTGCTTTGGTGGAAAAGGGGCATGAGAGGTTCAAAAGGCACCTTTCTCGATGTCTTTTTGTGAAATCCTGTGTTCGTTCACACCCCCCCCCAAAGTTAGTTCACGGGGAACCCTGAAGAAACTTCAGTTTCATGGTTTGATCGATTTGAACAACCTAAAACGACACAAGCGTAAGGCATTTTTCATGCGAGCGATGCACCACCTCTGTACAAACGCTTTGTCAGCTGAGCTTTGGTAGACCACCAGCTAAAGTTTTGAATAACTAATGAGGTGGATGTGACATCACGTGAAACTCAAGAATAAAGACAAATAAACGAATATTCATACAAACTGATTAAAACCTCAAGTTGCATTGTTTAAACACTATGTTCATCGTTGCCATTGCTGAACCCAATCCAGGTTTGAGGCCAACCAGATTTGGTTGACTTGGCCAGAATTGCAGTAGTAGGGTGACCATTCCTTTCTGTGTACACACACACACACACACACACACACGGGCAATTTAGAGTAGCCAGTTAACCTAACTGCATGTCTTTTTGGACAGTGGGGGGGGAAACCGGTGCATGCAGACACGGGGAGAACATGCAAACTCCACACAGAAAGGCCCTCATCGGCCACTGGGCTCGAACCCAGAACCTTCTTGCTGTGAGGCAACAGTGCTAACCACTACACCACCGTGCTGCCCAAACACTATGTTAAATGATCAAAAGCAGTAATTTCCTGCTTCTGTCTTTCTGTGGGTAACAGGTGTAGAAAGATGATCCTATAAGTATCTAATTCTTACAAACCTCTGACACATGACCATTAACGTACGCTGGGCATGTGTGTGTGTTGGTATAAACAGCTAATGTTTTTCTTCTGGGAAAGGGTCACGTAATCAATCAGGAAGCGAATGTGGGTTATCGTTTCCAAAAGTCTCCATTTTCACCCATCTACAATAAAACGCTCCTCTGGAGTTTTCAAACTAAAACGGAGCCAG
The DNA here is from genome assembly GCF_027579695.1 of Neoarius graeffei. Lineage (NCBI taxonomy): Eukaryota > Metazoa > Chordata > Actinopteri > Siluriformes > Ariidae > Neoarius > Neoarius graeffei. The sequence continues at coordinate 32,451,625 of NC_083584.1, read as the reverse complement.
CAGCGTTTCCAAAAGTGTCTGTTTTTGGGGCTCAGTGACTCCGGAGTTGTGTGGATGCTGGATGTAAACGTAGAAAAAGTGATTATAGTTTTTAAACTAACATGTTAACGAGGATGTAGTTTAAGAAGACAAACGGCAGCCTTAGCGCCATCATCAGTGACTGTGTCCGTGTAACGTCGGGTCGGCTAGACTTGTTTCAAGCGGGCTAGTCTGTTAGATTCAGGACGGGAAATGTTGTGAATAAGCTAACCATGGATAAAGTTCAGTACCTGTAATTTACAGTCTTAATTTATGTGGCCATGTGCAACTTCCATTCCTGGAGTTTGTTGAACAAATTAGGATGTACATCAAATGTTTCCTCAGTTGGGGGTCGCGCCTGGAGGACGCTCTGGACTCTTGCAGTGGTGCTTTTGTGGCTGGGGACTACAGTAGACTTGCTGACTTTGGGACTGCGGTTGTCATGAACAGTTTTGCGCTCGGGTTTCCGTCGGTGGGGGGTTTATAGCATCAGCGAAGCTGACTTTTGTTAGCACTGTTAATGTTAGTCATGTTGTCCGTTGTTGCCCAAATGAGGATGGGTTCCCTTTTGAGTCTGGTTCCTCTCGAGGTTTCTTCCTCATGTTGTCTGAGGGAGTTTTTCCTTGCCACCGTCGCCACAGGCTGCTCATTGGGGATAGATTCGGGATAAAATTAGCTCATATTTGTAGTCGTTCAAATTCTGTAAAGCTGCTTTGCGACAATGTTTTTATTATTAAAAGTGCTATACAAATAGACTTGACCTTGAGGTTAGCTGTATCATCTCCTCCTGTCACACATGACTTTACATGGGTGTAGAAAGGGACGCCATCTCTCCAACATCACTTGCCCTGAAAGTAAAATATCGCCATATGTCGCTCAGAGCTTTGTTTCTCTACAAACTTCAGCAGTCTAATGTCACTGGTTGGTTCTGAAGTTGCCAAAGCCACAGTGTCCTTCCAGACCTGGTTAGAGAACCTGAAGTGCTGTGGCAGGTCATTGGTCAGAGGGCGAGAGCTTCACTGTTCATGTTAGACCTGTTATATCCACGAACTGCCAGCTTAAAGGGTGAACTCTTACACTGTTAAAAATAAGTAAATAAATATAATATAAAACCACGTTAATGTATACGAGCGTATTTCTTCTTTTGAACTCCACTTGTCTTGACAAGTGTTGGATCTTGAACTCCATTTATAAGTTTTTAAAAAGTTAAACTTCAAGTAAACCATTGTCTTGACGACGTGCGAGTTTTGTCTGGGATGTCAAGGTTCATTTAACTCGTGTTGAAGTTCAGTTGAAAAAGGGAAAGGAGGAGGAGCAGGAGGGTGAAGCTGACAGACGCTGCAGTTATTCAGAAGTGATGCAGTGTAAAGGCCAATTTATGCTGACAACCCAGTCCTCGCAGATGGCGTCTGCGTAGCCCCCCCCCCCCCCCCTCGCAGACGCTCTGCACGCACCTCCCAAAAATTGTGACCACCGCAGAAGCCTCGCAGACAGCGTCGCAAACAAGAGGGCTCTGATTGGTCCACTCTACATCCGCTGTACACGCACTTCCGCTTCCCTACTTTCCCGGTTTGTTTTGTTTTCATGACCGGCATTTTTAAAAACACGAGCGAAGATGGAGCAGCACGAAGAGCGGTTGATCGAGGAAGTACGTACATCTATACGACTCCAGTTCTAGTCATTATAAGTAACCGGAGGATAAACACTCCACTAACCACACCCACCAACTACTCCTAGCGATTTTTGCGACTTCGCGCCCTCTTGCGTTGTGGCGGTGAAGAACATCGCGCACGCCTATTACTCCCCGCTCAACGATAAATTACAAGTGTCTGCGAAAAGCTATCTGCGAAAGCCTTGTCGCAAGAGCATGCAGAGGCCCTAAGGTTTAAGGAAACTTGCCATGATTGGACAAGATGAGAAATAAATCGAAGTATAAACAATTTAAAAACGTGAGCAATCTTAATTTAAAAACGCAATAGATATGAATATAATTGAAGGTTTCTTGACTTGAAAGTGTGAGCAGAAACAGTGAGGAAGTTTTTGTTTATTTGACAATATAGAGGTTTTTTTTTTTTTTTTTTAATTTTTTGGGGGGCTTTTTTTTTTTTTCACCTTTATTGGATAGGACAGTGTAGAGACAGGAAATGAGTGGGAGAGAGAGACGGGGAGGGATCGGGAAATGACCTCGGGTCGGAATCAAACCCGGGTCCCCGGATTTATGGTATGGCGCCTTATCCACCTGAGCCACGACGCCCCCAAGAGGTTTTTATTTATTTATTTATTTTTTTGGAATGGATAATGCAAACTAGTAAGTAGTTTTAACTAGGGATCAGCTTGAAACAGCAAATGATCTTTCGTTGTATAACTTTTAACCAACACAGTTATCTTCCAGTTGAAATTTAAGTTCAACCAGTTTGAATTTATTTATTTTGAACTATGTAAAAGTTTATTTCAATATATAGTGAGAAATGCAGAGAAATGCTGGTGTGAGAGAAAAAGCCGGCGGCCTGGCGGACATTGACTGACTGGTAATTTTCGCGTTTGTCCGCCTGGATTGCAAATGCATCGGATCGGATGGCCGATTTAAAAATAAATGAATAAATAATTTGAATTTATTTTTTTCGCGGTCCAAATCCTGCGCTCTGATTGGCTGGCGAGCGGGTCCGTATCCTATGGTACGGACCCCGGTTACGGACCTTTGGCAACTCGCTCGTTCACAACAACAAACAACATAGTAGCATTTTTTTGTTAACTTTTTTTAAGATTTATTTATAAGATTATCAAAAATCTCAAATTTTTGCCAGCATCTCTCAGGAGAATAGCATTAATTTTACAGCATGGATAGCGATAACGACAGTGTTCACAGCGAAAGCGAGTTTTACTACCCTGAGGAAGAAGAAATAAAATAAAACATTTCAGGAGAAAGCTAAAAACCTGTAATTTGCTAACGCCGAGCAAAAACATGGCTGAATCCTGAATGCGCTCATTTTCTGTTAGAATTTGGTAAAGAGAAGAAAATGTATATTCTTTACCAGCTTAAGGTCAGTCCGTATGGTGAAATACCATGACCTCGGCCCAGAGGCCCTCGCTCAGTACTTTTCAAGGCCTCGGTCACGGTATTTCACCATACGGACCTCCCAGCTGGTAAATAACATGTATCCATCTGTATTTCAAAAGCATCAAACTGGATGGCCCATCAAAAATTGTAAAGATATGGGTCTCTTCCCCCAAACGTGACACTGGGCAAATACATTAAAGGAATAGTCCACCGTACTTCCATAATGAAATATGCTCTTATCTGAATTGAGACGAGCTGCTCCGTACCTCTCCGAGCTTTGCGCGACCTCCCAGTCAGTCAGACGCGCTGTCACTCCTGTTAGCAATGTAGCTAGGCTCAGCATGGCCAATGGTATTTTTTGGGGCTGTAGTTAGATGCGACCAAACTCTTCCGCGTTTTTCCTGTTTACATAGGTTTATATGACCAGTGATATGAAACAAGTTCAGTTACACAAATTGAAACGTAGCGATTTTCTATGCTATGGAAAGTCCGCACTATAATGACAGGTGTACTAACACGTCATTATAGTGCGGACTTTCCATAGCATAGAAAATCGCTACGTTTCAATTTGTGTAACTGAACTTGTTTCATATCACTGGTCATATAAACCTATGTAAACAGGAAAAACGCGGAAGAGTTTGGTCGCATCTAACTACAGCCCCAAAAAATACCATTGGCCATGCTGAGCCTAGCTACATTGCTAACAGGAGTGACAGCGCGTCTGACTGCGTCTGACTGACTGGGAGGTCGCGCAAAGCTCGGAGAGGTACGGAGCAGCTCGTCTCAATTCAGATAAGAGCATATTTCATTATGGAAGTACGGTGGACTGTTCCTTTAATGTCGTAACACGGCCTGTGATTGGCCGATCGCGGATGCTCTCAATGAATGACAAGTTGCTTTTCATGAGCGGGTAGGAGTGCATTCTGGTATGACCCCACGCGACGCTGTTATCAGCTGGGTAGGTATACGACTAATGTTAAAGCAAAAAGGACTACTACAGGTTTTGGACCCTGACCAAGCGTTTTTTCCCATCGTATTTTAACATGTGCTTTGTCGGAGATTTATATTTCAATGGAGGCTTTTTTTTTTTTTTTATTCTATTTTCCAATTTCTCGTCCAGCAGATTTTCGTCTGAATGCCAAACGATATTACTGTGTCTAGTTTTGAGTCATTTTAAGTCATTTTGTTGCTAAGTTACTTGGAATCTCGTACTTGGAATTGTAACTCTATTATGTAAGAAGAGTTGGATTGTAAATTACGAAATTTCTTAGACTTATTATAAACATCGTCATTGTTGACAATGTTTTGAGTGTTTATTATAGTACCTATATATGAGTACCAGTAAGTTGTAACCAACTGGAACATTCTGCCCCCCCCATACTTTTTTTTTTTTTTCCCTAGATGTGGAGCTGACCTGTGTGTATGACTGTTTTCTTGGGTAGAACTTTGAAGCATGTTTTTCTTCAATTGTCTCATATTTTCTTGTCAATTATTTTCGATTTGTGGTGTAATTAGCAACTAATCTCAAGTGTAATTTGCCTTTGATGCTCACAATGTGTCTGGAAACGGCTGAGAAGCCATCTCCAGGCGTCTAAAGCCCTTCGGCTTCCAGGGCCTGCCTTATTATTCTGGGCCTTTGGCTCGTCATTTGGACGGACAGACAACGTTTCAGACTCATCCGTCCTGTAACAGTCTGCTTAAAATTCCTTATTTCTCACGCTCAGTGCAGTAACATATTAACAACCAACATTTGTGATATGATGGTACTGTACTATTTCAAATGTCCAGTTTACCGGTACCAGGAACCCGACTTGTTAACGACATGAGTCTTTTTGCTCAAGTGCAAAATTAAAGAAACCAACGTCAAACCCCAAATCTGATTTTGTTTTTGCTAAAACATGTCATTAAGGTTTGTGTTCAAGCATGTTTACTGTCGACCTGATTTTGGTGTTCTTTTTATATATATTTAACTGGAACGTTTGTCATCGTTGGCTCGATACGGTCATGTCATATGGCGAAGGTGAACGTCTAAGCTTCTGGAAATTTACTGTGGAAGGTTGTGCGTATTTACAGTGGGGTTAATCCTGCCTGGACTGGAGCTGTGGACACAACCAGTGAGTTTGACATTCTGGTTAATGGTCAACTATTATCCTCGCACTGTTTTTTAGGTGTTCTTTGCCCTAAAACAATCACCACATACATAAACACACACATGAGGGTGGGTGAGAGGAAAGGGTTTAAGCATCGTGGGAACGTGCAGACATCCTGATGAACACTGCTGTCCATCTTTATGTTCTCCTGCAGGAAACACTCGCTTGGAGTTCCACTGCTTCAAGTCCTGTCGGCAAACATCTTGCTGTATTTCCTGGACAAATAAGTCTGCTCTTGAAGCAGCTCTTACTGTTCGGTATAGTTTTGACTTCTGATGTGGAAAGTCCCAAACGTTTTTGTGTTCATGAATGCAGCTCTGGTTTGGAGCGGAAACTTGAGCTGGAGTGCCGAGGGAGAAGAGCCATCATGGCTGCATATTTTATTTATTCCTCCCCCCCTTCTTCTTTTCTCTACGTGGCTGCCTTTCTTCCAATCCACTCCCCATGCCTTCCTGGACAGGATTCACCGAACATGGATCCATGCTCCGTTTGCCTTGACCTTTTCTCTGTTGCCCTTTCTGTCCTGTCGCAGCATTTCTGCCATCACTTCCTGTTTGGTGTACATTCTCCTGCAGCATGTGACTGTTCCATTCCAGCAGGAAGAGAAAATTGTGCTCGTCGAGCAGAACAGACGTTTTTACGTCTGTCATCCTTGTTAACCTTCTCTGCTCCTCTGTCTGAGAAAACCCTTTTTGTGGTGGAAGTCTGGTCACTTCACCAGTCTGCGTTCAAGAGACCCAGTTCAAAGTTTCTTCAGCAAATACAAATAAACTGTTCCAGTATCGTGCAAATACTCTTACCCTGAGATGTTGGTTCATAACGCTCTGTTTCTGAACGTTTGGCCTCCCCCAGGTGTGTCGGGAGGACGTACTCCTTCTGCACGGCTGTGGCTTCAGTCTTGATAGACCTGCCATGCTGAGCGAACTTGCATAACAAATCCCCTGCTGTTTGTTAAAGAACATATGTGAGTGCTGCTTGAGCGAAAATTTGCTTAAAGGTTGAATGTATTTTTAACCGAATCGCTTCTCGGAATCTGCAGTACGTGTGTGAGGACAAAGAAATAAGAATTTTGACACGTTTTCCTGTCTGGAGAAAGGGAAAAATGCTTTTACGTTTTTGCGTTCCGCGATGAGCTACAGTGGCCACAGCTCCAGGGTTTGAACAGGAGTTTTGTATGTTCTTCCTGTGTCTGTGCGATTTCTTCTGGGTTCTCTGGTTTCCTCCAAAAGCTATAAAAGCAGCAGGTTTTTATCAGTAGATTGGCTCGTCTAAGCTGCACCATCGTGTGTGTGTGTTGCCCTCAGATGGCATCCCATCCAGGATGTATTTTCACCTCATACCCCGTGTTTCCGGGATGGACTTCAGATCCATCATGACTCGGACTGGGATAAAGTGGTGACCTGAACAATGGCTGAATAACAAAATAACAGCTTTGTTAGGACTTTTTTGTGTCTGTCTTAAGGCCCGGTCCCACAATACCGATAACTATCAATAAATCGGTCCCCTGTAGTTTGTGGTTGATGGTCACACCAGACTGATAACAATACCTATAGCGCAGGCCTGGGTTTATCTGTATCGGTGAGATTGCTTCTGGAGCGATTGATTGATTATTCATTCATTCATCCCCCCCAGGCCTGGAAAAATCTGGTCAGATGTTTTATCGGATCAATCGGGTAATTGTTTACATGTGGTGATGTCTGAGCACGTGTTTATTTTTCCTGGGTATCTTTATACATCCTTGTTGGGATATGGATTCACGGGAAAATTAAAAAAAAAAAAGTATATATAATACAAAGCGGCGGCACGGTGGTTAGCGCTGTCGCCTCACAGCAAGAAGGTCCGGGTTCGAGCCCCGTGGCCGGCGAGGGCCTTTCTGTGCGGAGTTTGCATGTTCTCCCCGTGTCCGCGTGGGTTTCCTCCGGGTGCTCCGGTTTCCCCCACAGTCCAAAGACATGCAGGTTAGGTTAACTGGTGACTCTAAATTGACCGTAGGTGTGAATGTGAGTGTGAATGGTTGTCTGTGTCTGTGTCAGCCCTGTGATGACCTGGCGACTTGTCCAGGGTGTACCCCGCCTTTCGCCCGTAGTCAGCTGGGATAGGCTCCAGCTCGCCTGCGACTCTGTAGAAGGATAAAGCGGCTAGAGATAATGAGATGAGATAAATGCAGGGAAGCTATTTTAATGACTAACTCTGGCAGTCCAAACGTTGAATTGTTTTAGATTTCTTAATTTTTTTTAAATCCGTGATGCATCATCCGTAACCAATCTGTAATTATACTGAAACGTCCGTGACCAATCTGTAAATGATTTGCGTCTGCATTAGAATCCGTAACCACTCCATATTTTTTGTATCCTTTTTTTTTTTTTAACGTTATATTTCTGTAGTCCGTGACTGATCCGTGCTTTGTCAGCCACTGGAGTATGCGCATGGGTTGTGTTTAAGTCTAAGCTGTACTGTATGACCTGGAATAATGTGCAACTACTTGGGAGGAAAAAAAAATTTCCATGACTGTTCCTAAGTTGCACGTGTTTGTTTACCTGAGTGGCAGGACCAAGCGATATTATAGTCGTGGTGTGATCGCTCCAGACTGGAACTAAATTCAGGCGTAGTTCTTGTTATTGGCGTTGTGGGACCGGGGCTTTAATCGAAGACCTGCGTTATTTGTGTGTAACAGTTGTAGTTCCTTCTGTTATTTGTGTGGGTTTTTTTTTTTTTGGGTACAAGTAGCCTAGTAAATTAGACCCACCCGCCTAGCGGCCAAAAATATTTTTGCCTAGCGAGTGGGTCTAGCCTCGCACCATATAAACAAAAACACCCCGGGCATCAAATCGTGCCCGCCAATCACAACGCAAGGTTTTTGTTTGGATTCTTTGTGCGGGCTTTTGCAGGAGCGACGACAAGGCTGCGCGATGCTGGAGAAAGCGCAACAGGAAAGATGGCTACGGCTAGTGAACAGCGCGCGTTTGACTCTGCTTTGGAATCAGTTTTAGAAGAATTAGACTTGGAGTTTTTGTTGAAACATGAGCAGGAAGAGGCTCTCCGCTCATTCCTTTTCAAGAAGGACGTTTTCGCTGTTTTGCCGACCGGCTATGGCAAAAGTCTGATCTACCAGCTGGCTCCGCTCGTAGCCAAAAGGATGGGGCTAGTTTGTGCAGTACGAAGAATTAATAAACAGCTTTGAAACATTACTTTGATTGTTTCTTATTTTCCCATTATTTTAAATTTAAGGGAAATTATTTCAAATAAAAACTCTCATTCCAAATTATTTTTTTGGGTACGAGTAGCCTAGTAAATTAGACCCACCTGCCTAGCGGCCAAAAATATTTTTGCCTAGCGAGTGGGTCTAGCCTCGCACCATATAAACAAAAACACCCCGGGCATCAAATCGTGCCCGCCAATCACAACGCAAGGTTTTTGTTTGGATTCTTTTAGATTCTTAAATCATTCCTTCTTGAAAAGGAATGAGCGGAGAGCCTCTTCCTGCTCATGTTTCAACGAAAACTCCAAGTCTAATAAAATTATTTTAAATAAAAACTCTCAAAAACAGTTTAAGCAAACCCTTGAAAAACACTTGGAAAAAAAAGTGTATGTGGTACAGACTCCAAACTTGTGGTCATTATCTCCAAACTTCTTAATATCTAGAACCTGTTTATTAATTAATACGCATTTTGAAAAATTATTTATTTCAAGGCCTCCCCCACTGCTTTCTGTCGCTCTGACTACGTCACAGTCACTGTTGCGCTGATTGGTCAGAGCGTTGGCCTATACGCACAGAGACAGTTTGAAAGACAGCGGGTTGTTCCTCCCACACCCGTCGGAAATGTCTACGGATCGAGGCCAGACTAAATATTCACATTTAGTCTGGCTTGCCAGGCTAGGGTACAAGGGAATATGTCGGAACTCTAGTCTTAGTCTGTGTTACAAATGCATGGATTGAAAACATGGACGTTTTTCCCAACGCATTTGTGAGAGCTCTGTGGACTCTGCAGTACAACACGTCAGTGTGTGTATTATACCTTGGGAGGAATCGATAGTGAGGCTCCAGATTGGAGAGAGGGTGACCTCAGTGCTCCCCACTCGCACTGCAGGAGCAAGCTTATATAAAACACACACACACACACACACACCTGCCTCCTCTCTGTTTGCGGTTTCTGCAGCTGTACTGGATAGTTAGATTAGGAGGTATGGAAAATGAGATGTGGCCTTAAAGTGCATATCACGGGTAAATTCAGGAGCAAGATCAATGTAATTCTCCTATTTTATATTAAACTTTGGTCAAATATCTGTAACATTTTGCACAATTTTTTTTACCTTGCGCAATACCAGAAAAATCCAGTTGAAATCAAGCCATTTGAGGCGAATCGGTCCGCCTCTGAAAAAACTTGGCATTTGGATTTCCCGGCAAGCGTTGATGTGTGGGACGCCTCCTTCTGAATCCTACGTCAGCGCTGGTTTGTTTATGAGAAAACGACCTGGTGGTTTTCTGCAAATTTCTTCAACGTTATCGCGTAATTATTAAAATGGCTAACAGATGTATCGTAGGAGGGTGTAGCAACACCGATCTTGATGGGATTAGTACTCATCGTTTCCCAAAAGACCGGACAATGAGAGAGAAATGGGAGCGCTTGGTGTACACAGGCTGTGCACTGAAACCGTGCAAAGCTCGCGCAGCCTGTTGGCGCTTCCGCAAGTGACGTCACGAATCTGGCTCCAGACGCGTTTTATTTTATTTTTTTCTGCTGTAGACAGATGGCCTTGTGCAAAATTACCCTTCTGGATGAGTGTGTAAAGGGACATACTTTCATATAAAAACAAAACACGAAATTGGTCCGGGATATGCACTTTAAATGAAGGAGTGTGGAGACAGTGGGGGTGAGGAGGAGGGCTGGAGAGGACGGACGGAGAGAAGCATGCCAACTGTTAATGAATAAATCATGTAGTGTGTGTGTTAAAGGCATTGGGACACTGCAGCTCAGAGGGGCATTGATTTTAAACACACTGGAAACATCATCCAATCTATATACACACACACGTGTAACCACCATCCTAGTGTTCCCACTTGACTGTCTGTACCATGGAGATGAGTTCTCAGCTGGCCTCTGAATCCTGGACTAATGAAGGAGAAGCTGTACTTGTGTCATGGCGTCACGTAGCATTCCCAGGCTGAAATCCCAAGGTTTTATGATGACATTTCTTTATCCTCTGTGCAGGCAGGTTATGGGAAGCACCTGTGTGTTTCAGGATGGAAATCAGCACAACCCCATTCATCCCCTCCTGCTGTGGATGAAAGACGGCCTTCGTGTCTGTTTGTGTTGGAATCGGTCATGCTTGCGAAAGCTGGGGACATCCATCCAGCTGTCGTTCTGACCTCTCGTCCATCCGTCTCTGTTCATGGGGGAATTGACTGATTTAGAGACCGGAAGTAGGGTGTAGAAATACCAGAATTCATTATCACCTCGACATGTGTAGATTACTGTGAGGTCGTACCCTGGAATAGGGTATGAGGAATATGTTCTGACTGGTTGATTTTATATTGTGTAATTTGCCTGACGAAAGGCAGCACCCAAATAAGTTTTAGTCAGTACATAGTGCACTCGTTTAATATTGCGTAATCTGTTTTAGCATAAAACTGAAAAGGGGCGGCTTAGCCATGAATGAGCTGACGAAAAGGGATCTGACCCTCGTTTAAATGATTTGTATTGCTGCCGTTAGGAGCACACGTCACAGTCTAGGATGGTCTTTGTCATTTCCACCGTTCATTCATTTTTGACATTGCAGTTGCATGGAGTGTGACACTCTGTAAAATAAATGGCAGGAAGGAAACCAGACGACAACTTTGTCTTTCCAGACAAAATTGTGCTGCTTTTCAAAGCAATGAAACGAACAGCACCACAAAGGGTTCAGCCATCTTGAAATCGTCAAGATCACATGAAGATCATACTTGAGCATTTTCAAAAGGCTACACCGAACGGTTATTCCACGAAATCGAGTCGTACACGAGCTGATAGCCGACGAGGCGCGTAGCACGGAGTTGGCTATAGGCTGATTCTACCGTAACTGGATCCATTAACCACTTGCCCACAAAATAAGAAGTTTTTTTTGTCCTTTTTTCAGTGAGGTAATATTTTCAAGATTAAAAATATGGTATTTGGTCTTCTAAAACAGCACGTCATTTAAAAATACACTGAGTATATCAATAAAAGATTTTTAAAGAATAAAGTTCTATTTCTTTGACACATCTGACAGACATAACTCCCATTTTAAAAATCACTTTCATTACTCCTGTTGCTATCGTCAGTGAATTTCTGTCAGATGACCTGACGATAGACTCGGCCATTATGGATCTTTGGTAGTTATCGTGTGGAAGCAGGCTTTATCATTTTTGGGTGTCAACAGATAGAGTTGAAATAGATTAACAGTGAAAAAACTATTTCGTTCACGACGAGAAGCCCACAGTTATTTTTAAAAAATGCTATCGTCAGTCTGTCAGTCAAATGCACCTGACGATAGCAGAATTCAAGCCCTCACCACGCACATGTTGACTGACGTAAAAAGGAAATTCTACTGCGCATGATTTTTGTGACAGCAGACATTTACTTCCGGGCAAGACTTGGAGTTCTGACAGCTAGATTTTATCAAATAAGTCAAGGTAAGATTTTCAGTCAGCTATCCTGATGGTAGAAATTTTTGACGATAGAAACACTGAGAATATATTTGTGCATTCATATTTAAATTTTTCTGGAGGAAAACTATCGTAAGTTGAGATAAATCAGAGCCACTTGCGACCCTTTCAGCCGACAGGCCATTTCAATGTGTTATTTCCCCGCGAAAGTGACACAGCCGTGTCTATCGTCACTGTTCTGACAATTATTGTTGATATTTCAATTTTGAAAATAAATTTTATCTTTTTTATTTCAATATTTTATTTTATTATTTGGCTCTAGTGATGAGGTATTTAATATTATTACTAAATTTGTCAGATTAATAATGTAAGAAACAGTTTTGTTGCTATTGTCATCTCGAGTGTCTGTCAGAATATGATGGAAGACGTTAGTTTGTCTGTCAGGTTTTGATGATAGAAACCGATGTGTTTCTATTGTCATTTAGCATGTCTGTCATGCCAGGCTTTTATTAATTAGTTACCAGGACTACTGTCCTAAAATTTACTGTGAATGTCCAAGACCCCAAATGCTACTAGAAAAACTTAATAGAATGATCAAAATAACCAATTCAGCAATTTAAGGAGATGGGACTTAACTGGCCTCGGTTATGGTAGAATCTGCCTATAAGCCATGTACGATGAGATTGAGTGGAATAACGGTTTTATTATATCCACGTTCACTGGATTTTGAGAAACGGAGCATTTGTATTTTTTGCAAATTGGACAATAAAAACTTTTATACAAAACATCCGACCAAGTGATATTTCCGCTTAGAATGTACACAAATGGCGAAATGATGGTAGAAATTTGTGAAAAATGCTATAATTTTTGAAAAATAATAAAGATGTTCTTACTATCTCATACTACTTTTATTCCATATTTTATTGCTTGTTTTGACATTTTTAGGGGGTTTTGTTTTTGAGTAGAGTTTTTATTTTGTCTTGGGTTGGTTCAGCAACACGCGCCGCCATTTTATTTTTCTCTACTCACAGTATATGAGCTGATAGCCTCGTAGTAGAGTAGTTGATCAGAGCACGCGATTGCTCATATCCGGTGAATGTGGATAGAATTTCTCTTATTCACACTACAACAGATTTATCCACTTCGGTAAAGTGCGTAAAGGTTGCTTGAAAAACAGTTTAGCATGGATGGAAAGGTAAAACGTGTAACAAACAATGTGTTTTTGCGGATTTGCCATGTTGGTGAGGACTACAGGACGTGATCTCGGCAGCGCTGTAACTGGTTGGGTTTGTGAGGCCAAAACTGTTAGTCCCAGGCACTTAACCTCTGTCACAGTCACTGACCCCTTAAATCACCAGAGAATCACTCGTCTATACAGTATGAATAATTGGTGACTGCCTGTCAGCTATTTCATCAAAACTCCTTTCCTTTTAATGGGCTGGGCATTTATATTCTTGGGAAAATTTAGCATAATTAGTTTTGCAATTCTAAACTTGATTCTGCTTGTCCTTTTCAACTGACTTTCACCACAAATATGTGTCATACTCGAAGGATCTTATTTAACTGGTTTGAAGCCAGCTATTAACCGTGTGATTTTGACAGTGTGTTAAGATATCTCATTATCTCTAGCTGCTTTATCCTGTTCTACAGGGTCGCAGGCAAGCTGGAGCCTATCCCAGCTGACTACGGGCGAAAGGCGGGGTACACCCTGGACAAGTCGCCAGGTCATCACAGGGCTGACACATAGACACAGACAACCATTCACACTCACATTCACACCTACGGTCAATTTAGAGTCACCAGTTAACCTAACCTGCATGTCTTTGGACTGTGGGGGAAACCGGAGCACCCGGAGGAAACCCACGCGGACACGGGGAGAACATGCAAACTCCACACAGAAAGGCCCTCGCCGGCCCCGGGGCTCGAACCCGGACCTTCTTGCTGTGAGGCGACAGCGCTAACCACTACACCACCGTGCCGCCTGCGTTAAGATTTATTTATTTATTTATTTATTTTTAAAATCACACTGTTGTATGAGATGATCACAATAAAACCATGTCTGAATTATAACAAGATGTATGGTGGCCAACAAGGGTCAATACGTCTCAGTTCGAGAAAACAGCTTCAAGTACAGAAACGCTGCAAAATCACAAACTCAAACACAAGTCTAAACGAGGTCTAAATGAAAAAACGTGCTGCAAAAAAGACCAATGCATCATCAAACGCGATGGAAATAGAGAAACGATCTGCAAACGAAAAACACTGCATTACCTGTCACTACAAATGGAGATGCTCCAAACCTGCAGGGGGCGCTCTCAGCGTAACAGCTCAATAGTGTTTTTCATTTAGACCTCGTTTAGACTTGAGTTTGTGATTTTGCATCGTTTCTGTACTTGAAGCTGTTTTCTCGAACTGAGACATATTGGGCTGTTGCCGTCTGTTTGACCCTTGTCGGCCACCATAAAGATGGCTTGTTCCTGTCAAATTATACAACGAAGAGTCTGTCGGGGACCAAACAGCGAGGTAAGAGGACACAAGAGTTTTTGGTTCAAAAGACAGGGTTTTATTTACCCAAAAACGTTGAGGGTTTACGAAGACCAAAATTAGTAACGGCTTATAAAAGAGGTCAACAGAATCTAACTTGACTTGAGACACAGACATCTGCCATGATGCTAACTGAACAAAACTGACTTCCCACAACGAGATAAGAGAACATGTATCGTGGCGTGGCCAAACAGCACAGGAGGGGTAAACAAAAATAAACTCTGACTACAAACAGATCCAAAGCGAAACTAATTAAAGCCAAAATCCCCCTCGGGTACATGGTGAGATTATCGTACAGCCTAATGAGCAGGCTCCAACCTGGTGTCTGAAATCGCTCACTCGTTCCCTGCTCCCTATATAGGGAATTACTATATAGAGGACTATATCGTGAGCTCTTTGGTAAAATGGAAAAAAAAAAAAAGCGCTTTCAGATGCTGGTCCATTGCGCTGGTTTTTACGTCAGTACTGTCGCGCAGTTAAAATGTGCCAGATCAGTCGGCTGGTGGGTTTTCAAAATAATAAATGCATGCATGCATTTTTGTGATAAATGCATGTAATACTGAATGCATTTCCTACATTAATAAATACAACATACCGGCATCTTTCAGTTCTTTTAAATCAAGGCTGAATACTTTCTTCTTTCCCGCTGCCTTTTCTTAAATCACTTTTGAGACTTATAACTTGATTTCTTTCAGCGCGACTGTAATGCATGATGGGATATATTGCTTGGTTATTGACCATTGGTTGTATGCTACTTTTTGTGATGCACTGTGGGATACTTTGAGTGCACTATATAGGGTGTAAATAATTCTCAGTAAGGTTTCGGACAGCACTACAAAATGGCGTCCTCACTATATAGTGCAGTGAGTAGGGAGTGATTTCGGACACGGCAAGATTCAGCTCTTCTCAGCCACGCCTTTTGCCCAACTTGCAGCGCTTCGTTGTAAACATGCGAATGAAAAGCTTAAAATACATACACGGGCAAAACCAATCCAGGATTCATTCGGCAGCGACTTGATAGCGAGGTCCTTTACCCAGCCACACACACAAAAAGTTGTAAGCCTCCGTACTCTTCCACGCTTTCATCTGTTTTGCGATGTAGAAGGACGTCTGCAACACCAGATAGTTCGAGATGACTGGGAACTCAACTGAAGGCTAGTTTTCGAGATCATATGACACATCCTTCTTTCCCAGACTGTCGGGGTCGATTCCGTTGCACATAGCAATCTTCTGAATAGATCTAAAGCGAGCAGTGGATTCTAGATTACGAGCGTACTCTGAGAAGTTATCGCTAGTTTGCACTACTGCAGCCGTTTAGACCACCAGCTATTTCACTTCCGGTAAAACCGCTAAGAAAGGTCATGTGACCGAAACCCAGCAAGAGCATGAGTGATGGCTTTGCAACGGACTATATGAGCGGCCATGCATGTACACTGGGAATGTTGTTAATTAGATGGATGAGTATATCCTGTTTGTGTATTGAGATTGCCGATCGCAACCGAAGACCAAAATTCTTTAAGCTGTAGTTTTAAGGGGTGTTCACACGGCAACTTTTACTCCGGTGTAGCACCGGGGCTGCCCCGGTAGAGCGTTCACACGGTACAAAGTTATAGCGGTGTAGCCCCTGAAAGCTGCTTAAACCGGTGCAAATCTAACCCTGCTCGGGAGGTGGTTTAAGAAATTTACTCCGGAGTAAATGCTAGTTTGCGGGGCAGCACCGATATAAAATGGGACGTCTGAACGCTACAGGGGTAGACTCGCTACGCGTGAGGAGAGTTGATTACATACGGGCATTGCATAATTTGCATCCTGGTATTTTGCGCTTCCAAAATGGCGAATATCAACAACAACAGAACTGCGTGTCTTCCAGTGTTGCCAGATTGGGCGGTTTTAAGTGCATTTTGGCGGATTTGAACATATTTTGGGCTGGAAAACGTCAGCAGTATCTGGCAACACTGGTGTCTTCATCCACGTTGTTTTCCCGGCACTTGGTGATGCCATGACAACTGGGAAAAGGAAGTACATTTTCACGCATGCGCATATTTCATTTCCGCATTATTACTATCGTATAGCACGGTCGCAAAAACTGCCGTGTGAACGCAAGTGGGGCTGCACCGGTGCTAACACGCTTCTCTCTAGTAAGCAGGTTTGTGACGTGTGAACGCTCCACAAAATTTACACCGGTGTAAGATATATCGCAACAAAATACATCGGTGCAGCATCGATGCAAATATGTGCCGTGTGGACACCCCTATAGTCTACAAGAGCAAAATCAGACCAAAAAAAAAAAATAGTGTCAAACAAAATTGCAGCCTGGAAGCCTTGGACAAAGCAGTTGTGAAGAATAATTACGGTTTCTTAAATTGAGTCTGTGTCCTTTTGACACAATATTTCCAGGGACAGAGCAGCATGTGATCGTCAGATGAAAGGAGGAGTGACGTCGATCCGTGATCGAGGTGCTATCTGATCTCACTCATTCACTGAACACAACAGGACCTACAGTTTCACAATTAGATCCCACACCCATCACTGTGTCGGGCCATTACTTGACCTTTACTTGTGCTGGGATTTTGTGAAAGCGAGGCCTGTTGACTGTTAACAGTTTTTTGTTTTGGTGTATGTGTTCAGAAAGCGGCTTTGAGCTCATGCAAATCAGCGTCGGGCCAAATCCAGAGGTGCCAATCATTACGATTTCGCCGTAATCGTTATGATTTTCAAAGTAAATTCTGCAATTACAATTTTGGCTCTAATTGTTCCGATATTGAGAGTTTCTTACATGGGTATGTCATGCGTCCGGTTGTGACCTAGGCTTACAATTTTTTGGCTGTGCGATTTTTGGCGTTTCCCAAATTGCTGCGGTTTTTTTTTTTTTTTTTTTTTTTTTTTGTTCGTGGAGAAAGACGCACGTTGGCTGTAAGTTTGTCTTGCAACCTGAAAAAAACGTAAGCACCCGTAGAGTTTGTTTGACTTGACAAAGAACCTCTGCGGCCAGTCTACGGCTCGAAAATCAGCACATCACACGCGCGCCCTCCGTGCGTTTCACGTGCGCCCTTTGTGTGTTTCTTGCATTTTTTTTGCACGTAGACTGGCTGTAGAAGCACGTACGGCCGGTTGTGACGGAGGCAATAGTTGACCGTTTCGCAGGTGGCGCTTCTGCAAATTTTTTTTTTTTTTAATAATACTGATAGTACGTACTTTCATTGGTTACAATTGGTAGGTGTTGAATGTCTTGCAGAACAATTTTCTACAAGTATATGACCAAGTTTAAAATGTGTGGTTTTTTTTTTTTTTTTTCAATTGTAAAGTGATTTTTTTTTTTTTTGGGGGGGGGGAACGATGGCTGTATAATGATTTTTAGACATAAAATTGTTGCAATCATTTGTAATGTGACATGTCAATAATATTGTTACTATAATTTTTGATGCAGAAAAATAAAGATGATACTTCCTACTTTTTTCTAATACATAACATTATTAAGCAAATAATGTAATCCGCACTCTCCGTTCGCGTTGGATCATTATGATATGGGATCACTAAAGGTTGGCACCTCTGCAAATCATGCCTCTGGCGAGTATGCATCGTTATTTCCGTGTTAGAAGTCCGAGCTCTTCCTCATTCTGGAGAATCGACTGACCCACTCAGCACAGCGTTGTGCTGCCGTTTGTGCTTTCTGGCTGTAATGCTCCAGCGTAGAGCTGTGCACAGGGCTTCCTCTCACTTTTGCCTGTTTTTGTCTCTTGTTCTTTACAAGACGAATGTTTTCAGGCTGCGCTGCAGGATCTGCTGCTGATGTTTCGGCAGTGTGAATTAGTGACGGAGTGCTGAGACTTGTGACCTTCCTTCAGTTATGCTGACGTTAAATCGTTTAACGTCCCAGCCACCCGATTATTTCTTGTGGGTGTGTTTGAGGGGAAACCTGTTGAGAAACATACTGCCATGATGACGATCCTGCGACTGCTAATGTTGTGTCTGGCAGTTTATTCGTGTCCCTGCTGCTCCACTCCTCCTCTCTCTCTCTCTCTTCCCACACATTCCCTCCTTCTCTGGATTTTAGTAGGTCAGTAGTTTCCAGGGGTGGAAATCTGGAACATCATTAACACGCTTTACCGCCTAATTGCGGTGCCTGAAGTTGTCACATCAGGAGACCTGTCTGCAAAAGGCACCGGCACCATTTGGTGTTTTCATTTGCCTTGCAGGACTTGTGAAGCACAGAGGATATAAGTTTTTGGTCATGTTTCTGTTGTTTTCCCACAACTTTACTGCACTCTGTCCAGTTCTGTTCTTCAAGCTGTGTGGAAGGAATAGTAATCAAGTGGTCTTTATGCACACTCAGTGTCCAGCTGGTCACTTTTCCGTTCCTTTTGTCTGATATTCTCTGGCCGAGGACTGAAGAAGATCAGCCCAGAGGGAAGAGGCCTAGGCGGGGGACTAGGACGATTTGTGCACTTTTCATCAATAGTTCTGAAGTATGAAGCTCTCTTAAAAAAAATTCTATCCACATTCACTGCATATGAGCA
This sequence comes from Neoarius graeffei, assembly GCF_027579695.1. Classification (NCBI taxonomy): domain Eukaryota; kingdom Metazoa; phylum Chordata; class Actinopteri; order Siluriformes; family Ariidae; genus Neoarius; species Neoarius graeffei. Next base: position 32,432,716 of record NC_083584.1, on the reverse strand, counting down.
GTCACACGCTCTGATAGCCTACTAGCGGCACGGTGGTGTAGTGGTTAGCACGGTCGCCTCACACCAAGAAGGTTCCGGGTTCGAACCCAGCGGCCGGCGAGGGCCTTTCTGTGCGGAGTTTGCATGTTCTCCCCGTGTCTGCGTGGGTTTCCTCCGGGTGCTCCGGTTTCCCCCAGAGTCCAAAGACATGCAGGTTAGGTTGACATGGGGTGGTCTTGGGCTGAGGTGCCCTTGAGCGAGGTACCGAACCCCTGACTGCTCCCCGGGCGCTCTGGTGTGGCTGCCCACTGCTCTGAATGTGTGCGCGCGTGTGTGTTCACTGCTTCAGATGGGTTAAATTCAGAGGATGAATTTCACTGTGCTTGAAGTGTGCATGTGAAATGAATATAGGCAGGGTTCTCGCCAGCGCTTTATATGGTTGCGGCCCGCTACGCTAAAATTTCAGACCGCAACGGTAATTTCCCCCCGCTACGCTAAATTTTTAATATAGCGTAACGGTTGTTTTCAGTTGTTCATCACCATCGCCAAAAGTTTTTTTTTTTTTTTTTTTTTCCTGCGCACTTGAGCAGTTTTCAAGGTGTCAAAATCAGCCTACGTTTGTTAGGAAACCCATGCCTGGAAATCAGTTCCGAGAGAGAGAGAGAGAGAGAGAGAGAGAGAGATCCTGGCGATAACTTTCTCTTGAGCTGGACTTCGGTGAATGACAATGGATGACGGACCCCCTCGCAAAAAAAGAGACATTCGCTCTTTCTTCACAGTTAGAAATGTAAGTGCACCACTTCTACAGGTTTTCCATCACGCTTGAAAACTTAACCCAAAGCCCTTTGATGAATGAAAACGTCTACTTTGTAAGCAGGTTTAGCAATATGACAGGGCGCACGTATCGGATGATTAGCGCTAATTTACTGGATCCCACTGTGGCTAACATTAACACACTGGTAATCTGCCTGCATGCCATCCATCGTTATATTTCTATAAGGAGACAGGCACAAGAGAGGTTGGAGGAGATGAAGGAAAGGACATAGGAGGCAGAGGAAAGGAGGTAGCAGATAAACGGGCAGAGGATGGAGGTAGGCCTAGTGGGGGAGAGCCCGCTGTTGGAGATAGAGGAGGAGATGGAGGAAGACGAGCAGAGGCTGGAAATTCACAGGTGAGAATGAGGTTAATGATATGATTTTAGTCATGGGATCCAAAGATGTAACAATTTTCCATCAAGGATATACAACATAAAAAATGCAATTTATCCCCTCCAGGAACGTCAAATATGGCCAATTTTGGGCATGATTTTTCAAAATCTCCGCACCATCCCCCCGCTCGGTCGCTACGCTCCCTCGCCATAACCCATTACGCTAAAAAAAAATCCTGGTGAGAACCCTGATAGGTTTCTTCTTCTAGTAGAGTAGCCAGTCAGCTCATATACTGTGAGTAGGGAAAAAATAATGGTGGAGCATATCAAGTCGGATATATCCAAAAAAAAAAAAGGATTTCCTTTTCCGCACTCCAGCCCAGTCGGTGGTGGTAATGCACCTTTAAGTTGGCTTGCCAACCGCAAAAAAAAAACCCTAAAGAAGAAGAAAATGGTGGTGCATGTTACTGAACCAACCAAGGACAAAATAAAAACTGCTTGAAAACAAAACCCCCCAAAAATAATTTAAACACCCAAATTATAGAATGGAAGTATTTAGTGTCTCTCTCATTTATTTATTTTCAAGAATTATTGTAGCATTTTTCACAAATTGCTTGTCATTTCGCCGGTTTGTTTACATCCTAAGCGGAAATGATTGTCGGATGTTTTGTATAAAGATTTTATTTATCGAGTTTGCAGCAAAAAAAAAAGCTGTTTCTCAAAATCCAGTGAATGTGGATAGGAGAAGTTATTCCACTCGATCTCATTGTACATGGTTTATAGCGGCTGTCGGCTCAGGTACGACTCTGTTTCGTGGAATAACTGTAAAATATTTGGATCAGTGCCAGGAAAAGCAAGCCAAAAGCAAGCCAACTTTGTTGTAATGTTTGAATAGCCAACATATTTTAACTACTTACTTAATTAGAGGTTTCAGGGTAATTATAAAGGTGGGGTCACATTCTTTTCATATTGCACTCGAATTTGAAGTCCGTGAAGGGTTTGATCATTTCTCTGGTTGCATGCCAATGGAGATTGTACAGTAGCTGCACTATGCCGTGTCCCAGGAGGCGAGTTGCGTCACTTTTCTCAGCAAAATGAATCACAAGAACCACGTTAAATTTGGCTCGACTTGCCTTTTTTTTTTTTTTAAAACTTCGTCGGATCTATGTCTAAATCCGCCATCTTTAATTTGTCTTCATGCAGAAATAATTTTCACTCCGTGTGCTGAATCCCAAAACCTGTTCACTGTGAATGTTTGCTGTTGAGGGTGTAACATGCTGGTTCATTATTAGTCAAAAATAAACCGATTATAATTTAATCATGGAAAAAGCCCGAATCTGATAAGTGTCTTGGAAATGATATGTGCGAGTCATTTTGTCTGATTTTTTTTTTTCTTTCCCCCCCAAATCAAGCCACTTATGGGTTACTGGGTAAAATAATTTTGGGAAATTGTGAAAGGGTGGGTTTTAAATGGTGGTTTTTTTTTTTTTTTTTTTTTTTTTTTAAATTTTATAAGTATGAATGATTTTTCACAGGCGGCACGGTGGTGTAGTGGTTAGCGCTGTCGCCTCACAGCAAGAAGGTCCTGGGTTTGAGCCCCGTGGCCGGCGAGGGCCTTTCTGTGCGGAGTTTGCATGTTCTCCCCGTGTCCGCGTGGGTTTCCTCCGGGTGCTCCGGTTTCCCCCACAGTCCAAAGACATGCAGGTTAGGTTAACTGGTGGCTCTAAATTGACCGTAGGTGTGAATGTGAGTGTGAATGGTTGTCTGTGTCTATGTGTCAGCCCTGTGATGACCTGGCGACTTGTCCAGGGTGTACCCCGCCTTTCACCCGTAGTCAGCTGGGATAGGCTCCAGCTTGCCTGCGACCCTGTAGAACAGGATAAAGCGGCTACACATAATGAGATGATTCGTCACATAATTTGTGACGGAAGGAATACAGGACAAAGGCCCAGTTAATTTTCAACCCCTTTTGATTTTTACCTAACCTGCCTGTCTTTGGATTGTGGGGGGGAAACCGGAGCGCGGAACCTGCTTGCTGTAAGGCAACAGTGCTAACCATTGCATCACCAACCACTAATTTGACATCCTTTAGGTAGCTAGCAACTAAAAGTACAATTTTTTTTTTTTTTTACTTTTGAAATGGCCTGGCTTGCCCTTCCCAGAAGCCTCCACGCCAAGGAACCAGTCGCCATTTTTGCATCTACGGATATTCCACTGTTTTGAAAAACAACCTGCAACAATCTAACGTCATCCAAAGCCAACGATCATTAAACTATCAAGTGAAATTGAAGATATTTTGTCAAAACGGTTGTTTTAAATTCTTTTGATTTAATCTGTTCATGTTTTGTCGAAGGAAATAAACCATCAGGCGTATTCTGTTCCAAACCTCCATGTATGATATGTCGATGAATAAAGTTCCAGATGGATTTCGAAGGGATCACTGACGGAGTTTGCTGAGGTTTTGCTGCACCGGAAGTTAGCCGAGTATCGGTAATTTGCTTTCAGAACAGAAACATTGCTGGATTCTGGGAAGCGTGAGCTGGCCCCTTTAATCTATGAATACTGTGAAAATTTAAATTGGCATTTGAATGGTGATGTTTTTCTTTTATAAACAGGTGTGGCATTACTTTCACAATCCTGTTTGTTTTCTTTGTACTCGTAACTGAACTTATTTAAACATGCTCTTGGCAGGTCCGAATATTTCAGCATTTGCCGTCTTGAATGTTCCAGGTTCAGTTGTGGACCCTGAGGCGTTACAAACTTTTTTTGTTCGACTGCGTGAGGAGGCCAATCTGTCTTGATCATACCATTCACTCGACCGACGAGTGGCCGAGGCCAAAAATGGACTCTTGGTGCTAAGCTCGTCATGTTTGTCCCAAAGCTGTGTATTCACTTGTCATCTTCGAGTGCATGGAAGTTGTCTCGCTCTGTTTTGCTGCGGCATGGACTGTTAAAATATTCAGTCTCTTATAAGCTTCACATTATTCTGAGAGTAGCAGCACTTGATGTCACCTCCTGCGGTAATCTAGCCCAGTCCTAATCTGATGTTTGCTCACCCTGTAATTCCCCTAATCCTTCCATTTTTGTTAACGACTGGCAACCTGGATGGATATAACATGGACAAAGAGACTAGCGGCGTGAAAACCGTTCGACATTTGTTAATGGAAATGAGAAAAGAGGTTGAAAAATGTAATTCATTACTACCGTGGGTGAGATTTTAAGTCAAGTCTAGTAGCGATAGCTTTTAGCAAGCAGGTTTACAGGGTGGGATCTGTGCACGTGTTGTCTGATCTGTTCAAATTGTGCTTTGCAGAGGTGTCGGAGTTATTTGTATGACTTCAGTGGCTAATTTTGACTCTGTGGCGATAGAAGTGGCTCCAACCCGCAATTCCTAGTCCACATGAGCGTTAGTGAAGTTTAAAAAAAAAAAACCCCAAAAAAACAGCCACCCAGAGTTTTTTCATGGTTTGGTCACACTAGCTTTTTCTAATTTTGTCTGTTTCAGAAGTTTGTTCACAATGCAACATGAAAACCAAAGAAAACCGAACCCATGACCTTACTTTTTGTGAGATTCTGCAGTTCATGGTGTGCGAATTGCTGGATGAAAGGTTCGATAGCTAGACTACGACTCTAAGCATAAACCGCACATCCTTGCACGCCACAGCATCCGTGTATATTATACAAAGCCGTCAAGCATTAAATTACGGGACTGAATACAGAAATGAGCATCGCGCCGGGTCTTCGGCCATCTTGGAATCGTAGAGATCACGTTATAATTGTTTTTTCATACCGTAAGGCTGCGTTTTTCCCTTACCACACTAGTCGGTAGTTTAAATGCATCACCTTAGCATGACTAGAAAGGCACAATAGATGGAATAAAAGATGTACATTTTCAAAAATACATGGGTTACTGAGCAGTAGACTGTGGAGTTTTGGAACTTTGTCACTTTTCGATCCGATTACAGGGTTCTTCAGAAAATCTGAAGTCGCCAGGTAAAAAAAAAAAAAAAAAGTAGCTTCACCGTAGTGCGCCAAAGATGCACTAATGCTAGGAGGGTCTGGGGGCATGCCCCCCCATTTTTTTTTTTTTGAAATTTACATGCTGGGCGGCATGGTGGTGTAGTGGTTAGCGCTGTCGCCTCACAGCAAGAAGGTCTGGGTTCGAGCCCCGTGGCCGGCGAGGGCCTTTCTGTGTGGAGTTTGCATGTTCTCCCCGTGTCCGCGTGGGTTTCCTCCGGGTGCTCCGGTTTCCCCCACAGTCCAAAGACATGCAGGTTAGGTTAACTGGTGACTCTAAATTGAGCGTAGGTGTGAATGTGAGTGTGAATGGTTGTCTGTGTCTATGTGTCAGCCCTGTGATGACCTGGCGACTTGTCCAGGGTGTACCCCGCCTTTCGCCCGTAGTCAGCTGGGATAGGCTCCAGCTTGCCTGCGACCCTGTAGAACAGGATAAAGCGGCTAGAGATAATGAGATGAGATTTACATGCCTTCTGGTGCATTCTCAGCTAATAAATTACAAACCATTTCCCTATTAAACACTTTATAAAATATGAAAATTTCCTTCCAGGTGTGTGCGTGCACGCTTGGCTTTCTCGGTTATCTTCTGTAGTATGCTGCCTGGCTCTGTAACATGACTACATGCGCTATGGCGTGGTTGTGTGGTCTGGCTCAGCCAATCGGAGCGCGAGAATCGAGCAACAAATATGGCATTGCTTCCGGTCACAATTTCCTGGTGAAATAATTGGATTTGCAGCAAATTCTGGGCAGTGGAGATATAAATCAAAGGCAAGTTGTTGTTTTTTGTTTGTTTGTTTTTCCCCCCTGGGAAAGAGTAGCCGGCTCAGTCTATGTAGGCGGAGAAAACCACTGGTCGCCGGCGCTTGTGGACATCTCTGTATTATAAATGAGGGCACTTCTGATCGTGAAAACTACACTTGGTTTGTTACATGCCGGGCTTATGATTTGGTTTAGTTTTTTGGCATGAAGCATTTGTGGTTTAAAAAAAATATGGTTAGCATCAGACTGAGTATCTGGTTAGTATCCGCTTTTTGCTGTCGTATTGATTTGGTACAAGGCATTGTCATCATTATCTGTAGCCGCTTTATCCTGTTCTACAGGGTCGCAGGCAAGCTGGAGCCTATCCCAGCTGACTACGGGCGAAAGGCGGGGTACACCCTGGACAAGTCGCCAGGTCATCACAGGGCTGACACATAGACACAGACAACCATTCACACTCACATTCACACCTACGGTCAATTTAGAGTCACCAGTTAACCTAACCTGCATGTCTTTGGACTGTGGGGGAAACCCACGCGGACACGGGGAGAACATGCAAACTCCACACAGAAAGGCCCTCGCCGGCCACGGGGCTCGAACCCGGACCTTCTTGCTGTGAGGCGACAGCGCTAACCACTACACCACCGTGCCGCCCGGTATGAGGCATTGTGATGCTGTATTTAGTATTGGTGTAATGTACTGATTTTAACCCCAATCAGATCTGCCTGAAGTGGTTTGAAGTGCTGTGTTTGGCAGTAAACAGGAACTTGGTTCGGCACCATTTGGCCAGTAGTGGTCTGTAAAATGAAAGGTGTTTTTCTTTTTTTAAATGTGTAAATGGATAACGCTTAATAAATAGTCCAATGTAGAGCGCAGTGAGCGAGCTGTGCGACTAAAATTGAAGAGTTGCTTGTGTGTCTCCATGTGAGAGACAATGAGCGAGCGTTGGTGCGTCACAATTACATTCCTGAAATAGCAGGGAGACTTCAGGGAGGAGCCGGGAAAGAGGAAGTACCACGACCTGCAGCGAGACTCGATTCAAAAAGCAGGAAATACAAGAACCGAAAGCTGACCTCACTCGATACGCATACAATGCAGCTTTGAGGTTGTGCCATATTTCCCCTAACAGACAATAAAGGCAGTGAAACGAGAACCGAGCAGACAGGGCAGCTGCACCCAATGCTGATATTTTCCATCACATACCCGGCTGATGAAAACCGTCCTCGCTGGCTGTGGCATGCCCGGTGTCTGATCGAGCTGTTTAATGGAGCCTGGCCAAGTGAGCTGTTCCTCCTCATCATCCTGCCCCACTTTCACTGACCTTTCCTCTGCTGATGCTTTCGATGCGTCGCTCCACTTCATCTCCCACACTCTGACACTGCAGATATAATGGCCTTGGATAGGTTTATGGACCAAAAGTGCTTTATTTTTAGTCCGTAAATGCCTTTGGGTTCTTTAAGCTGCACTGGAAATGACACAAATAAATGTGATTTGTTAATAAAATGCTGTTTTAGTACCGAATGTTAATTTGTTTTATAGCGAATAGCTAACGAAATGGACAATTGTGGTAGAACTGGGTTTATTGTGGCATGAGAGTGAGCAGAGATTACAATATGTGGTTTAGCGGTAGCGTTTTATGGTCCGTGTCTGTCTTTGTGCCTTTATCATCTGGAAGTTGGTACTGTCACTTTTTATACTGACCTTATCTCGGTGAATTGAACATGCTATGGATAAACCCTGGAGTTGTAAACCACGATGATGATCGCCTCCACGATGTTGTAATTACCTGGGAACTCTATTATTATTATTTTTTAATTATTTTTTTAAATTAAAGAGAGCTTTCTGATTTGGAGCAGGTCAGTAACCCAGGTCACGGCGGCCACCGACGTGAATATGGTGCTCGCAGCAGGCGATGAGATTGAAGTGGTAGTTTTCCATGTTAATTATTCAGTTCTTCATTTTCTTTCAGTAAGAAGACGGCGATAAACATCTCGCCATTTGATGATGCCGAAAAATAAACAAGTCACTCCGTGAAAACCGCAGACATGTGGGTAAAATTCCAGAAAAAAGAGTTTAAGAACACGCCCATCCTTCCGCTGACATTACCATCGGATATCATGGCATTTGGGTCAAAAGAGAACATTTCTAGTCGTATAGGAGTTACGCGGCGTCATATTTGTGTTGCGCGTGTAACAAGGACAGGAATAGAACGAGTTTATTCATAAAAAAAAATAAGTTTTCAAGAAAAGAAAACATTTCATAAGTCAATAAATAACCGTAACACAAGTTTTGAAAATCAATCATCTCAAGATCTGTTAATTTGAATGCATCAGAATAACCAAAAAGGATTCAGAGCACTAAAGTCAATATTTTCGAGGGTTCAGAGTGGATCACGAGTAAGTTAAGGTAAGCCCATGTTTGTTTTTAGGATCATGCAGTTGCAATATACAGCTGTGTGCAAAAGTCTTAGGCACGTAAAGAAATGCTGTCGACCAAAACTGGCTTAAAAATAATGAAATGAAATGTTGCAACTTAAAAAAAAAAAAAAAAAACCCAGCACCTATGGTCACTAGCTGTGGGTAGTGATCGAAAGAATGAGATTGCGGATACAAGCAGTAGAAAAATTTTCTCCGCAGGTTGGCGAGAAGCTCGGTTATTCGGGAGAGACTCCAAGTAGAATCGCTGCTCCGTAGAACCGAAAGGAGTCAGTTGAGGTGGTTCGGGCACCTTGTTAGGTGCCCGAACCTTGTTATATTTTAATAAAAATATTTTTGTATTAGGGCGGCACGGTGGTGTAGTGGTTAGCGCTGTCGCCTCACAGCAAGAAGGTCCGGGTTCGAGCCCCGTGGCCGGCGAGGGCCTTTTTGTGCGGAGTTTGCATGTTCTCCCTGTGTCCGCGTGGGTTTCCTCCGGGTGCTCCGGTTTCCCCCACAGTCCAAAGACATGCAGGTTAGGTTAACTGGTGACTCTAAATTGACCGTAGGTGTGAATGTGAGTGTGAATGGTTGTCTGTGTCTATGTGTCAGCCCTGTGATGACCTGGTGACTTGTCCAGGGTGTACCCCGCCTTTCGCCCCTAGTCAGCTGGGATAGGCTCCAGATAATGAGATTTTTGTATTAATAAACGGTTCGGGCACCTTGTTAGGATGCCCCCTGGATGCTTCCCAAGAGAGGTTTTCTGGGCATGTCCCACCAGGAGGAGACCCCGGGGCAGACCCAGGACACGCTGGACAGATTACATCTCTCGGCTGGCCTGGGAACGCCTCGGTATTCCCCCGGAAGAGCTGGTGGAGGTGGCCGGGGAGAGGGAAGTCTGGGCTGCTCTGCTTAGGCTGCTACCCCTGCAATCTGGATCCGGATAAGCAGTAGTGGATGGATGGATAAACGGCAGTAAGCCATAATAAATGAAACCCTGCCGATATTTGGTGTTGGATGATCCTTTCCTTAAAAAAAGGTTTCCGGTACAATGAGCTGTAGGTTTTACTGAGCATCTTTCAGAACCAGCCACGGTTCTTCTGGACACTTTGACTGTCACACTCGCTTCTTCATTTGACACCAAAACCCAGCAGCCTTCATTATGTTTCTTTTTTTAATCTGAAAAGTCGTCTCTTATGGAATCTGCTGCTCAGATACAAACTTTCTTTTGTAATATTTAATTTTGCAACTCCTGAAATGTTTTTGTACTGACTTGATGATGTAGACGTCTATATTGTAGAAGTGTGTGAGGTCTCTAACAACGTTTGTATGGGTGGGGGAAGAGTGCCTAAGACTTTTGCACAGTACTGTATATTAAAGGAATGGAAAACGCAACGTCCGTAAATGCATCCATGGGTTGGTAGCTTGTAATATTGAGAGCCTGTAAGAAAAGTTTCAGGCATGTTTGACCATTTCTGAGAAAGTTGTGAGCGTTTTTTTTTTTTTTTTTTTGTATCGCTGCTCTAATGCCACCAGTAGGAAGGGCGATGCGTGATGTCACTTGGGTGCAAGGCTGAGTGTCGCGCTTCAGTACTGAAGGGGTTAAGCGGTAATCAATTTCCGCAGACCAGGGCGAGTCGTCTAGGCCCTGTTTACATTATTTCGAATCAGCGGATCATCAGATTAACGTTTTTAAAACGATTCGCGTACACACAATTTCTGTGCCCGCAACAAAACCGTTCCCCGTGCACACAGCAACGCCAATACACGGATACGCTAATCACATGACTAATTAGACGGCACGTCACATGATCCCAGTGCATATCGGGCATGCGCAAGTCACTCACCACTTGCAAGTGGAAGGATGTCGTTGTAAAAAATGAAGTATGCCAGTCTGTTATCGGCGGTACTGGTACTACAATGACGCCTTTTTTACACCGTGTATGGCCTTCGTGTTTATGCTAGAAGGATCTAACAGTGTTCGGTACGCTCTTCACCTCGCAGAACGGCCGTTTTTTGCGATTACAACAAGACTATTTAGTGCTACGGTAACCAACACACTTCCTGTATTGCCCATTTACTTAATGACTTCCTCAACACACTTCCTGTATTGCTCATTTACATGACCAACGTGGCATGACCAACGCCAGCGAATCAGGAAGGTGGATGTCAGTGATGTTGTCCGATGACGACGTCAGCTAGAGCTCAGCACTGCATATCCTCGTTCCTCAATGCTTACACAGCACCGGATCAGATACGTACTGGGTTGAATACGTGGGCCCTGGCGGATTCAAACTGTTCCGCCTGTGGAGTCGTTTCCCGGCGTTTTAATGTGCACGGACAGTGCATCCATGACAAAAACGATACGGTCTAATGTAAACACCACCCTAGTCGCAAGTTCACCTGTTAGTGTTACGGCTGACACATCAGTTCAGTTTTAGGAGGTCTTGAATGAATATACAAAGGGTCCAGGACTATGGAAAGAAACCAGAATTGCTCCTTCAAAAAGGCCATGTGACGTGGTTCGTGCTGAGCGATGATGGGGCATCAAGTGCTCAATTAGCGTGTTTGGTCTTCCTAAGGCGAATAGATCTAAACAGACAGACTGACAAAATTACTTTTGCTCGATTAAAACAATAGAACTGTCTCTTTTAATAACCCCCTCCCTTTCTCGTTTTCGTATCCTTGACACCGTACTTGCACGTTCTTTCAGAGCCTTGCCCTTGCCATGTTCAAATTCTGTTGGCACGGCATCTTCCTTCAATCGTCTGTGTCTTCTGGCCTTCCGCCACACCGACGTACTTGGCGTGCAAATCCTCCTTAAAACGGGTATCCAGAAAGTGTGCTGAACACAAGCAGGAATTCGTTGTAGGAACAAAGACCACCCTTTTCATGTTGACTAGCCATTTCTTGAGCAAGGTTTTTTTTTTTTTTCTTCAGCAAAAAGCCTTAGAACATGCAGCCATGCTGCTGACCTGATCCCGTCCTGCATGTGCACCCGACCGCCGCACAGCTAGGCATTTTGTTCTCTCTCGGTCGTCGAACAGCTGCCTTGAAAAATTTCCCTGCTTAGTCAGGTCTGTTTGAGACTAACCGTGTCCTTTAGCGCAGGAAAATGCTGAAAAGTAGAGTTGACGTAATGGCCTATAATCCCACTGCTTCGAGTCTTCCTCGCCATGCGGCGCTTCCATGTGCTGCACCGAAGTGACGTCAGAGCATTGCTGCAAACGATCGGGGGGGTCTGATTTGGTTTAAAATTTTCAATGGCGGCTTTATGAAATCGTCGATGATTGATTGATTGATTGGGGGGGATTCTGCATAGAAACTGACTTTCGGAGATGGATACCTTTTAGTTGTGAATTATTCGCATGAATCGTTAGTTTATATCATCCGTCTTCATAGCTGTATTTTAACCATGTGCTTTCTTTTCCTTTAAATGAGTGATTTTATTAGACCCTGGACAAAACTTCGCAAAGGTAACATGGACAGCGAAGTTTGAATTTTGGCTGAAGGTTTCATGGAGTGACCCAAAAACGAAGCCATCCCACGTTATCACCACCACTGCACTCGTACACACAAACCTCCAAGGAGGCAACATCTGTTCAGTAAACATGACATGCTGGGATTGGACTAATTAGATTAGATTAGTGTTGAGATGTAGCCGAACTATAGAGGAGGATTTGTTTGGTCTTGTTGGAGAGAAAATGTACGTATATAGGTTTGTGATGAGACAAATTCCAAAGCCTTTTGCTCGCTCTTTCCTTCGCTTGCTTGCTCCCTCCCTCCTTTTGCTCGCTTCTTCCTCTGCTCGCTCCCTCCCTCCTTTTGCTCCCTCCCTCCTTCTTTCGCGTGCTCCCTCCCTCCCTCCCTCCGCTCCCTCCCTCCTTTCGTGTGCTCCCTCCTTTCGCTCGCTCGCTTGCTTGCTCCCTCCTTCTTTCGCTCACTCCCTCCTTTCGCATGCTCGCTCGCTCGCTCCCTCCTTCTTTCGCATGCTCGCTCGCTCCCTCCTTCTTTCGCATGCTCGCTCGCTCCCTCCTTCTTTCGCATGCTCGCTCGCTCCCTCCTTCTTTCGCATGCTCGCTCGCTCCCTCCTTTCGCATGCTCGCTCGCTCGCTCCCTCCTTTCGCATGCTCGCTCGCTCGCTCCCTCCTTCTTTCGCATGCTCGCTCGCTCGCTCCCTCCTTCTTTCGCATGCTCGCTCGCTCGCTCCCTCCTTCTTTCGCATGCTCGCTCGCTCGCTCCCTCCTTCTTTCGCATGCTCGCTCGCTCGCTCCCTCCTTCTTTCGCATGCTCGCTCGCTCCCTCCCTCCTTCTTTCGCATGCTCGCTCGCTCGCTCGCTCCCTCCCTCCTTCTTTCGCATGCACGCTCGCTCGCTCCCTCCCTCCTTCTTTCGCACGCTCGCTCGCTCCCTCCCTCCTTCTTTCGCACGCTCGCTCGCTCGCTCCCTCCCTCCTTCTTTCGCATGCTCGCTCGCTCGCTCCCTCCCTCCTTCTTTCGCATGCTCGCTCCCTCCCTCCCTCCCTCCCTCCTTCTTTCGCATGCTCGCTCGCTCCCTCCCTCCTTCTTTCGCATGCTCGCTCCCTCCCTCCCTCCCTCCCTCCTTCTTTCGCATGCTCGCTCGCTCGCTCCCTCCCTCCTTCTTTCGCATGCTCGCTCGCTCGCTCCCTCCCTCCTTCTTTCGCATGCTCGCTTGCTCGCTCCCTCCTTCTTTCGCATGCTCGCTTGCTAGCTCCCTCCTTCTTTCGCATGCTCGCTTGCTCCCTCCCTCCTTCTTTCGCACGCTCGCTCGCTCGCTTGCTCCCTCCCTCCTTCTTTCGCACGCTCGCTCCCTCCCTCCTTCTTTCGCATGCTCGCTCGCTCGCTCCCTCCCTCCTTCTTTCGCATGCTCGCTCGCTCGCTCCCTCCCTCCTTCTTTCGCATGCACGCTCGCTCGCTCCCTCCCTCCTTCTTTCGCACGCTCGCTCGCTCCCTCCCTCCTTCTTTCGCACGCTCGCTCGCTGGCTCCCTCCCTCCTTCTTTCGCATGCTCGCTCGCTCGCTCCCTCCCTCCTTCTTTCGCATGCTCGCTCCCTCCCTCCCTCCCTCCTTCTTTCGCATGCTCGCTTGCTCGCTCGCTCCCTCCCTCCTTCTTTCGCATGCTCGCTTGCTCGCTCCCTCCTTCTTTCGCATGCTCGCTTGCTCGCTCCCTCCTTCTTTCGCATGCTCGCTTGCTCCCTCCCTCCTTCTTTCGCACGCTCGCTCGCTCGCTCCCTCCCTCCCTCCTTCTTTCGCATGCTCGCTCGCTCCCTCCCTCCTTCTTTCGCACGCTCGCTCGCTCCCTCCCTCCTTCTTTCGCATGCTCGCTCGCTCGCTCCCTCCCTCCTTCTTTCGCATGCTCGCTCGCTCCCTCCCTCCCTCCTTCTTTCGCATGCTCGCTCGCTCCCTCCTTTCGCATGCTCGCTCGCTCGCTCCCTCCTTCTTTCGCATGCTCGCTCGCTCGCTCCCTCCTTCTTTCGCATGCTCGCTCGCTCCCTCCCTCCTTCTTTCGCATGCACGCTCGCTCGCTCCCTCCCTCCTTCTTTCGCATGCACGCTCGCTCGCTCCCTCCCTCCTTCTTTCGCACGCTCGCTCGCTCCCTCCCTCCTTCTTTCGCACGCTCGCTCGCTCGCTCCCTCCTTCCTTCTTTCGCATGCTCGCTCGCTCGCTCCCTCCCTCCTTCTTTCGCATGCTCGCTCCCTCCCTCCCTCCTTCTTTCGCATGCTCGCTCCCTCCCTCCCTCCCTCCTTCTTTCGCATGCTCGCTCGCTCGCTCGCTCCCTCCCTCCTTCTTTCGCATGCTCGCTTGCTCGCTCCCTCCTTCTTTCGCATGCTCGCTTGCTCGCTCCCTCCTTCTTTCGCATGCTCGCTTGCTCGCTCCCTCCTTCTTTCGCATGCTCGCTTGCTCCCTCCCTCCTTCTTTCGCACGCTCGCTCGCTCGCTCCCTCCCTCCCTCCTTCTTTCGCACGCTCGCTCGCTCCCTCCCTCCTTCTTTCGCATGCTCGCTCGCTCGCTCCCTCCCTCCTTCTTTCGCATGCTCGCTCCCTCCCTCCCTCCCTCCTTCTTTCGCATGCTCGCTCCCTCCCTCCCTCCCTCCTTCTTTCGCATGCTCGCTCCCTCCCTCCCTCCCTCCTTCTTTCGCATGCTCGCTCGCTCGCTCCCTCCCTCCTTCTTTCGCATGCTCGCTTGCTCGCTCCCTCCTTCTTTCGCATGCTCGCTTGCTCGCTCCCTCCTTCTTTCGCATGCTCGCTTGCTCCCTCCCTCCTTCTTTCGCACGCTCGCTCGCTCGCTCCCTCCCTCCTTCTTTCGCACGCTCGCTCGCTCGCTCCCTCCCTCCTTCTTTCGCACGCTCGCTCGCTCGCTCCCTCCCTCCTTCTTTCGCACGCTCGCTCGCTCGCTCCCTCCCTCCTTCTTTCGCATGCTCGCTCGCTCACTCCCTCCCTCCTTCTTTCGCATGCTCGCTCGCTCACTCCCTCCCTCCTTCTTTCGCATGCTCGCTCGCTCACTCCCTCCCTCCTTCTTTCGCATGCTCGCTCGCTCCCTCCCTCCCTCCTTCTTTCGCATGCTCGCTCGCTCCCTCCCTCCCTCCTTCTTTCGCATGCTCGCTCGCTCCCTCCCTCCCTCCTTCTTTCGCATGCTCGCTCGCTCCCTCCCTCCCTCCTTCTTTCGCATGCTCGCTCGCTCCCTCCCTCCCTCCTTCTTTCGCATGCTCGCTCGCTCCCTCCTTCTTTCGCATGCTCGCTCGCTCGCTCCCTCCTTCTTTCGCATGCTCGCTCGCTCGCTCGCTCCTTCTTTCGCATGCTCGCTCCCTCGCTCCCTCCTTCTTTCGCATGCTCGCTCCCTCCTTCTTTCGCATGCTCGCTCCCTCGCTCCCTCCTTCTTTCGCATGCTCGCTCGCTCCCTCCCTCCCTCCTTCTTTCGCATGCTCGCTCGCTCGCGCTGTCTCTCTCTGGGTAATAAAAATGTGGCACCTGAAAACTTTTTTCCATTTTCTTTCTTTTAGCTAAAGCATCGGTAATTGTGGACTAGGGCTGCACGATATCAGAAAAATATGCGATATTCGATAACATGACTGAATATCTCGATATCGATATGTATCACGATAGTTAAATATATAATGTTTTTCTTACCTCTACTCGCCGTTCTGCCCTGTATCTAGCATTTAAAAAAAAAAAACACCCAATGCATCGCTTCCATTCCAACATTATTTTTTATTGGAAAAACATGGCTACAGCTGCAATGGTGTCCATCAATCATCTTTAAATCTCTTAATTTTTGTGAGCGCAGCAGAAAATGTCTTAAGTTGAAGTAAACAAACTGAAAACTACATTACATTAACATAAAGCATTCAAAATGGCAATTTCAGCGGCTCCCGGGAGATGAAGGTGAGCGACACAGATTCACCATAAACTCAAACACAATCTGTTAATAACACATGCGGGTGAGAGAGCAGTGGTGTGTGTGTGTGTGTGTGTGTGTGAGAGAGAGAGAGAGAGCGGTAGCGTGTGTGAGTGAGCGAGCGGTAGTGTGTGTGTGTGTGTGTGTGTGTGTGTGTGTGAGAGAGAGTGAGTGAGTGAGAGCGGTAGTGTGTGAGTGAGCGGTAGTGTGTGTGTGTGAGAGAGTGAGAGGTTGTGTGTGTGTGTGTGAGAGAGAGAGAGAGTGAGAGCGCGGTTTTATGTTTTTATGCTTCTGTACATCAGTGTTTGTCCCAGTGAGCCGCCCCACCAATGTTTTACAGGTACATGTCTTGCAAAGTACCTGAGTTTGCAGTACATCACCCCTCCTGAATCCAAAGCACTTCCAAATAGCAGACGTGCATTTTCTTTTTTTTTTTTTGGAAACCAGTTCCTCCTCACACAAGTTTGTCTCACCACACTTGCTCCCGCCTTCCGCCATCACCACGAGGCTTTTACTTGTTTTGCAATGGGGGCGGAGTTATCCCGCGGCACTTGTTGACATTCAAATGTGATTGGACGGTACAGAAAAATGTGCCTTTTATCGAAATTTAAGTAATTTTTGCGTTATGTGTATCACAAACTATGATATCGCGATATCGATACTTTTTCGATATATTGTGCAGCCCTATTGTGGACCTCGGTTTTCTTTGTGCTGTTTAAACGTAGCCTGGCTAACGCGACTTCAAAGCTCTCCGAGCTATTGGTCTGGCAAAGATATTAAGCCCAACCGTTTCCCAGAGCCCGTGGTTGACCCGCCTCCCTGAAATGCCTCAGTTTGCTACTGGTCGAAGCCAGAAAAGGCTGTGACGAAGCTTAAACCAATCACATCACTCTTTCCTCTGACGTATGCGACGTGACGGGGCTAACTGGTAGATTAAACTCTTACCGAAGCCGGTCGGGAGCAAGGCGAAAACGTCCTTCCTTTCAATAAATACCTCCAGGGCTGCTCTTTGCTCCGTTTTCAATGAGAACTTCCCGTTGAATGCTTTCAATACAGCATCTATGCGTAATAGATGCGGAAGCGTGAATGAAGCGCTTCCGGCATAGATTCTGTAAACAATCTATGGCTTCCGGTCGCAGTTCTACTACGTCACTGCCTTGAACACGCCTCTACCCAGGGCCGTTGGAGATGCTCAAAGTTGATTGGCTCCCGATTTTTCGGGAGCTTGGAAGAGCTGTAGATAGCTTGCCTGGCCAGACTAAGCTCGCAACAGGCCCTCGTGTTGCGTCACGCTTAGGATGGGCGGGCCCAGGCTAGTTTTAAACAGGGTGTGGTTTTTATTTTTTTTATTTTTATTTTTTTTAATGACCTGCAATAGGGTTTGTGTGAAAGCCTCACCCCTTCTCGGCTGTACCGATTTTTCTCACTAGCCGTGTTTTGGTCTTCTGCATTTGCGAACTATATAAAGGTGTTTAGCCAGTCGTAGCTCGCTCCACCATTAGTGATGAGAGATGTGGCCAGAGCAACATCTGGCACCTCGCTAGAATATCCAAGATGTTTACTCTGGCTGTTTACTAAACCACAGTAAAATTGGAGTTACAGTTCAATAAAGCAGCCTGATGCCGTTCCAGTTTGATGTAGGAGTGCGTTTTCTCTTGGCTTCATGCACCCTGTTTAATCATTGATGCTGGTCTCCTGCTACTAGCTGTCACAGAGAATCTTGGGTCATTCAGGTCATCGGTCTAATTTTCTGAAAACGCTTTTCGATATTCAGAAGCATGTGGGCACAGCCTCTTCTGGCGCCGTCATGGGATTATGTCCGAACAAGTCCGAGGCGGCGTGCGCCCCACCGTGGCGTCTGAACTCAGTTTTCATGTAGAACAAGGAGACGAGTGCTGATTGGCTGCAGCCACGTGGTGCTTTGATTTCCTTTAGGGAGAGACCTGTATCCTCTGTCCCGTGGCTCATTATATAGCTGTAAATTAAGAGGACGCAGAGCTCTTACTCGGATTAGAGTTGAAGGTTGGATCAAGATTCAGGCTTTGGTTTTGTTGTTAGGATTATAGACACTAATGATTTTTGGTTAAGATGGGATTTTCAGCAGGGCGTGTGTGGGCATGTGTGCGCACGAGTGAGTGTGTGTTTGCTTTGCCAAGTCTAAAGGGAGGGTGTTTTGGTGTGGTAAATCATGCACAAACCAGACACCTGCCACGTGATGATGTTGTCGACGGCACACCTGGATCTTTTGTCATCAGTGTGTAACTCATGTCGGAGAGATTATGGGGGAAACGGTTGTGCTTATGCGAGCACAGCCCTCTTTTAATTATTATTTTTTCTCTCTCTCTATTTAACACACACAGCTGCTTTTACACTTTCTACAGAAAAATGACTTGCTCCTTGTGGGCTTCCACAGTGTGCACGCTGTAACCATCACGCCTTTACTACTTCTGCCTTCTGATTATACCGGCTAATTAGCTAGATTATCTAATCTAGATTTATTAGATTGAGTTCTCGATATAAAGGCTAACTACAGTGAGGGAAAAGGGGGCTGTGCGCGCTTCTCTGAGGAAATGGCTTCAATTTCACACACAAATCTCCAAGCTCAAACAAGACACTTACACCTCTGGCCACCATGTTGGTTTTTTGTGCTTGGCCCCTGATCCCGTGTCCTGATTGATTGGGTGATTTATTTATTTATTTTTACCTCTGCCAAGGAGGTTATGTTTTCGGTAGCGTTGGTTTGTTTGTTTGTTGGTTTGTCTGTTAGCAACATTATGGAAAAAGTTATGAACGGATTGCTCTGAAATTTTTTCCAGAGGTGTGACTGGGCACAAGTAACAATCCATTAAATTTTGGCGGTGATCCGGATCACCTTCTGGATCCCGGATTTTTTTAAAGGATTCTTGGCGGAGGTCTGCGCTCTCCGAGTGCTTTCCTAGTTTCGTTTGTTTACATATCGCAACTGTTGGTTACTAAGGAGACATGATTCTCATTTTTACCTCTGCCAAGGAGATTATGTTTTCTGTAGCGTTTGTTTGTTGGTTTGTTACCTCCGCCAAGGAGGTTATGTTTTCGGTAGCGTTTGTTTGTTGGTTTGTTACCTCCGCCAAGGAGGTTATGTTTTCGGTAGCGTTTGTTTGTTGGTTGGTTTGTCTGTTAGCAACATTACAGAAAAAGTTATGAACGGATTGCTCTGAAATTTTTTCCAGAGGTGTGACTGGGCACAAGTAACAGTCCATTAAATTTTGGCGGTGATCCAGATCACCTTCTGGATCCCGGATTTTTTTAAAGGATACTTGGCGGAGGTCTGCGCTCTCCGAGTGCTTTTCTAGTTTGTTTGTTTGTTTGTTTGTTTGTTTGTTTGTTAGCAACATTACAGAAAAAGTTATGAACGGATTGCTTTGAAATTTTTTCCAGAGGTGTGACTGGGCACACGTAACAATCCATTAAATTTTGGCGGTGATCCGGATCACCTTCTGGATCCTGGATTTTTATTTTTATTTTTTAAAGGATTCTTGGCGGAGGTCTGCGCTCTCAGATTGCTTTCCTAGTTTTTTATTTATTTATTTATTTATTTATTTATTTATTCATTCATTTATTATTTATATTTTTTTCAAGTGCCTGGCATCACTTGGCACTTATCGAAAAGTAGAACTCTACTGTGATGGGAAAAGTATGGCGTTCCTTCAGCCTTGAAGTCTTAGAATTTTTACCAGAAAGAGGTCTAAGGACATTTAACTGAGAAGAAATGATTATCGTGCTTGTTTGGGCCTCAGGAGAGGGCAGGGCAGAAGGTTAAATATCCCTAAATGAGTCATCTTTAGCTCGTTAAATTGTGACATCACGCCCTTGACGTTGATAAAACACGACCTAATCTATCAATATGCATTAAAGCTAAATGGCCGTCTGATTTTTCATAAAATCAGTGAAATTTAGTTCGTGCTGACATTTGGCCGTTGTGATGCATGTTTATTTCTGTAATATCAGGCCATTCCGTGGCTAGGAGGTTGTTTAATTTGAAAGGATTCCTGAGCAAATAATGTGCATGAAATCGCCGCTTTGCACAGCCAAGCAGACAGAGGAAGTCCATGCATGTATGCATGCATGCATGCATCCGACCGACCGTGCACTGATGGTTACATAAATTTGTCGCGAAATGAGCAGCTGATCACACAGGTGCTCGCTAACCGCCGATATTTATTAGTTTAGTCGTGAGTTTCCTTTCCTTCGCAACAGAATGTCTTTTTTTTTTCTTCTCGCTTTGTTACTGTAGTCGGTCTTTCACGTTTCATTCGCACACTCGCGTCCTTCATTATTGTTCTCCTCCTGTTTCAAATTTGTATCCCATAATGCCTTGTGTGAACAGGGAAAGCCCACCACGTGATGCATAACGTAGTATCTTGAATTGGGTCATGGTGAAGCAGGAAAATATAAGAGAATTTAGGGCCACATGGCCTTAAATTGATTAATTGTTCTATTTAAAAATTGGAAGTCTGTGATTTCAAATTCCGTAGCTTTCAGTCAGCTGAACAAAAATAATTGGGTGTCAGGGAAAGTTCTTTTTATGACCTACGCTTGAAAAATCTGAAAGGTAGTCTAGCTTTAATATATCATTGGGCAAAGTCCTCCTACCATCCCAAATAGCTGACTGGTGAGTTTGTGCTGGTTGCATTTAACTAAGAGCAAACTGGCTCGCTTAATACAAGTTCTGTGACTAAAAGTTACTGGCTAACGTAATCATGCGCTAATGATTTGTCATGTGGGTGTAAGCTATGAGGCTGTGTTAAGATCACAAACTGAGTTCATAATGAATGCAGCGCAAATAATAGCGAGTCTGTTTTCAAATGAAACACTGAGTTTATCCATAATATGTGTTTGAGTTCAGTGGTACTTGAAATAATGGAGTAAATGAAGCCAAATTAATAAAGTACGCCTTGAATCAAATGCAGCTCATTTTGACAACGTTTGGAAAATGGCACTTGTTTTTCGATCGGACTGAATTCGTGTCTCGCTTACGAAGATTGATGTGGGCCTGCAGGAGAACGTTTGAGCCCCCTCTCTCTCACCTTTGACCCTTTCCATGGCACTGTTGGTGCCCTGCACGCTTCTGTGTCCCAGGGGGCCTCAGTGACGTCCAGGGTTTTGTGTGGGTATACTGTGATTCTTAAAGTGGTACTGCACACTTAAATGTTGTTTTTTTTTTTTTTTTTGAGTTGTACTCCTAAATGATATGACTGCAACGTGATGAAACGCATCAATGCTGGTATTAATATTGACTGTTCCCATCTGTTAAATGGCTCGAAACAGCGTCTACTGGTTTAAATCATCCTGAACCTTGCAATGCCGATGTAGAGTCAACCATTTAGGACTTATCTACGTCATGAAATTTGTACTTAAAAGTTAACGTCCTCCAATCAGAGGTAGGAAGCCCACCTTTCCCAGCCTCCGCCCTCGACAGGGATCCCAGACGTCCACTATTTAGCGGAATTCCGCTATTTTTCTCGCCAAAGTGGTGGTTTTTTTTTTTTTTTTTTTTAAATCTTTTGTATATCCGTTAAAAATATGTTTAAGTAAAATGACCAGCAGAATACGTTCTGATTTGGTTTGCTTGTTTAGCGATGTTTTTGTCAGCTTCGTTTGTTCTCGTTGACATTCGGGAACACTCGGAAGTTAAATTGATGTAAATACCGCGAGACTGTACACGATAGAACGAGAAAACAATACCGTACGGTCAAGCCATCAAAAATCAGGTCGACGAGTTCTCTTGCGTATGGGGCTTTGCGCAGGGAGCTCTGCTCATATAGATGTATATTATGGAGTTTGGAAAAAAAACATTTCCTTCGTGTGGCTCATCCACCTCAGTCTGAGATGCTTTTCTGCTCATCGCGGTTGTAAAGCGTGCTTGAGTTACCATAGCCTTCCTGTCAGCTTGAAGCAGTCTGGCCTCTTTGGGTAGTATCTCACTGGGCTGCGACAGCCTGCGACTAGTTGGAGACACAACAATCGCAATAAAATATGCGAATTATCGACAATTTTCACTTGGAATCACACTGAATTGATATTGGCATATTTTATCGCAATTGTTGTCCCAGGCTGTCGCAGCCCAGTGAGATAACCTTGCACTTCCTGTCTCATGGAAACTGACTTGAAGGGTTCATGACACATTTGCAGCTATTTTGAGAGAAATCTTGTCGCACAAATGTTTTGAACATGTTCAAAATTTCAGCGACGAAGGAGCGACACTTTGCGACTCACGCGAGGAAATTGAGAAGCCCCGTGAATGTTTCAAGACATTTTTGAAACGCTTGTGAATGACGTTCGCAAGCTGTCACAGCGCAGTGAGATACTGGCTTTTCTCTCAGCAAGGTTTTTCTGCCCACAGAACTGCTGCTCACTGCGTGTTTGTTTTTTTTGACACCATTCTGTGTAAACTTTGGCGACTTGCTCGCTTTTGTTCTTTTCCCCCTCTGGGAGGTCTATGTTCATGTCCTCCTTGGAGGATATGGTCCTATGTATTCGACAGTGTGTACATTTTTGTTTCCGACACGCTATCCAAACTCCTTCCTGTCCCCATGTTCTTGTTAGGTGTCTGAGCTAGAACCCTGCACTCCCGCGGGACCCGACGCAAAGCAGTGCGGCGCGGGACAAATTTTGAAAGCTCATTGCGGGCAGGAGGGGGAGTGCACAATGCGGGAGCGGGCGGGAGAGGTGATAAGCTGCAGTCCCGCTAACTAAAAACGTGTTTAAAATAAAATTTATAAATTATTAATTTGTCTATCATATATAATTTGTGCTGGATATTTTATTTGGCATGAATGAAAACATTTTAAGATGCCTAAATTTGTGGATGTGGTCTAATCTCGCGTACGTTTCCGAATGGGTATCTCTGTAAAGCCCTGGCAACGCGCACCCTCGCTGCGTGCGCTAGGTGAAGGATCGGTCAGTGGAGAGCTCAGCTAAGCTCAGCATGTTTAATTCCCCAAGCCAATGACAAGAACTTTCGTGAGAAATAACGCGAACGTCTGCATCATGCGGGATTTGCGGGCGGGAGCGGGACAAAATATGACAGGCGGGAGCGGGACTGAAAATCGTGATTCTTTGCGGGAGCGGGACTGCACAATGTGGGAGCGGGACTGAAAATTCTGTCCCGCACAGACCTCTAGTCTGAGCTTTCAGCCTCGGTGTTTTTATTGCTGCCTAAAATAGAAAATCGGTCTGTATAATTGATTAGTTTCCAGTAAATGATTAGATGTTCATTAAAATGGGTGAGGGGGGGAAATCTTGATGACGTTCTCATTCCACACACAAAGGTCACTGGATGTTTTGGACCTGGTGCTGCTGGGTTTAGCTGCAGTGGTTCTTTAGCCCGTGACTCAGGCTGCCCATTTTAAACACTGCGAACTGCAGCGCGAGGCGTGTTTAGTACGTCTTGTTTGGAGCTGAAGGCCTCGCTCCAGTGAAGTGCAGGCCGTGAAGCGCTCAGACCTCACATCTCAGCGGAGAGAGCGTGGGAACAACAAAAGGAGAGGAAGAAAGACCCACAGGAGAGGGGGAGGAGACGCACTGGAGGAATGAATGAAAGAAAAATCTTACTCCTGGTGCTGCAGCGGACTTCAACTTGCACTCCTACACTGTCTCTGTCAGACCTGTTACTTTCTGGGCTGTTTTTTTTTTTTTTCTCTTAATTTTAAACAAATTTCCTAAAATTCAGCAAAAATAAAATGCAGGTCACTCTGGGTTGCCATCAGCTAAGCAGAAATGCTGAAAATGGCGTAATGGGAACCAGCAGTGTTTGTTGAACCACAATAAATCTTGCACTACAGAATAAATCGGTTTTTCTAAGAACAAGCGTGTGTTTCTTACCCACTTTTAGCCTTTAACGAGGGTTTAATGAATCACTCTAAAAGGTTAATTAAAAAAATATTCAATGGAGTGCTGTAAACTTTTCGGATTTGCAAAGGTGAATTTCTTTTCAGTGTGAATGATTGACTGACTGACTGCATTTTTAACGGTCATAGTTAGACTACGTTCAGACTGCACCCTGAAACGACCCATATCCGATTTTTTTGCCCATATGCGACCTGTATCCGATTTGTTATTGACAATCTGAACGACACAGATCCGATTTTTTTCACATGTGACCCAGGCCGCTTGGATATGTGGTCCTAAATCTGATGCATATCCGATATTTTCACATGCGACTGCAGTCTGACCGGACAGGCCGCATTCATGCAACCTACATATCATCAACAAGAGACAAACGTCACTATTCAGTGTTGGCTAATCCCGCCTCTTTGGTGGAAAACAACATTTGTACAGTTTTCAGAATTTAAATAGACTTTTATAGAATTGATCAAGCTAATGGTGGATTTGGTAGGGACCTGGATATTGATCTGTTAGCCTGATTAAATAAAACAGTTTCTATAACTGATTTATAACTTAAACCATCCTGTATTACAAAATGATAAGATTGTTCTGGAAATTTCCAGTAATTTGACACCTTCGGTCTCATTAGTCTGCTGCCCACATTAATCAGATTATTGTGTGAGTTCTGCCGCCGCCACAAAAACCACATCGCCAGGTCTCGCCTCATCGCCATAGCAAACTGCACTGGTGTTTCTGCACCTTGAGCCAGCGCTGAGGGAAGTTGCAGAATTCAGCTGGCTATAAACAATCTAAATAAATATTTATAAAAATGTAGAAAAAGTTGATTAATATGACGAAATATGTGCAAATTATTAAGCCTGAATTAAGAGTTTGGTAATACAGCGGCCGTATCCCAAATGACTGCCTACTGAAGCTCGAGTGCACTATATAGAGTTTAAAAATCCATTACTTCCTAGTAACATGTAGTGCACTTGTATAGAAATTAGAGACATATTTAGGAGTCAACCCTCGTTACCAGGCTACACGTTTTCAGTTCAGAAACAAAAACACACACGAGACCTCACACTTTAACACTAACCAGATAATTAAACAAACAAAAAAAGGAATCATTAAACATGGAGTGCGCTTTTTTTTGTTTGTTTGTTTACGTATTACGTAGATGTGCTTATTACGTGTCAATTTGCGCATGCGGGACACTTTTGGGTCGTTTTCCGTTCATATTGGAGATCGCGTACAAGTCTCATATAATTGGTAATGTGAACGGCCTAACAAAAAAAATCGGATTTCACAACAAATCGGATATGGGTCGTTTCAGGTTGCAGTCTGAACGCAGTGTTAGATTACATGGTGGAATTTGCTGGGTTTCGGTCACGTGACCTTTCTTAGCGGTTTTACCAGAGGTGAAATACGGTAGCTGGTGGTCTAAACGGCTGCCGTAGTGCAAACAACTAGCGATAACTTATCAGAGCACGCTCGTAATCTAGACGCCACTGCTGGCTTTAGATCTATTCAGAAGATTGCTATGTGGAATAGGGTGCATCGGTTGCCCTCACTTTCATAAAATCTGATGCATTTTTGTTTGGGTGTTCCTTTTCACCAGTAAAGACATCTTGTAAAATTTTTTGACCATATTCAAAAGTCTAATGGTGGCACCATGAGGTTCATTTTTTTTGCCAAAAAACGCTTATTTTATGTTTTCGCGTAAGGTTTGAATCACAATGTTGGACTCCATTTATTGATTTCTTGTGAGCCAGAGATCATGTTAAGAACCTTTGCAAGGGATTGAGAAGCATTAATGTGATTCATAATACATTTGTATTGTTTAAAAGTAGCTGAACGATGATTCAGTGAACAGCTAAAACTCAAACTGTGCTTGATAATATATTTAGAATATGTACTAAAAACGTGTATCTAAGATATTTGGTATACTCTATAAGGTGCCATAATGTTTCATAAAAAGTTATCAAAATTTTGTCATAAAAGTCATAAAATAGCAGCTTTTTCCATAACTTTGAGCTCCTGGTGCCACCATTAAACTTTTGAATTTTGTCGAAATATTTCATTCACCCAGTGTGTTTTCTTACCAAAAGGAACAGAAAAACAAAAATGCATCATGATCGGAGGAACTTTTCATTTTTAGGGGGCAACTGATGCACCCTAATGTGCGACGGAATCGACCCCGACAGTCTGGGAAAGAAGGATTTGTCATACGATCTCAAACTACCCTTCAGTCGAGTTCCCCGACATCTCAAACTATCTGGTGTTGCAGACGTCCTTCTACACCACAAAACAGATGAAAGCGTGGAAGAGTATGGAGGCTTATAACTTATTTGTACGTGGCTGGGTAAAGGACCTTGCTATCAAGTCGCTGCTGAATGAATCCTGTATTGTTTTTGCCCGTGTAAGTGTTAAGCTTTTCGTTCGCGTCTTTACAACGAAGCTCTGCAAGTTGAAGTGTAAACAAAAGTTTGGTTGATTCTCACTTGTGTTGGCTCTTATCTCTCAGGTAAATGATTCACAAAGATCATCAGAAAGCCCTTTAAAGACCTGGATCTTAGTTAAACAAGACGGAGAAGTGATCACGGCACATTGTAACTGTACGGCTGGGGAAGAATTTAGTCGCGACCTTCATGCATATGGACTTTGTGAGGAGTAAACAAAGAAACAGCTGGGGACTTTAGCGCTTCGTGACTAAAGAAAAAGTACCTTAAAATAACGACACACGGCAAGAAAAGTACTTGGAAAACACTAAGGACGTAGCTGAGAGGGATACAAACCTTTCACCAAGTGATCACTGCAAACTCGAGCACGCTTCGACTCGGCTCCCTTCGAATTAATTCACGGGGAACCCTGAAGAAACTTATAAGTTTCATGGTTTGATCGATTTGAACAACCTAAAACAATGGAAGCGTAAGGCATTTTTCATGCAAACAATGCACCTTCTCCGTACAAACGCTTTGTCAACTGAGCTTTGGTCGACCACCAGCTAAAGTTTTGAATAACTAATGATGTGACATCACGTGAAACCCAGCAATAGTATTCCAGGAGGGCGGCACGGTGGTGTAGTGGTTAGTGCCGTTGCCTCACAGCAAGAAGGTCTGGGTTCGAGCCCTGTAGCCGGCGAGGGCCTTTCTGTGCGGAGTTTGCATGTTCTCCCCGTGTCCGCATGGGTTTCCTCCGGGTGCTCCGGTTTCCCCCACAGTCCAAAGACATGCAGGTTAGGTTAACTGGTGACTCTAAATTGAGCGTAGGTGTGAATGTGAGTGTGAATGGTTGTCTGTGTCTATGTGTCAGCCCTGTGATGACCTGGTGACTTGTCCAGGGTGTACCCCGCCTTTCGCCCGTAGTCAGCTGGGATAGGCTCCAGCTTGCCTGCGACCCTGTAGAACAGGATAAAGCGGCTAGAGATGAGAGATAAAATAAATAAAATTTTACATTTATTTTTTAAAATGCATCCAATGGGACCCAGTACCCCATTGTAGCAACAATAAGCATTCAGTTCTCATCAGAATCTTTTCATTCTCTCTCTCGAAAACGCAGCAGATCATTTATTTATTTGTTTATTTATTTTGTTAAACCTCAACTTTTATCTCATTCTCATTATCTCCAGCCGCTTTATCCTGTCCTACAGGGTCGCAGGCAAGCTGGAGCCTATCCCAGCTGACTACGGGCGAGAGGCGGGGTACACCCTGGACAAGTCGCCAGGTCATCACAGGGCTGACACATAGACACACAACCATTCACACTCACATTCACACCTACGGTCAATTTAGAGTCACCAGTTAACCTAACCTGCATGTCTTTGGACTGTGGGGGAAACCGGAGCACCCGGAGGAAACCCATGCGGACACGGGGAGAACATGCAAACTCCGCACAGAAAGGCCCTCGCCGGCCACGGGGCTCGAACCCGGACCTTCTTGCTGTGAGGCGACAGCGCTAACAACTACACCACCGTGCCGCCCCCTCAACTTTTATTAAAAAAAAAAAAATCTATTGGTCTTATTACGTGGTGCGTCTGTTTTTATACAAACGTATTTCACACCATGTGACCAGTCAGGCTTGAGAATTCATCTGTGCTGTTGTTTTTTTAATAAATACACTCCTATGGAGGGAAGTTTCAGGAAATAAACCCTTCATGGCTCGAGTAAACAGCCAAAATATTGTTGTGTAATATTTAGATTTTTGTTTTACGTTTTGTGACTGGGCCCATGTTTTTTAGAGAAACTTTTCAGCACAATATCTTCGGTTATGGCCAGGAAAGGCAAATATGGTAGATAAGAATAAATGATAGTGGTAATAGATTGCTGCTCAGTGTATTTGTATCTGTGTGTTGTGGTTTTGCTGAGGGAAACGTACAGCCTGATCAGGTCACTATACAAAAGAAGTACATGAACGCAGTTGATGTGCAGAGCTGATTAAAAGCTATTTGACTGGCTTCTGTTACACTGGACTTCATTAGAATAATCTTTTGTGTTCTATCAAACCCCTGCTCAGCGCCGACGCTCCAGTCCGGCTCTGCTGTCGGATTGAAGTGTTTTTCAGCTCGGGTCTGAAAAGATTTTCTTCTGTAGGCTTGGAGAAAACCGGTGAGGTCTCTGAACTATTAACGAAGGTTCATCAGTGGCCCCTGCGAGGCCTGGGCGTCTACAGAACAGTGTTTTTAATATTAACATCCCCATCTTACTTACACACACGGTTAGGTTAACGCTGCCTGTTTGCCCTGAGGTGAAGGAGAGACAGAGGAAGGGGGTTAAGAGGAAAGTGAGACAGGGTGGGAGACAGGTGTTTTTTTTTTTAAAAAAAGGACCGAGTTTCAAGAGCTGGAAAAGAGGTTGTGGAGCAGGAGCAGGTTGGTGTGTGTGCGCGTGCACGCATGTGTGCTGGAGGTACAGCATTTCAATACAGCTCCCCCTCCCCAGCTGCTTTCACAGTTGTGTGTGTGTGCTCGAATTCAAGGGCGTGTCACTCTCTGACCATGGGGTTCAGTGCTGTGGGTAAAATGACAGCTGCTCCACAAACTGAGGCCCACTTTACACGGGGACGGTCTGAAACAAAAACGCAAAAGTCCGTTTTCGTTCTCACTTTTTTCCGCGTCTACACGACCGTTTTCAAGGAGGAAATCTGCGTCTATACGGTGACGCATAAATGTGTGGAATTAAATTGGATGTGCATGCCAGGCGGCTAGGTGGTGCTGTGAAAGACCTCCGCTATGTCTGCACGCATGCGCAACGTCTTCCGTCTTGTCTGATCTGCACATCTGCGCCGTGAAAACTTTGACTACTCTGGCTATGGTAAGTAAGAAAGTAAGTAAAAAAGTAAGAGCATACTGTACCCGTCTCTGTTCATTAACGGTATATGTGCAGATTCGGTATAGATGTTCGAAGGACTCCTGGACGTTTATTAAAGCTGCCAGAGCAGCTTGAAGGTCCGTTGGATCGATATAATCAGACATGCTCTTACTTTTTTACTTACTTTCTTACTTCCCGGGCTGGCATGTACAGTATATGACATATGTATGACGTAAACGCGTACCCGACGTGAGCAGATCCGAGCAGAGTTTCGCGTATTGGGTAGTTTAGACGGATATGCAACGGGGGCTGTTTTTAACTTATCCACTCTGGAAGGCGTTTTCAATTTTTTCCGTTTTTCAGCCTCGGAAACGCCGTCCCCGTGTAGACGAAAGGCACTTCCGATAAAATATTTAGGCGTTTTTACCCGACAGCATCCTCGTGTAAACGGGCCCTGAATATGGTCCAGTGTGATGGGGGAAATGGGATTTCAGGGCAGGGTAGGAGTTAAAATGCTGCTGCTGCTGCTGCTGCTGATTGTGAGATGCAGGAGATGGAGTGATGTGATGAGGGTGCTTCTGGTTCCACTAGGAGTTGGAAAGGGGTTGAGGGTTCATAACAAACAAAAAAACTCATCACTATTATGGAATTTTGGCAGCTGATTTGGTTGCAGGACTAATAATTACAATTAACACATTCTGTTCTGGGCGGCACGGTGGTGTAGTGGTTAGCGCTGTCGCCTCACAGCAAGAAGGTCCGGGTTCGAGCCCCATGGCCGGCGAGGGCCTTTCTGTGTGGAGTTTGCATGTTCTCCCCGTGTCCGCGTGGGTTTCCTCCGGGTGCTCCGGTTTCCCCCACAGTCCAAAGACATGCAGGTTAGGTTAACTGGTGACTCTAAATTGAGCGTAGGTGTGAATGTGAGTGTGAATGGTTGTCTGTGTCTATGTGTCAGCCCTGTGATGACCTGGCGACTTGTCCAGGGTGTACCCCGCCTTTCGCCCGTAGTCAGCTGGGATAGGCTCCAGCTTGCCTGCGACCCTGTAGAACAGGATAAAGCAGCTACAGATAATGAGGAGTCCTTTTTTGGGAAAAAAAAATTCAGACAAAAAAAATCATAACGACAAATCTTGCTGTACGTGTAAAGACCTTTAGACTGCATAAATGTCCAAAAGGACATAATCCTGATCAGTTCATCTTGCGAGGAAGCTGAATTACACTTGAATTAAATAGTCTGGAAAGAAAATGTAAAGGCCCCAATTTCCCGTTCATGTTTCATTTTGATGTTGCATCTTTTGACTTTGTGTAAACTCCGAATGAAATGATGAATAGTCTTGCATTCTCTTACTGATCTTGTGCAGCTGTGGAATCCAGTGATTGACAGGAAACCATGCCAAAAGCAGGTGTGTACGAGTGTATGACCTCTTTTTGCATTCCCAGAAACAGCTGCCTCAACAGTGTCTCCACCTGGAATGTGCCACTGTCATGATGTTATTTGAGACTGGAGACATGGCTCAGTCTCGTTGTAGGACGTCTCCTGCCTGAGGCTTTTATTACGTGTTCAGGCCTGTGCTGCACTTTGGTGTGTCCTGACCGCCAGGGCGTTGGTTCCCTCCCCTGCTGTGTGTGGAAATGGGTCAGCTTTCCCTTCGGGACTCGCTGGCATCTGTGACATTTGTTTGAAACCTTCACTTTGGACAGGTTTTATTTGCTAAAGAAACTCAAGGCTGCGATGCGGTTTTTCATGTTAACGTGAGGAGGGTCTGCTCATATTGGGTGGATTGTAACTCGCGGTGATGGAAAAGGAGATCTGAACTTCTGATTTCTACCGGTTGTCCATCGTGTTCTTCTGTTCCTCTTTTTTTCATTGTTTCTTTATATACCCTATTTTATAATGTCTAATAGATTGTCCTTTATTTCTGTACTGGAACAGGAGAGAACAAACGATGCGCCTCAGCACCTGGGACAAGACTTTCCTTTCAGGCTTTTAGTTTTTATCTGTAGCTGTCTGGCAGACAAGAAAATGGAAAGGAATAGACTAATTTGCTTCCAGAATTATTTTTTTTTCCAAAGTATATACATGTTCAAAGTCAAGTTTTGTGCACGTCTTGTACCTCAGCGGGCGACACGGTGGCGTAGTGGTTAGCGCTGCCGCCTCACAGCAAGAAGGTCCTGGGTTCGAGCCCCGTGGCCGGTGAGGGCCTTTCTGTGCGGAGTTTGCATGTTCTCCCCGTGTCTGTGTGGGTTTCCCCCACAGTCCAAAGACCATGCAGTTCGGTTGACGTAGGGCGGCCTTGGGCTGAAGTGCCCTTGAGCGAGGTACCGAACCCCTGACTGCTCCCCGGGCGCTGTAGTGTGGCTGCCCACTGCTCTGGGTGTGTGCGCACGTGTTCACTGCTTCAGTTGGGTTAA